>NC_053159.1:93057945-93657945 GCF_016835505.1 Polypterus senegalus
GCACTTGGCTGTCATATCTCTGCTAATAAACAGGTACCCTCTAAAACTCACATAGCTGTAATTTCTCTATTTCAAAAATGTCAAACGTTTCGCTTTAACAATCTTTACTGTAGATGATAATGTCTGCTGAACAAACAAGTATTGCCAGCTAAGTGTAAGCAAGGTACGCTCTAATACGTGGCGAGACATAGAGCGACTCGAATGGTGGCTGGCGCATAAGTGAGGATGGCGCCACCTGGCTCCCTAATCCTGAGGCCCTGCCTCCCTCTCCCCTTGGCCCGTCTCCTAGAGTCACACAAATAAATCTGTGCTGCAACCAAACTATAATATTTAGCACGATGAAAACCAACAGGAATGTTCAAGCAAATTATAGAAAAAAAACCCAATCTAACTCTTAAATAATTCTCTTGTGAAAAGCGGACAGACAGGCAGATGTTGTATTTTTATATATATATATATATATATATATATAGAGAGAGAGAGAGAGAGAGAGAGAGAGAGAGAGAGAGAGAGAGAGAGAGAGAGAGAGAGAGAGAGAGAGAGAGAGAGAGAGAGAGAGAGAGAGATATGAAAGATGGACCCTGTGGCATGTAATCTATTATGCACAGAGTAAATAAATGTTTTTTCTGTATTTACCTTACGCTAAACCAATGCTTCCCAAACTCGGTCCTGGGGACCCACTGTGGTTGCAGTTTTTGTCCCAACCAACTTCTGTTTTAACTGAACTCCTAGCAAAACTAAGTTTGCTAAATTTTTATTAATATGTACTAAGCACTTATAAGGGGATAGTTTTTTTTTCCTTAACTTTTTAACAGTTTTCAGCCTGATTTTCATTCTCCTTGTCCAGGTGTACTAATTAGTGGGTCTGACGCTAAAGTTACTGCAGACTTTCATCATTCAGTGTTGTTTACTTGGCTGTCAATCCAGTTTGTTTGAATTATTATTAGGATACAATGAAGGGTGCAAACTGCACAAAAAAACAACAAAACAATAGGACAACAATAAAAGAGAGGTAAGCATTTAAAGGAAAAGTAGAAATATTTCTAAATGTCTTATAAATGTAAAAATCATACTGCTGTGCTTTTCTAAAGGCAGAATATGAGAAGGGAAAAAAGATCATCTATATAAATCTATGTAAACTTTTGAAGAGGGACCATCTCTCTTGCCCAGAGGGGACTGGACGGTCTCATGGCCTGGAATCCCTGCAGATTTTATTTTTTTCTCCGGCCGTCTGGAGTTTTTTTTTGTTTTTTCTGTCCCCCTGGCCATTGGACCTTACTTTTATTCTATGTTAATTAATGTTGACCTGTTTTATTTTCTTACTGTCTCTTATTTTTCTATTCTTCATTATGTAAAGCACTTTGAGCTACATTCTTTTGTATGAAAATGTGCTATATAAATAAATGTTGTTGTTGTATCTCATTATTTTCCTTATTACTATGTTTTGTTTAAATGGTTGTGCAGTTCTGATGCTTTATAGTTTACCTTAGATTCCAGTAAAAATAAATGAAATGTCCTTTGCCTGATCAGTAATCTTTTCTTTAAAGTATGGTGCACATCTTAAAAATTCTTCTAGGGTATGTAAACTTATGAACAAAACTGCATTTCCAGTATAAGCATTGTATGCAATCATATATGTTTACTTGAGAAAGTGTTTTGTAATTTTTTTTCCTGTACCCTGATCCCACTGATGATAGGAGACATTAAACAAATTGAGATACATACTATACATGTGTCCAAATTTAGAACTTTAAAAATTTGGTCACCCTATAGTTTACCATCAGAGTGCCACGTTCGAGTGGTATCCATAATGGTCAGTCGTTTTAATAAAGTTTGCCTTTCACAATTATAATTCCCTAATATTTGCCTAACAGTCCTGTTTCATGATAATTATGATGGCCAGACATTTTCAAATAAAAAAGGAATTAATTAAAAAAATGTTTGTTTTTTTTTTATTTAGGTTATGCTAATTAGCAAACTGTCACTTTGTATGAATATGGTGTGTGTGTTTGCGAGTGAAAGGGGTCCTGTCCTGTCCTGTGTTCAGCCGTTGGCTCAATCCTGGCGAGACAGCCTTAGGCCCCTGTAATTCTGAAATAGATCAAGAAGGTTCTAGAACCCAGCCACTGAACTCAGTCCATTGAGGGCTTACAGTACCTGGACAGCCATCGAATACACCTAAACGTTACACCATGTGTACATTTTCTATCTTGTTTAATTTAGGGGTGTTCCTTGTGACTTAAGGAGGACAAGTTACAATATTTTGTTCAAATGTTTGAATGAATCAGGCAGCTCTCCCATCCAGTTTAAAAAGTTGTGTTTTTCTCAATTGTCCACAAAATTCTGAATGACAATGTATAAACTTGTCTTAACTGTTTTTAGATAAACGTAGCCAGTCATAAACTTATGAACTAATCATTCATTAATGTGATTCCAATTATTGAGTAAACAATTCATCTCTGTTTTATAGAGATTCATTTAAAAGTATGTTATATTGATATTTTGATATTTCAAAGCCAGATTTTTAGGCTTATTAGCTGACTCTAAACTGGCATACTCCTCAATGTGAATTCTGCTTTTACTATATAATGCTTGACACAGACACTAAACAAGCACAGCCTCTACAGTCGACCTCTCATATTTGCCATTTTTTGGAGAAAAAACCTTATTAGAGCACTTCAGTTAGCATTGTGCTAAAACAAACAGAAAAGAATGCCCAAAAATGAAGTCAAATTAAACATTAAATAAACCAAAATGAAAGTTTAATGCAAGTCATGTGGTATGGCAAAAAAAGAAATTTCTCAGTGGATGAGCAAATAAACACTGCTCATATGGTCAAGATGCCTCCAAAGTTCCCTGAAGCCAGCATTTTTCTTTAATCTTTGTGGTAACTGTTTTGTGGAATTCCAAATATACTTGATTTTTACTATTAGTTACATCACTGTAATTTGATTGATTTTGCAACAGTAATTTTAAAAGTGATGAACATTTACTGTGTTTATTTCCATAGTTTTTAGGTTCTAGTAGAAGTCAAATGAGAAATGCTGGGCCAGTGCCTAAACAAATGTTGGGTGACCTGAAAGTATGTGAAAGAAAAAAAAATGTATTATTCGCTTAACTGCCACATACCAATTACATTTTTACAGGGGTTTTCTTTAAATAACCTTTATGGGATGCCAACATTTTTTGCCCAGGGCATCATTTAATTTACAGGCGGCCACGCCAAACACCTAACTTTGTCACTTGAGCTGGTTTCACTCTAAGAGCTTTGTTGGCTCAATTCACCAACTTTAAAAAATACAGTTTTAAAAACCACAAAAATCTGTATACTAAATTCTTTGTATCTAGGTATGGGAAGAATATATTTACGCAAACTTACCACTCTGAAGAAACTGGAAATTAGAACAATATGAAGGAGTCATGTGATTGCCACCAAATTACCATATATGAAACTTATGGGTCCTTAAGAACTGAATAAATGCTCTGCACAATATCTTTAGAGAAGAACGAGTCATAGCATAAGTAATGGTGGAAAAGTCAATCTTTTTCTGCATGAAAAATTTGTTGATAGTTTTAATTATGTAGTGAACATTGTACACTATTTCTCTTAAACCAAGGGTATCCAACTGTGATCCTGGTAGGCCGGCCATAGTGGCTGCAGGTTTTCATTCTTACCATTTTCTTAATCAGTGACCAGTTTTCACTGCTAATTAACTTTTTTCCCTTCATTTTAATAGACCTGTTTTTAATTATTCAGTCCTCTGTAATTGATTCTTTTCTTCATTAAATGGCAGCCAAACAGAAATGAGACGTGAAGAGAGCCAACAGATGACCGGCTAAGTCAGGGCTTCAAACTCCAACCAATTTCTTAATGAGAAGCTCACTTTTGTTGTTAATTACACTCATTATGTAATTCCATGGCTTGTTGCTGCTCTCATTCTACCACCGTAGACATTTCCAAAACTGTTGATTTTCTTTTTTCCTAAGAACACTGACAAGATGTTTTGATGACCTGAGCAGATCAGTCTTACTGACACCATCTCCTTTCTTTATTTTCAGATATTGTGTGATGGGCACAGGTTAGCTGGTTGTGTGTCGGCTCATTTTGTGTGTCACTGTTGTTTGGCTGCTAATTAAGGAAAAAAAAGGAACAATTTAGGGGTGTGAGTCAAGTCAATTAAAATTAAGACAAAAGAATTTAGTTAGCAGCAACTGGTCACTAATTAAGAAGATGGTTAGAATGAAAACCTGCAGTCGCTGCAGCCGTCCAGGACTGGAGTTTGACACCCCTGCCTTAAACAATTCTAGAACATAGACAAGAATACTGACTCAGCAGCTGTTGTATGTTGAGAGAAATTGCATCACTGGCAAGTGTGGAGGTGACATGTCTATCCAAGATGTTGCAGAGCGAATGAATGGAGTGCTACTTGTGTGTTACCAATAGGTACTTGAATATACACACACTAACATGCACATACACACACTGACTACTGGGGCTTTTTAAGCCCAGAACAGGAAACCCATCCACGTAAGCCCTTGCTAGTGTTTCCATGTTATCCAGCCACTGCTCAAAGGCCTGCTGGTACCCCTGAGGTGCTCCCCCTAGCTGTACTAGGTTTCACCACAGAGTGTATTTGGGAAGAGCCAGCCTGTCTGTCCTCCCCAATACTCTTGTGATGTTAACCTCCCAGTGTGATCTAGTGCAATTGAGGACATTAACAAGGGTGACAAATTGGTTGTTTCCAGTCTCACTTTCACAACAGGTGCACTTGTACATTTAACACAATGTCTCCCATTGAAACCTAAGAACATGCATCAGAGTCTAATGTTCAGAAAGACTGCAAGAAGGAACACAGTGATGCCCAATTGTCTTCAGTGATGGGTCTTGTGTCTGTGTGGGACAGATCAATAGGCAACATTGCTTCTTCAAAACAGAAAAAGAAAAAAGTGTGTTTTAGGATATAACAGCAAATCCCAACAGGTTTTCATTGAGGGTACCATAACCTCTCAATGTAGGGGTAAAAGGGTAATAGGTAATTAAATTATTATGATCTAGTGACCATAATACTGTTCATTCAACACAAAGTCAAACCAGTGATACCCAAGGATTCTCCTAAGAGACATAGTACCAGAGGAGTCCAGTCTTCGTCTAAGGTCACTAGATAGCATCCATGTCTCACAACCATATAGCAAGACAGGAAGCACCAGGACTCTAAAAACATGGACCTTTGGCCTTTTGCATAGATATCAATAGCCCCACACATCCCTTTCCAGCGACCTAATGACTCCCGTGCTCTCCCAATCCATCTACTGACTTCACAGGAAGAGTCCCAAGAGACATGAATGCCGCTGCTGAGGTAAGTAAACGTCTCGACAAGATTGACACTCTCTCTGCAGCTTAACACACTGCAGATGGCCGTGCCCAAGAGGTCATTAAAGGCCTGGATCTTTGTTTTCATCCAGCACACTTGGAAGCTCAGACACTCGGACTCCTCTCTCAGTCTTACGAGAGCCCCAATCAGAGCCTCCATTGACTCTGCAAACATTACAGCAGGGGTGCACAATGCGTCGATCGCAATTGACCGGTAGATTGCAAAGGTAGTGCAGGTAGATCACGTTGCGGTCAAAAATTTTTTTTTAAATGTTAGCCTATCATTTATCCTCCCTATGGCATTTGCCACTTGATTGACATACAGGGTGGCCAGTCTAAGATCTCTTTTCTTCTAACACACTGGTCATCCCGCACGCACGATCAAATGCATGAGCTACAAAACTCCAGCTTTGATCTAGTTAGTCTTCCAATTTATATCGACTAAAGAAGGGATTTAAAAAAAAATTTGTTTGGGGAAGGTATGGGCTGGATGTGGAATTGGAAGAGGATTTTTTTCTTACAATGTCACAATCGAAGTGCGTTTGTCTGATCTTTCAATCTATCATTGCTATTCCAAAGAAGGAAAATGTGGAAAGGCACTTTCGAACTGTTCATAAAAACTACGAAACTGACCTCCTTCCCAAAAGCGATCTGAGAAAGAGAAAGGAGAGGGAACTAATATCACAGTTAATCAGACAGCCGGCATTTTTCACTCAGCTGAATTCAAAAGCAAAGGCAGACACACCGAAGCATTGTTCCAGGTGATATTTGGGGAACATCTAAAACCTTGCGTCAGAGCTGGAGACGCAATTTTCATTCTGCTCTGTAGCATATGCATGTGCCCAACTTGACAACATAAGCTACAGAGCAGATTGAAAATTGCCTGTCAGACTTTGACAGATGGTTTCAAGACTCAGCTTTACTTGAGCCAAACGCTACATTTAAGTGCTATCTATTTAGGGAAGATGTTGAGGGTGATTCACTGGCATTAGAAATTGTAACACTGTTTCACCTAAAACTCCTCTACAGTGGAGGATGAGATTTTGACACTACAGGATGACATTCAACTGATGTCTGAGGCTCTTGGACATTTTTTGAACTTACTCACAGAGGAAAAGTACCCAAACATGAGGAAATGTGCTACCTCCTTGACGGCATTATTCGGCTCTACTTATTTATGTGAGTCAGCCTTTTCCCACATGAAGATTATTAAATCCAAATACTGTAGTGACCATAAATGTATTGAATTGTTATTGTGCCATAAAGGTTATTCAGGTATGCAAGGTACGACAACATATATTTTATGTATAAAGTATACTCAGTATACTGAGTATACTTTATACTCAGATATACAGTATATAATTTTTAAAGTAGGTAGATCATTTTGACCTGGTCATTTTAAAAGTATCTCACAAGCCAAAAACGTGTGGGCACCTCTGCGTTATAGCATCATCACCAAAGTCAAGATCAGTGAATCTCTCTTCACCATAAGATGCCCCACAACCGTTGGACTCCATGACCCTGCCCAACACCCAGTCCATGCAAGCATTGACCAGAATAGGAGCAAGAACATACCCCTGACTAACTCCAGAATCAACTGGGAAAAATGCACAGTACTCACAGTACCAGTGTACAGGCTGGCCATGATATCCAAAAACCTTGAGGTGATCTTGCGAAGTCTCAGGATGTCCCACTGGGCAGATTGCTCAACTGAGTCGAACGCTTTACGAAAGTAGACAAATGTTGCAAAGAAACTGCCAAAATTCACGTTCACACTCCATGAGAACCCTCAGTGTCTGGATGTGGTAGACCACTTAGTCGTAAAGCCAGACTGCTCCAGTCACTGGTAGGTAAGCAAGTGATCACGGATCCTATTGAGGATGACCCTAGCAAGGACAATACCCGGCACCGAGAACAGTGTTATCCCCCTGTAGTTGACGCAATCCAGTCGATCACCCTTCTTTTTCTAGGTAGGGACGAAAAGTCCCGTTTTCTAGTCAGTTTGGATGACGCCCATAACTCAAATGGAAGCAAAGCTTGCTTGCAATGCCAAGAGGAAACCCTTACCACCAGCCTGGAGAAGCTCATGTCAGATAACATAGGTCCCTGCAGCTTTTAGACCCTTAGCTTGTTCACCACATGTGCAATCTCAGTGAGAGTGAATGGTTCACAGCTAATCAGAGGATCAGCCTCAAGAACTGTGGACCCAGAGATGTTCAACATCCTAACCGTAGCATTGGCTTTAAACAGCTGCTCAAAGTAGCCAGCTCAGCGGGTCACAACTGTAGTGTCATCCGTAAGGACCAATGTGAATTCCCAAGAGGCCTGACCTCATTGGCTTTCAGGGTTTTGACTCTTCCATCAACGAGGCTCCTGAGGGCTTTCCCCCCTTCCCCTTCATAATGCATGCACAGCAGAGCTACTCCCGTGGAGAGCAGGAAGGAGTCCTGTCTGTCGTCTCATAGCTGTCTGAAGTTTTTTTTAAGGTGGCTGGAATGCCAAATCTGCCACCAGCCTCCATGATTTTCCTGCAAGTTGGAGGAGTGTTTGCAGGGTGGATACAGTATAACACCATACCAACTAGAATACACAGAGAAAAAGCAAATGCTTTGAACTTGCACTTTATTGAAGCTCATACATATTAAAAACCTCCCAAAAGTTAAAGGGCCAACTAAGCAGCTACTTAGTGACTTTGAAATTGTAGAGATATAAGTACTGCTTAAATTAAAAAGCCTGAAATCTAACAGATCAATGGGACCAGGTAAGAAATAGTGCAAATATAAACTCTTGGTGCACATTTTTCAAAAATCTCTGCACACTGAAGACATTCATAAAGACTGGAGGCTAGTGAATATTATCTTACTGTATAAAAAGGTGATTGGGCAGATCCAAGTAACTATAGACCACTAAGCTTAACGTACAATTCAGGTAAATTATTGGAAGCAGTTATTATGGAAAAGACCAAGCGGCCCATGTCTAGAACAGAAGTATTAGCAAATGCTCAGCATGGGTTCAGATGAGGAAGGTTGTGTTTCACTAATATGCTGGAATTCTATGAGGAAGCAATAAAAGGATACAATCAGAGAGGTGCATTTTTATCTTGATTTTCAGAAGGCTTTTGATAAGGTACCAAATTAATGGTTAATGATCAAACTAAAAGAATTGAGAATTCAGGGCACTCTCTATAGTTGGACACAAAGTTGGCTCAAACACAGGAAGCAAAGGGGTAAGGGGAGGTTTTTCAGGATTAGGTGATGTTAAAAGTGGTGTCCCTCAGGGATTACTGCTATGGCTGCTGCTTTTTGTAATTTAAACAAATGATCTAGTCAAGAATATAATCAATAAGCTGGTTAGGTTTGCAGTTGATATCAAACTAGCTGGAAGGGCAAATATTGTAGAATCGGCTAAAGTGTTATAGATTTATTTGGACAACATTCAGGTTTGGCTAGATTTGTGGCTGATGATATTTTATGTAAATAAATGTAAAGTATTACATGTAGGAAGTATAAATGTTAGGTTTTACTACACAATGGGAGGTCTGAAAACCCAAAGTACACCTTATGAGAAAGATTTAGGAGTCACAGTGGACTCATCACTATCTACATCCAGACAGAGTACAGATGACATCAAGAAAGCTAATAGGGTATTTGGTTATATGTCACAATGTGTGAGTATAAATAAAGGGTGGTTATGCTTACGTTATATAATGCACTACTGAGGCCTCATCTAGAGTTCTGTGTATTGTTTTCTTCTCTGTGCTACAAAAGAAAGCATAGCAGTGCTAGAAAAGGTCCAAGGCTGATTAGGACTAAGAGGTATGAGCTATCAGGAGAGGTTGAGGGAGTTGAACCTTTTCAGTTTAAGCAATTGATGGGGAACATGATTGAGGTGTTCAAAATTATGAAAGGAACTGGTACAATAAATACCAGTTGTTGCTATAAAATAAACTCTGCATCAAGAGCCAGGACACATGGTCGGTATCTTATTAAAGGCAGATTTCATACAAAGGTTAGGAAGGTTTTCTTCATACAAAAAATCATAGACACATGGAATAAATTACCAAATAATGTGAAGAGAGTAGGACTTTAGGGACCTTGAAATCTTGATTTGATGTTATTTTGGAAAATCCAGGTGAACAGAGTAGACAATATAGTTGGGCAGTATGGCCTGTTCTCATCACAATTGTTCTAACGTTCTAATGTATTGGAGAGGAGAGTCACTTTGAATTGAATTGGAATATGGAGCTATTGTTAAGTCAAAACGTTCAAGTTAAGGAAACTGTGCAAAAAGTGCTTAGGACGTAGTTAAAAAAAGGGTTTGATAACCAAATATAAAAAGGAACATGTAACTGGTGGCAAGTCGTAAATCATATTAAAAAAAAGCATGCAGAAATATTCTTAACCAGGGATTCATAAGAAACAAAGAATGAATGCAAAGGTATTGCAGGAGAATTCACAATCTTATATAATCAGGAAATGTATGGCATGATCTTTGATCTGGTGATGTCACACTCCACACACTTCTGGTTGACCTTACCTAGCAACAGCATAGTAACTAACCATCAATAAATAACTCCCAAAATGGTGAAACCCATAAGAAAAAAATGTATCAAGTACAAAGTAAAATATGATCACTGAAATATGTGAATCCTGAACCTCTGGAACCCATAAAAAGAAATTTAAATGATTTTTAGTGGCCATGGAGAAATTACAAAAATCAAAAATAAAAGTCTGATTATGACACTCAGTGGTAGCAGAATGTTGTAGGATGTTCAAACATGGTGTAATCTACTTAGCAGTCATCATAGACACTGGAGTTTTCCAGCACACTAATACAGTCATAAACAAGGGAAGCTCATTAAAACATCAATACTGCCTTAACAGACAGTTCCCCCAACCAGAATCCAATCAAGCATGTGTGAGACACTGTTAACATAAAGCCAGTATTATGGCTTTTACCCGGCCACAAGTATGTCTCAGATGACCAAGAATATCATATATGGTGTGGAATAACATTCCTTAAGAAAATATTCAGGCACTTGTTACCTTAATACCACATTATTTTCAAGAGTGCCATTCTGCTAACAGTTGATGTTCTATTTAACTGACATTATTTGCAAATAAATGTTTAACCTGGTCTCAGAGCTTTGCATGAATAATCATTTATTAAATATATAATTTGTGCCAAGCTTTCTTTAATTCATCTTTTAACAGTTATGCGCAACAATTTTATTCCTTTAAAAAGTTATGCAGGGTTTGAAGCAAGAGGACACCATTACTATTCAATAGCATCTTAAAAGACAATAATATATTATGTATGGTGCATGATACATGGAGGTGACCTAAACTGAACAACAGCAAGCAATATCAAAATATTTATGGAAAAACTTTCTTGTTCATGTCACATAATCCATATGATAGCAGTTCATCCAGTTATATGCTCACAATGTCCCAAACACATATATTTTTAATAAAACTGTGTTAAATACATCACTTCTGAGAAATTTCTTGAGAACAAGAATGGAATGTACATCTGTCCATGAGCATTTGAATGAAGACCCTCCTCCCCATCTCACTATTCACTATTTAGGAACCCAGTAATAAAAATGTGCATTGAGAGACATGTAAAACGAAAGATTAAAAGTTATTAGGAAGAGAATATGCTTTGTACTTGTGCACATCTGAGATGCTTCAACAAGCAAAAGGTCAATTCACCTGTGTAGTTTCACTGATTGACACTAAATAATCCAGAGGTACTCCAGTTTGTAGCACACTGCCAGAAATAAACATGAAATTGTGAGGCAGGTCTTCAATTCAAATGCTCGTTCATGTATGAGTGTTTTCCACTTTTTTTTGTGAGAGTGGCTTATTTGACTTGACGTGTCAATAATGTAATACGAATAATGTGAGATTTTTTTCATGGAAGTTTCTTATATTGTTTATTGTTGTAGTGTTGGTTTCCATTGCCGCCTATTATATCAGAACCTTTGTTATCTCTGTTCTCATGAGATTAAATATTTTCCTTGG
Organism: Polypterus senegalus; assembly: GCF_016835505.1. NCBI lineage: Eukaryota > Metazoa > Chordata > Cladistia > Polypteriformes > Polypteridae > Polypterus > Polypterus senegalus. Next base: position 93,069,343 of record NC_053159.1, read on the forward strand.
CTATCATTACAAACTACATGGGGTTAGTAACACGTAACAAAATATCATTTATGGGTGAAGTACACCTTTAATAAACAAAATAGTATAAAATTTTCATAATTTATAACACAAGGATTAGGCTATAGATAACTTATATATTAAGGAATTCTTTATTCAAACAAAAAAATAAACAAACAACACCAAATATAAATCTGAGTAAATCAGATTTTCTGATAAAGCAACACCAACAACATGCTATACATATTCTAACACATTTGTTGCACTCTAGGTACAAGGTTATAATCAAAATTAGCCTTAGAATGAAAAATTCATAGTGATTATAAGTATGTAGACTTGAGGAATATCAGCATTACTTTCTGCATGTGCACCATTTCTTTGGCCAGACATTATCTACACCTAATTTCATTACAGGTTGTTTCTTGCTGAAAAGATCTTGTACTTGGGTACCACTCCAGGTACTCATGGTGTATCGTTTGTTGTGAGCAACATCCCAAACTCTGGAATCTACTACAAAGAACAGAAGCTGAATCCAAGGCATAGCTGATGCAGAGACAGCAGGGAGCTAATGCTGACACTAGACTATAAAGCAAGAGTGGACTTTGAATTATTGGCTTCTTGGGTGTAACTTAAGACCAAAATTTTCATTGATAATTGGTGCACATGTTTGTCCATTAGAAAGGAATAAGTGCGCTATGGTGATCACTGATGCATCACAGGTTAAGATATGCTTGCAGGTGTGTCATTTGATTGTGACTGATACAACCTTACCATTTTAGAAAGAGTCAGATACTGCAGGCCATGGAGAGTGGTCCAATGATGCAGCGCCACAGAGACATGCATCCTTTAGCTTACCGAGGAAATTCACTTTGGCTGAAGTAGGGATGTTTGGTGTTTGGGTTCAGTTATAGGTTGCACTCTACATGTGGAGATGAAGTGCAAATCACAGGTGTCATGACTAAGAAAAAGAGAACAATGATACTTTTTTCTTGTAACGTTTCAGTGGACCTTTTAACACAATGTTTTATTAAGAGTGTCCAGGAATTCCATTCTCCACTTCCTGACTCACTGAATACAACAAAATACATTATATTCCCTTCACGCAACATTACTCTTATCTTCTTCCTCTAACTTCCCTTGTTCTCATCTTCCTCTGCTCTCACCTTCCAACTTCAAACTCTATAGGGCGGAATGTGCTTTGAACTAGATAAGTTTAACTTCTGGACCAAAACGAAGAATAACCTCTGGGAATAGGGGGTCATCTGCAAAGCCTTGCAGTTTCTTGGTCTGAGTATCCGCTAACTTGATTTTACGCCAAGCTCTTATATATCCTAAAAGTGCTCAACCTAAATAACAACATTGTCTGTGTCTGTCTACTTGGGTTTCACTTTTCCTAAGCAAAATCACTCTTGCAGGTTTTAATGACTTATTCCAATTTTCTACAGTTCCATCAAGGCCTCTTTCCTCGTATTGTGATCCAGAAGTGCAGAATTATGGACTTTATTATTCCCATCTTTGCCACTGTCAGCAAGCTTTTGGCCTGTGATTTACAATAGTATTGGACATGCAAGACTGTTACTGTGCATTGATGACCCTGATACATAGGGAAGAGTCATGGCAACTGCCCAGTTGGTGTTATTCAACTTGCTTGCTTGGCTTGCCTATGTGTAGCACGAAGCCTAGAATACTTTTTCAAGTGAGGATGTGTGTGGCAAAGCACTATGGGAACAACCAATCTGAGTTAAAAGCATTTTCTTATGTTATTGGCTTTATGTTTTCATTCCTCCATTGCTGGAGTGCTCCTATTATTTAAAGAATACTACAGAAGAATAAAGTGTGTTTATTTACTTTTTATGAACACACTGAACTGACTGCATGATTCTTGCTAGACTTACATGGTTTGATTGTTTACTGGCATGACTTTTTACTAAGGTTTGCACATCTTCTTCATGTTTGTTGAAATTTCCTCAATAAACCATGTTTTTCTTCCACTGTTTCAAAACATGCAGCCAACTTCAAGTTGAAATTAATTTTTCATGTCAATGAAATACTTATTTGCATGTTACCCAAAGATTAGTGACAGGAGTACAATACTAAAAATATGTAGAATACATATTGTGTATATATATATATATATATATAAAAGACAAAATACCAGTACACCTAAATTAACCTGATCAGGAGTGTTCTGACATTCCATTCAATCTGTTTCAAGTTTATTATCATATTGTAACACTACAAAAAAATGAAATCTAAGCAAGTGAAAAGTATTGATATCCTGACATTAAATCTTGTTTTCCGTATTGTAAGAATTATTGACTTTTACGATTACTTAGCTTACTTTAAGAAATCCTGTCAAGTAAATTTCGCTTACCTCATTGGGAAGTTTTTTTTTTTGCCAAATAAAAGCAAATCTTCTCCCATTTAAATTTCTTTGATCTAGGTTATGCACACGCATTGTTTGCAATATGGTACTGAAATGTTGCACGTTGTAAGAGTAAACCACAGAATAAACTGACATTCTATCACCAGAGACAGGGGCGCCTATAAAAACAGCAAGCCTGCAATGTTGCAAACAGAATTCCATCTAATTAATTCAAAGGCAATCAGTCCTTTTAAAGATAGTGAGCTACCTAACAGAGCCATGTAACGAGAAAAAGAATCCATTCTGGCACTCGGGGTTGGCACTGCATTGGTGTCAGAAGCAGGATGAAAACAAGACCTACCCTATGATTTCAGCAAGTGCACAGTGCCTCAGAGACTGCATCTTTTGAGGAGTTGCTGGAGAGTTTGGACGTTGATATCGTGGAAGTGCAGCGCCATTTGCAGTATTAGGACATGGAGGAAGACTGTTGAGAGACTGCTACCTCTGCAGTTCCACCATGCTTCTTCATAAGTTAAGGTCCATGGATGTGGATGCATGGGTGCCGTCTATAGCTTCTGGCTCGTGTTGTTCAGAAAAAGTGTGGCAGAGAGTAAAGGATGAGGCATATTGCAAAGGCATTACAGAGTAGCAAATGAGGGAGAGTCTCAATGCTGAGATTCGAACCTGGAACTGTCTTTGTATCAGTTCAAAAAAGGAAAACAGCGAAGAGGAGGTTCGCTTGCTTACTTGTAACCGACCTCTGCTGCGACGCATGACAGTGCAGCACTCAACATCTGACAAGGCAACGTGTAACACCCCACCTAACAGCAACTCGCTCTAGACTCCTGCCAATGTGCTTTTGTCTCTAGCTGCATAGAATGGAGACCATCCTGCCGTTTCTAAGAGCTTTGGGCCATATATACAGTAATAAAGTTAGAAGCGGTCGCTGGGGGAACTTTGTAAAAATGTAGAGCTGTGTAAATTCGGAATGTCGCAAACAGATTTGTGTGCCAAAGGACAGCAGTCTGTTTAAAGATAGCCGGACACCTAAAAAAATATGCAAAGGGTAAAGAATCCATTCTGACATTTGGTACCGGTACTACATTATATACAAAGTACAATAACATTGTCATCTTTCCTTGTCATGCAGCAAGTTGTCGAATCTCTAGTGCCAGTATTACGAACAAAATGTAAACCTCAACCTGAAAAAATCTTGTACGTGTCTAAAAATAGATGGGCGATACTTTTTTCTTTCATTCATTCATCCCTTTTGCTCCGAAAAGTACAGTAATATATACAATACAAAAGAAAAAAAATACTTTGCTCACGTTAAAAATACTATTTGTGAAAAGACTTACCAAAGCATCCAGTGTGTAAACTACACTTCAGAGGTGCAGGGTGAATTACAGTGTTTCCTATTAGTACTATCTTTTGTTGAAGAAGTGAACTTTCCTAAACAAAATGCTCATTATGGGGACAGAATCCAGTGTATTGTTTGCGTAAGTGTACGCTTAATAGAAGATGACAGCGGGGTGCAATTGTGACCCCTGGTGGTGTAATTTGTTTCACGTGCGCCGGAACGTTGCTTTCTACCCGAAAGTTTCCGTGGGAATAGAGACAAGAGCGGACTGGAGTCTGGAGGCTGCGCGTGGAGCATCCGAAGTTCGTTTGTATGAGGTGACCGTAGGCTCTTAAGTAGTGAGGCAGCGGACGTGCACCGAGTGTGTTGTGTGGCATTCTTGTCATACTTAGTTTTTCTTTTCCTTTTCAAGATAATGCACAAGGGATTAAGCGCCTAATAAGTTCAGTTGGTGCTTTCGTTATAGTGGGTGTGTTGATTTAGAAGTTAAGAATGAAATGCAAATGTTGGGATACTGTATGTCTTAAAGATTGTAGCGTGGGTTTTATACACGTGCATAAGTTCATGGAGTATTAATATCTCCGATAGAAACTTTTAGTGTTGTATTAACGCATTCATTATAATACTTTGAAGTGTCTATGCAAAGACATGTCGGTCTAAATAGCATTCATTTAAAAGGTATACGGTAATGAATAAACAACTGCGGATATTTGAATTAAACCTAAGTGCACCCAAAGGAATGCGAAGTTACTCGTGCGCCTGCATTAATTACACCAGGGGCTCCTTTGCTGTTGACATATCCCTAAATGTGTCAACTGTCTAGACCGCTGAGATTTACAGTATGTCTTTAAAGTAATTTGAGTCGAACCACATATCAAGTATATACGGTGGGTATTTTCAGGTTGTAGGATTCCTAGCTTTATCTAACGTAATTGTGCATGTATTGCTGATTAAAAATTCATGACAAATTAAAACCTTACTCTGACATGGAATAAGGCAACATTGTAGGCCAACCAGCCCTTCATCTCATGGCGTCTAGCCAATATCATATTCCTCTAGAAAACACTTTCTCAGTCATCGTCATGAAAAGGCTGCTTAGTAGGACTCGGAGGAAATCCGGACTCGCCTTTTGTAAAGTTATCCATCATTTCGGTACAAAGCAAACTACAGTAATTCTGATTAATAAATTTACATCAAAACCTTCATATTTGTATGTTAATGACTTGTCTAATATGTATGTTGCCAATTTTATTCCACAGCAATATTTTATTTAATTTGGTCATTTTTGGTTTGTCCTGTCCAGGATCAGGAAAAATCTGTATTTTTCTAGTGACTGTAATATTGTGCTTTATGTTGCCGCAGTTCTAGTAAAAACAGTTATTATTTAGATTTTATATGAAAAAATTTATTTTAAATAGATTCTTTAACTCAATTATATGAATTTATGGGGAAATGCTTAATATTTTGTAATTACTGTCATTATGCTGGTACAATTAATGCATTTTATTGATATGACATTAAAATAACAGTCATCCCTTGTGCTTTACAAATCAAGAATAAAAAACATAAGCATAATACTATTTAAAGCTCTAGAAATTGAACAGAATAAAACAAGTGCATATTACTTATCATGGAATATTAGAAGCACATTGAAACAAATAACTCTTTAAAATCTTAACTAGTCACTGTTGCAGAGCTTCAGACAGACAGTTGGAGTTTTCTCCATAGATGAGGGCAGATAAAAGTAAATGCTCTGTTGCATGTTGTGGAGCAGCCGTGCGATTAGAGGATTCAGAGTACTGACAGGTGTATATATGAAAAATAGGTCTTGAAGTTAGACAGGGGCACTACCAATAATACATTTGTAAACTAAGAGTAAGATATTAAAATTGATTCTTTCTTTAACAGGTAGCAAGTGAAGGGATGATGAAATTAAAATTAGGGTTGTGTGAGTTATTTTATAGGTTTTGGTTAAAACACATGCAGCAATGTTTTGGACATACTGTAACCACTGAATGTTTTTTTCCGGGTAGATCAACAAACAAGGAATTTCCGTAGTCCAGATGAGATGTTACAAAAGCAGAGACTAATTTCTTGGTGTCATGCATTCTTAACAAAGGTCCAATTCTTCCTGTATTCTGTAAGTGATAGAATGAAGTTTTAAACAAAGACGCAGTGTAACCTTTAAATGAAAATACACAATCAAACTTAGCTTTTCTAAGTTGAAAGGTTGGGTGGCTTGGTGGGGCAGGGGTTGGTGTTATAGGGTTGGCCTGAGGGGCCCAGGTCTTGCCATCCAGACACATTTTGCCCCCTAAATGAATTCTTAAAATAATTCTTCACATATGTATGTAAATTACTAATGTATGAGTTTTACATAATAAAAATAAAAACCTACCTAATAAAAATGAATAAAAATTAGCGTAGGGTGAAGCTGTAAATTGTAATATCTTTCCTGGACATTGACTGATATTTGGTATTGCTGAGATTTTCCATCAGGTGTTTGCAGTTGATATTTGGCACATGCCTGCAAAACTGTCGTTGCAGTCGCAAAGCTTGGGAGTTTTTCCATTTCGGATAGTTGCTTTGGATAAAAAAAGTGTAGCAATTTGGTGAACATTTAATAAAAGGATGAATGGGTTTGTCTGTGTGGTAAAATTTGGCCAGCTTTAAGTTTTTCCCATGTGAAATATGTGTTCCCTGCACCCAAACTGTAAAAGATTTTTCCACTTTTAATTGAGGTGTAACTTCAATACAAAATCATCAAGTGACATATTGGAACAGCTCTGCCACAACCCCATTCTCCTGATATTCAAAGTCACACCCATTAAAGGAGTACTTTTTGTAGAACAGCTGTTAAAAGTGCCCCCCATCTTCTATAGAATGCCCATTATATGATACAGACCTTTTAACATCAAGCTTAATCTCAGCCCACAAGTTAATACTGATTTTTGGGGCTTTTTAAAATGTATTTTTAATTGTGTTTTATGATCTCCAGTTGCACTGTTCTCTGTGTTGACTACAGCATTGTAGAATGTTGTCTGGGCACTAAACCTACCTTCAGTTATTGTATAATTGTGGACATTCCAGTTTTTAATGGAACATACTATGGTGCCTTGATTTTAATTGACTTGCATTTTAATTGTTTTGTTTTTTCTTCTTAATGCAGCCAAAGTCTAATGAGATTTAAAGGGTGCCAACAGATGACCAGGCTAACTTTTTTCCATTTGCACCCTTGTCTTTCACAAAATATCTGCCTCAATTAAATACTTGAAATTTTGAAATTGAGATTGAAAACAAAAAAGTGAAGGTCTAAGAAATAATAATGTACTGTTGTCCACTAAGTATTTAAAAGATGATGTTAAAAGAAAATTAGTTTTGGAAATGACTTGCGTGGCACAATAACAGCACTAACAAGCCACTGAATTAAATGATGGGTTATATTAACATCTAAATAGGAGATTGGTTGGAGTGAAAATGGTAGGCCCTCAAAGGCCATTTGAGCCCCTGAGTTAGCTGGAAATCTGTTGGCTTGCTATGCATTTCTTTATTGTTTGGCTGCCAGTTAAAGAAAAAAAAATTAAGGTCAATTATATTTAAGGCAAAATGTATGTTAAACTACCTCGGGTAATTGATTACTAATTAAAAATGTGGCTGATACGAAAGCCTGCATCTTTTGTGGCACTCTAAGATATGAGTCTGACACCCTTAGCCTACAAGAATACAATAAAATAGGAAACATAAGTACCTCCACCACTGGCTTTATTGTTTCTTGACAGTTCAACTTCCATTATGTTAGCGTTGTTTGCAGTTATTTAAAGTCATTCTTTATTTAATTTCTTTACCACTCTCTGTAAGTTGTTGCATTCCATTAAGATAATGTGAAACTGTTGTCAGTATTATTAATGGATTTCAAAATATGTTGCATATTTAGAACTCTTCTATTGTAGTCTTCTTTCAGGTTGAACAATTTACATCACCCAGTCACTAAAATTAGACATAGGCATAAGGTACATGTCTGTCTGTAACTCAGACCTTTCAACTAATTTTTCACAGTTATGTATTACTGTTTTACTACTTTGATAGATTCAGGTAATGATCTTCATATTAAAATGTAGCTGTGGATGAGATAGACTAGGGATGGTTTGCTGGTACCAGTAAAAGTATTTTTAAATTCTCTCTCTCTCTCTCTCTCTATATATATATATATATATATATATATATATATTTGTCACACAAAATGTTTCTGATCATCAAACACATTTAACCATTAGTCAAATATAACACTGGTAAACACAAAATGCAGTTTTTAAATGATGGTTTTTATTATTTAGGGAGAAAAAAAAATCCAAACCTACATGGCCCTGTGTGAAAAAGTAATTGCCACCCTTAGCAGCAATAACTGCAGTCAAGCGTTTGCGATAACTTGCAATGAGTCTTTTACAGCTCTGGAGGAATTTTGGCCCACTCATCTTTGCAGAATTGTTGTAATTCAGCTTTATTTGAGGGTTTTCTAGCATGAACCGCGTATTTAAGGTCATGCCATAGCATCTCAGTTGGATTCAGGTCAGGACTTTGACTAGGCCACTCCAAAGTCTTCATTTTGTTTTTCTTCAGCCATTCAGAGGTGGATTTGCTGGTGTGTTTTGGGTCATTGTCCTGTTGCAGCACCCAAGATCGCTTCAGCTTGAGTTGACGAACAGATGGCCGGACATTCTCCTTCAGGATTTTTTGGTAGACAGTAGAATTAATGGTTCCATCTATCACAGCAAGCCTTCCAGGTCCTGAAGCAGCAAAACAACCCCAGACCATCACACTACCACCACCATATTTTACTGTTGGTATGATGTTCTTTTTCTGAAATGCTGTGTTCCTTTTACACCAGATGTAACGGGACATTTGCCTTCCAAAAAGTTCAACTTTTGTCTCATCAGTCCACAAGGTATTTTCCCAAAAGTCTTGGCAATCATTGAGATGTTTCTTAGCAAAATTGAGACGAGCCCTAATGTTCTTTTTGCTTAATAGTGGTTTGCGTCTTGGAAATCTGCCATGCAGGCCGTTTTTGCCCAGTCTCTTTCTTATGGTGGAATCGTGAACACTGACCTTAATTGAGGCAAGTGAGGCCTGCAGTTGTTTAGACGTTGTCCTGGGGTCTTTGTGACCTCTCGGATGAGTCGCTCTGCGCTCTTGGGGTAAATTTGGTCGGCCGGCCACTCCTGGGAAGGTTCAGCACTGTTCCATGTTTTTGCCATTTGTGGATAATGGCTCTCACTGTGGTTCGCTGGAGTCCCAAAGCTTTAGAAATGGCTTTATAACCTTTACCAGACTGATAGCTCTCAATTGCTTCTGTTCTCATTTGTTCCTGAATTTCTTTGGATCTTGGCATGATGCCTAGCTTTTGAGGTGCTTTTGGTCTACTTCTCTGTGTCAGGCAGCTCCTATTTAAGTGATTTCTTGATTGAAACAGGTGTGGCAGTAATCAGGCCTGGGGGTGGCTACGGGAATTGAACTCGGGTGTGATACACCACAGTTAGGTTATTTTTTAACAAGGGGGCAATTACTTTTTCACACAGGGCCATGTAGGTTTGGATTTTTTTTTCTCCCTAAATAATAAAACCATCATTTAAAACTGCATTTTGTGTTTACTTGTGTTATATTTGACTAATGGTTAAATGTGTTTGATGATCAGAAACATTTTGTGTGACAAACATGCAAAAGAATAAGAAATCAGGAAGGGGGCAAATAGTTTTTCACACCACTGTATATATATATACTCAGCAAAAAAAGAAATGTCACTTTTCAGGACTGTGTATTTCAACAATAATGTTTTAAACATCCAAATAACTTTACAGATCTTCATTGTAAAGGGTTTAAATAATGTTTTCCATGCATGTTCAATTAACCATAATCAATTAATTAACATGCACCTGTGGAATGGTCGTTAAGACCTTGAACAGCTTACAGAAAGTAGCCATTTAAGGTCACAGTTCTAAAAACGCAGGACACTAAAGAGACTTGTCTACCGACTGTGAAAAACACCCAAAGAAAGATGCCCAGGGTCCCTGCTCATCTGCGTGAACGTGCATTAGGCATGCTGCAGGGAGGCATGAGGACTGCTGATGTGGCTAGGGCAATTAATTGCCATGTCCGCACTGTGAGACGCCTAAGACAGCACTACAGGGAGACAGGAAGGACAGCTGATCATCCTCGCAGTGGAAGACCACGTTTAACAACACCTGCACAGGATCGGTACATCCGAATATCACACCTGAGTGACAGGTACAGGATGGCCACAACAACTGCCCGAGTCACACCAGGAACACGCAGCCTAATACAGCAATAATTTTATATATATATATATATATATATATATATATTGTGACAGATGTCCGGGGACTTTCTGGTGCTGCATAAAGGAGGCCACCACACTCCACTCAGGAGCCTGAGTAAGGAGGATGAGGTGGCTGAAGAGAGAGAGAGATACATAATATGTGTGTGTGTACAGTATATAAGATATAAATAATTCAGCATCAGTATGTCTGTCCGCATTTCACAAAAAACTACTTAACGGATTTAGATTGAGTTTTTTGCTATAATTTGCTTGAACAGTCCGGTTGATTTTGCTACTTCTGTCATTGCACTAAGTATCATAGTTCACTTGAAGGAGCATTTTATTCATGCTAATCCAAGACAGAGGCTGGGGGCCGAGGGCAGGGGGAAGCGTGATGTTAGGAGTGGGGAGTTGGGCAGGGCTCTCCTCACTCACGTGCCAGCCTCCATTCAAGTCGGTCTACCTTTCACCACGTTTTGGAGCGTACCTTGCCTCTGCTTAGCTACCGAAACCTGTTTGTTTATTGATTTTTCAAGTTTGTCCTGTTTAACTACTATGTGGGCGGAACCGCCACTGACTTCTATGTAGAATCATTGACAGCAGTTTTAATGTCTTTTCAAGTGTTGTAAACTGTGATATCAAATTTCTTCAGTAAATTGAATATAAACCAAGGTTTTTTTTTTTTTTTAACATGCAAGAATTAATATGGCTTTAGTCTGACATATTACTTCAGATAAGTGGGTCAAGTAGCTGGCTTTGCGCCGCCTTGTATTTCCTGCTGTTCCTCCATTCTCAAAATTTTTACTGATCCTAGTAAGCTCCCGTTCATCCATTTTCTAACCATCTTATCAAGTTCAGGAATTCAAAGAGTACAAAGCAGAAAATAGCCCAGGATGAGGATCCTGTCCATCGCAGGGAACATTCACTCATATGAGATAACTTTAGAGGAGTTAAGGCTTGCAACTTAAAGTAATATTCCACCCAAAAATTATTTTTTATGTATTTTTATATGTTTCTTACTCCATGTAGTTTGGTGTGGTGGCTGAGAAAAGAATTTAATATCATGTTTTCTCATGGAATTATTAAGTATTAAGGATTCAAACTCAATGCAACCATGTGGTGACCAGTTCTGGACAATGTCAAGAAATGTGAAAAGAAAAAAATTCTCACTTCTGTTGTGTTAATCCACATGTCTATTATCCATTTATATGGTCAAAACGTGCAAAATATGTGCTTTTTTACCAATATATAAACAGTTACTTCCTGAAAACTCAGCTTTGAATGTCAACAGGAAGACATAATTTACACAGTTTAGTGTGTTTGAATTGAAGACAGGGTTCTGCAAACATGCAGACATTTTGCACATTTTTCCAAGGTGTGTGATTGCTTTTTTCTCGGTGTGTAAAACTAATTTTGGAGTGTGCATTCAAAATATTTCTCTGTCAGGCTGTTTTTGTTTTAGTTATCATCTGTTCACCTGAGAATTTTTAAAGTATGTTAAATCTATGTTATTGATGTGTAAGTTTGCTGAGGTCCCTGTTCCCTAATGAATGTTTTAGTGTGTAAAATACTATTTCCTAAGCTTAGGTAATTGACACAGCAAATGCTTAGCAGTTTCACAACATTCTCTGATAATATCACTTATTACTTTTGTATTAATTACACCTTTTAAAACTATAATGTCTAGTAGTCTTACTTGTATGTTTAGAATTATCTCTCATATCTTTTTTTTATATCACAGTTTAGTATTGCATCAACTGGGTTTTATAGCTGTTCATGAAATGTTAAAATGGTATTTTTGTTTGTAGCTGAATTGTTGTGATCTAATTATTCAGAAAAATGACATTAGTGAATTTTGTATCATTTGTTGTCATATTCCATGTTTAATTTTGAGAACAGGTTTATCAGCTGACTCTTCAGGCGCCTATTGCACTATTTTGCAGATTATTTCTTACCCAGACAGGGTATTAGCCTGTTGTGAAACTCAACTCCATTTATCCAAAATTGGCGCTGACACATTTATATTTTCTAACAGCTTTAGCAGACTTTACTGTTTCAACTTTTTAGATTAAGTTATGTTTGTATGTAAATATACTTTAGAACAAAGACTTCTTTTTCTAGTTGCTGAGTCAAGAATCCACTGGAAACTCTATCTGGAACTAATGCACTTTCCTTTTTTGCAGAATGGAGAAATCAGGGAACACAGCTAAGGTTCTACTAGATCAGCCCTGGGTTCCTGTTGAGATCTCTAGCACCCTTTTTTTGGTGAAAGTCAGCTTTGAGAATACTGCCTATCAGCTTTTGATCTCTGATTTGGACTTTGTCTGGTATGAGTCAGTGGACACAAATACTCTTGAACAGAGGGCCCAGGTAGGCATATGAACGCAAGGCCTCATTTCTTAATTTTTTTTGAAGGAAAAATGAATATTTTTGGGTGTGGGGGACAGGGGGTTGTATTTGTCCCTGTTTTTTGGTGTTTAGTAGTGTAGGAGAAGAGGTTGGATGATGTGGAGATAGTGAATCAGAAATTGCAATGGATTAACAAGGAGGAGGTAAGAACAGCTTTGAAAAGGATGAAAAATGGAAAGGCTATTGGTCCAGATGACATACCTATGGAAGCATGGAGGTGTTTAGGTGAGATGGCAGTGGAGTTTTTAACCAGATTGTTTAATGGAATCTTGGAAAGTGAGAGGATGCCTGAGGAGTGTACTGGTGCCGATATTTAAGAATAAGGGGGATGTGCAGCACTGCAGTAACTATAGGGGAATAAAATTTATGAGCCACAGCATGAAGTTATGGGAAAGAGTAGTGGAAGCTAGGTTAAGAAGTGAGGTGATGATTAGTGAGCAGCAGTATGGTTTTATGCCAAGAAAGAGCACCACAGATGCAGTGTTTGCTCTGAGGATGTTGATAGAGAAGTTTAGAGAAGGCCAGAAGGATTTGCATTGCGTCTTTGTGGACCTGGAGAAAGCATATGACAGGGTTCCTCGAGAGGAGCTATAGTATTGGATGAGGGAGTCGGGAGTGGCAGAGAAGTACGTAAGAGTTGTACAGGATATGTACGAGGGAAGTGTGACAGTGGTGAGGTCTGTGGTAGGAGCGACGGATGCATTCAATGTGGAGGTGGGATTACATGAGGGATCAGCTCTGAGCCCATTCTTATTTGCAATGGTGATGGACAGGTTGACAGATGAGCATAGACAGGAGTCCCCGTGGACTATGATGTCTGCTGATGACATTGTGATCTGTAGCGATAGTAGGGAACAGGTTGAGAAGACCCTGGAGAAGTGGGATATATGCTCTAGAGAGGAGAGGAATGAAGGTCAGTAGGAACAAGACAGAATACATGTGTGTAAATGAGAGGGAGGTCAGTGGAATGGTGAGGATGCAGGGAGTAGAGTTGGCTTAAACGTGGATGAGTTTAAATACTTGGGATTAACAGTACAGAGGAATGGGAATTGTGGAAGAGAGGTGAAGAGAGCGCAGGCAGGGTGGAATGGTTGGAGAAGAGTGTCAGGAGTAATTTGTGACAGACGGATATCAGCAAGAGTGAAAGAGAAAGTCTACAGCACGGTAGTGAGACCAGCTATGTTATATGGGTTGGAGACGGTGGCACTGACCAGAAAGCAGGAGACAGAGCTGGAGGTGGCAGAGTTAAAGATGCTAAGATTTGCATTGGGTGTGACGAGGATGGATAGGATTAGAAATGAGTACATTAGAGGGTCAGCTCAGGTTGTGCGGTTGGGAGACAAAGTCAGAGAGGCGAGATTGCGTTGGTTTGTACATGTGCAGAGGAGAGATGCTGGGTATATTGGGAGAAGGATGCTAAGGATAGAGCTGCCAGGGAAGAGGAAAAGAGGAAGGCCTAAGCTAAGGTTTATGGATGTGGTGAGAGAGGACATGGAGGTGATGGGTGTAACAGAACAAGATGCAGAGAACAGAAAGATATGGAAGAAGATGATCCACTGTGGCAACACCTAATGGGAGCAGCTGAAAGAAGTAGTAGTGGTGTTAGGCATTTTTCTCTAATTTTATGTTTGGCCACAGAGTCATGTAAAATCGGTGGCATATTGCACAATTTCTAGAGAGCATGCCAAACTTAACTGCAGTTGGTAGATCTTGTCTTTGATAACAAATTACATGACTCTGTGATGACTTCTCAGCAGAGTTTTAGATTTTCAAAGTATCAGGAGGTGGCGACATTCTAACAACTGCTTACATGCTGCCTGATTGCACCAGTTCTTTTGAGTTTCCAGGTATGGTGACCATTTTATTTTTTCTTTCTGTTGTCTCATTTTTGTCACATCTGAAAGATGAACCTCTTTTAGTTTGCACAATCTAAAACATACCATTTTCTTCTTTCCATGCAGCTGCATTGTTTGCATTATAGTTTTAGATGAGTGTTCATTGCTTGTCATGTCTCAAGCACACACAAGTCCACCTCTATGACTTAATTTGATTTTGCCAGGGCATATTACACACCAGTGTGTATGAGTTGCTGGAGATTTCAGAGTATATGGTACATGTAATGGGAGCAAGATGTGACTGCTTCTGTCTTAACAATTATATATTGTAAATGAAGTCTGAACTGATAATCACTGCAACAGTTGTTTAGTTAGATGCAAGCATGTTTTGTCATCACTTAGTATTTTCAGTCATGAAATCTGACATCCTCAAGATGACAAAATCCAGCAACTGCAGTAATTACATTTGATGCGTTTTCCAACTAAAAATAGTATAATGTCCTGCTGGCTTTAGCCAACTGTCCATCCTTTACTTTATTCCCCAAAGTTTTTTTTGTTTAGATCCTAAAGAGTTAGAGACTTTTGTGGCATATGTGACTATGAATGAATATAATGTGTATAAAACTGAAATACGGGAATTTGAGAATGACATTGATTTATAAAGGTGTTCAGCCTTTTTAAAAATGCTCAGCTATTTCTGAATTACAGCATGTTTGTTCATCTTGTTCTTGTTTGTTTTATTGTGCACTCCTATGCTCATATATACGGTATTCCCTTTTTCACCTTAGTAATGTGCTTAATTAGTGCAAAATAATTAGGGAGACATATTTCTCAAAAAGGATGACAAGTTCCTTTATTAAATTATGTGCTTGAAAAAAACTTTTATTTGTTGGTGAATTCTTATCATAAATGGTAATAACAAGAAAAATGTCTTTTTGGAAATAATCATCAGGAATGTGTAAAGTATAGTAAATTTACACAATCAATATGTTTTTGTTTTTTTTTCTATCCATTCAGGAGCTGAACCGACGGTTGAAAGCCTCAGTTGTTTCCTTCTTTCAACAGCTGTGTGCTATTGCTCAGCCAAAGCTAGAGGGCCGTGAGGGGACTGATAGTGCAGCCACTTTTTCTTGTGAGCGTTTTCAGGATGGTTTGACTCTGCACATGAAGAGTGAACTAGCTGGGGTTCCATTTTACTGGAGGTTCAGCTGTTCACCTGCCTCTGTCAGAGTGGTAGGTCTCTCTGCTCGATTACCTTTACATCCTTAATGTGTTATTAAAATTGGAACCTGTAGGGTTACTGGTATGTTGTATTGGTTTGTTTGGTCAACATTCCTTGACTGTGTGACATATATTCAATTTCCTGTTGCAGCAACATAAATTTGTTAGAACCAGATATTACAAAACTAAAATAATACAGTGGTGTGAAAAACTATTTGCCCCCTTCCTGATTTCTTATTCTTTTGCATGTTTGTCACACAAAATGTTTCTGATCATCAAACACATTTAACTATTAGTCAAATATAACAGAAGTAAACACAAAATGCAGTTTTTAAATGATGGTTTTTATTATTTAGGGAGAAAAAAAAAATCAAAACCTACATGGCCCTGTGTGAAAAAGTAATTGCCCCCTTGTTAAAAAATAACCTAACTGTGGTGTATCACACCTGAGTTCAATTTCCGTAGCCACCCCAGGCCTGATTACTGCCACACCTGTTTCAATCAAGAAATCACTTAAATAGGAGCTGCCTGACACAGAGAAGTAGACCAAAAGCACCTCAAAAGCTAGACATCATGCCAAGATCCAAAGAAATTCAGGAACAAATGAGAACAGAAGTAATTGAGATCTATCAGTCTGGTAAAGGTTATAAAGCCATTTCTAAAGCTTTGGGACTCCAGCGAACCACAGTGAGAGCCATTATCCACAAATGGCAAAAACATAGAACAGTGCTGAACCTTCCCAGGAGTGGCTGGCCGACCAAAATTACCCCAGGAGCGCAGAGACGACTCATCCGAGAGGTCACAAAAGACCCCAGGACAACGTCTAAAGAACTGCAGGCCTCACTTGCCTCAATTAAGGTCAGTGTTCACGACTCCACCATAAGAAAGAGACTGGGCAAAAACGGCCTGCATGGCCGATTTCCAAGACGCAAACCACTGTTAAGCAAAAAGAGCATTAGGGCTCGTCTCAATTTTGCTAAGAAACATCTCAATGATTGCCAAGACTTTTTGGAAAATACCTTGTGGACTGATGAGACAAAAGTTGAACTTTTTGGGAGGCAAATGTCCCGTTACATCTGGTGTAAAAGGAGCACAGCATTTCAGAAAAAGAACATCATACCAACAGTAAAATATGGTGGTGGTAGTGTGATGGTCTGGGGTTGTTTTGCTGCTTCAGGACCTGGAAGGCTTGCTGTGATAGATGGAACCATGAATTCTACTGTCTACCAAAAAATCCTGAAGGAGATTGTCCGGCCATCTGTTCGTCAACTCAAGCTGAAGCGATCTTGGGTGCTGCAACAGGACAATGACCCAAAACACACCAGCAAATCCACCTCTGAATGGCTGAAGAAAAACAAAATGAAGACTTTGGAGTGGCCTAGTCAAAGTCCTGACCTGAATCCAATTGAGATGCTATGGCATGACCTTAAAAAGGCGGTTCATACTAGAAACCCCTCAAATAAAGCTGAATTACAACAATTCTGCAAAGATGAGTGGGCCAAAATTCCTCCAGAGCGCTGTAAAAGACTCCTTGCAAGTTATCGCAAACGCTTGATTGCAGTTATTGCTGCTAAGGGTGGCCCAACCAGTTATTAGGTTCAGGGGGCAATTACTTTTTCACACAGGGCCATGTAGGTTTGGATTTTTTTCTCCTAAATAATAAAACCATCATTTAAAAACTGCATTTTGTGTTTACTTGTGTTATATTTGACTAATGGTTAAATGTGTTTGATGATCAGAAACATTTTGTGTGACAAACATGCAAAAGAATAAGAAATCAGGAAGGGGGCAAAAAGTTTTTCACACCACTGTATATAGAATAACTCTCTTTATTGCCTTAGTATGTCTGGCTTGTATTTGGTTCAGTTGCTTCATCCTTATCCTAAAGTATATAAAGATTGTTTTCTTTTTATTTGATCATATTCTTTGCTTCCTCAATGCATACAGAAAAACTGAAAATCACTTTTCTGATGTGGAAATAACATACATATCAATAAGTATTCAGTCTTTTAAATATAACAAGTATACAATTTTGAGTTTCTGGAGGCAGTGGAAGAATTATATGAGCTTATGTACTTTCTACTAGTCGGTTGTTATGAGTGATTTCTTATGACTTGCAAATAAGAGGAGCATTTTAACTTGTTCGAAGTGTGTTCTTTTAGACCAGTTTTTGAAGCCAGGAATTTTGAAGATTTTCCATGCAGTTCTTGTTTAGGGCCACCAGAGGAGGCAAGAAGTATTGTAATGGGTATGCTCAATGGAGTCAGGTGTTTGAATTATCTTTTTAAAAATATATCTTTTCACTGAAGAGAGTAAAAAATAGATACATTAACTCAAGAGAATGTCATTAGCCTCCCTAGGAAAGTCATGTTCCACTGCATTACTGTTATGTTTCATTTTTGCCAGTTGGATCTATGCTTGAATCTGATTACAACATTATTAGTGGTTTTAGAATTTTTTACCCAGAAAGTCCATGTCTTAGTAAAATTATAGAAGTATGTATTATATATTTTAGATGCTTTTATTTATCTTCTTTGAAAAAGCAAATGTGAAAGCAGAAATACTTAACTGATAATCAGTTATTTAATGTTATATTGAACATTGTAATATTCATATATCTTTTGAAATGAATGCAGGTACATCTTTGAGGTATAATTAAATGGATGAAATTATAGTGGTTATCTGTACCTCTTCAAGCATATTTGAGCAGGAGCCATTCAGTATAAGTTTCATAGTTAATTATAGTTAAGATAGTTAAAGTTATAGTTAAAGATAGTTAATCCTTAATTAATGTGGAATATCTCATGTCTAAGTCGAAGAGTTAATACTATGAAGTGATATACTATACATATTTATTTTTTTATTTATTTTGACTGAATCTTTTGTTGAAGCAGCACTAAACAAATTATTTTAAATAACAACCAAATTTTATCAATAAAAATATAAAATAGGGGAACAAGTACAATCTCCCACTGATGTCCTCCCCCATAAATTTCACATTGTGACCAAAGTTCATAAATTGGCAAAAGTGAACACAAAACAAATTTGATTTTCTCTGTTTATGGTTCAGACATGGTGATAGACTATTTTTTCAACAAATTACCTAAACACACTTGCTGTAGTAAACACAATACAGTTTGTCCATAATATTAGGATGGAAGGTGAATATGTGCGGGTATATATAGACACAGGGCAATAAAAAACAAACAGATTGTGAGTCAGCTTGTGTGTGCTCAATTGTCCGTGTTTTTTTCTCCTTCACAAGTGAGACACATTTAAAATGGCAGCCTTGCAGTCTCAGTTAAATATTTTAAAGATGAAAAAATAGCACTTCAGTTAAGTCCCCAAAAAAGTCTCTTTCAACCTCTTTTTTTATATAAATATATCTTCCCCAAGAAGTGAAAACGTTGATCAAACAGGAGGGTGGAGGAAGGAATAAATATAATGACATCTTCTGGCTGGAATTCTTTTACTGTGGTGATGTGTTTATACAACTGGGCTGCATCTATATGTTCTTTGAGAAAAGGTCTTTTTATTTTTTATTCTTTCTTGGCTAATATACATGGTTTATGATTCTCATCTGTGAGTCAGGTTTCTCTCCACAGATAACTCGTGCAATATTTAGAAGCTCTCTTGGTTGAATCCCATACATCATCGTGAATGGTTGAAAAGCCATTTAATCTTGTTGAATTTCCTGATGGGCAATTAATTGCATGGATTAAAGCAAGTCCCAGTCCTTATGGCTTTTGTGCACCACTTTGAACATCATCTCTATGAGTATTGTATTATTTCTCTTCACCAACCTATCAGTTTTGCAAATGATACACATAAGCCAAAAGATGTTTAATTTCAATAAGGGACTCTACCTCTTTGAAGGTTGGCGTGATTGTGATGCCCTTGTTTTTTAGTGTTTTCTGCAGGGCTGCCACTTGACTAAAGATACATCTAAATTCTTTATCAAGTGCAGCAGGAATCCCTGCTGTTAAAGGAAAAGCTTCTTGGTATTGTGTTGCATAGACAGTGAATCCTAGAATGTACTGATGTTCCTTAGCTGAATTTTCGGGTGGTTCCTCAATAGCCATAAAAACTCCTTTATTTAGAATACCAAAATATAGGCAGCAGAATAAGCAACTAGACCTCATGTTCCTCAAGAGATAATATACTGTACCAGGTATTAGGCACCTCAAATGCTATTACTTGTCAAAATTAAAAAGAGTAACAGCTGCTGTTTAGTCCTCCAACATGCCCCCACCCCCACACCCTCTGTGCTTTTCTGCATTCAAAGACCCCTGACTGGAAGTACATGAACAAGTCACAGCAGATACAGCTGGAGTGCACCAACCTTCATTCCATCATAACAGGTCACTGCATGATGCCTTGATCAGAAAAGACAATAAATGGTAGTGATTAGTAAAGACTGCGGATCCCTGAAGAATATGATCATTTTATGCCTATATAGTCCATTTGGAGTACATATAAAAATGCAGCTACAAAAAGGCTAAAATCAAACGAAGAGCTAAGTTTCTAACTTGGGGTGGAATTGGCATTTCAAAATATAAGACTGACTAATTAACGCTTTATAAACCATTAGTAGTGTTTTAAAGTCAATTCTGAATGACTTGGGTAACCAATGTAACAATGCTAAAACTATTGAGATGTGCTCAGATTTTTTTTTTTGTTAAGATTCTGGCTTCTGTATTTCAACTGATGTCTTTCTTAGGTAGTCTTGTTAGGAGTACATTTTTTCAGAGCCTTGTAAAGTTATAAGTGGTCTAACTTTTGCTGTATATAATGTGTTTAGTATATGTTTTAAAATTTAGGTCAGAGTCAAAGTTTACACCTAAATTCTTTACCTCCACCTTGACTTTTAAACCTAAGTGATCAAGTTTATTTCTAATACCCTCGCTATTTCATATCTGCTGATCACTAAGATTTCTGTTTTTTCCTTATTTACAGTTGTTTGAAAAAGTTACTACTCATCCTTTTGGAATACTGCTAAGACATTGGATTAGACAGTCAAAAGTATTGGGGTCATCCGGTGCTATTGATAAATAAAGCTGTGTGTCGTCTGCATAGCAGTGGTAGCTCACCTAGTGTTTTGAGATAGTCTGACTTAATGGAGGTATGTAGATTGAAAAAAGCAGCAAACCCAGGATAGATTCTTGTGGTACACTCTATACAATATTATGGATCTAAAAAGAGCAATCACCATAACCTAGCAGAATTTTCTACCTGTTAAGTAAGATTGAAACTAATTTAAGATGCTGCCGGAGACCCCCACACATTGTGATTTATAAGAATACTGTGGTCTATGGTGTCAAGTGCTGCGCTCCAATCTAAGAGAACAAGAGCAGATATATGGTATCTGTCTGTATTAACCCTCAAATCATTTAATACTTTAAGTAGTGCAGTTTCTGTACTATGATTTATTGTAAAACCTGACTGAAACTTGTTGAAAATAGAATGCTTATTCATGTACTATATGTTTATGTACTATATTTTTCTTTTCTAATATCATTTAGATCATGATTGAGGCCTTTGATATTCCAGCTTTCAAAATTTAGTCACATAAATACTGCTTCTGAACATAATCTTCAAGTAAAAGTAGTGTTATTTCAAGATTTAGCTTTAACACAGATTTCTTATTGTTATTACCGACTATTGTGGCTATGGAGCTTTTCTACCAGGCATATCCAAAGTAAAAAGAGACCCCTGGCAGCGATGTAGCAAGGATAAAGTTGAGATATCTTATACTAGTGCAGTCTAGATACAATAACCTTAGGGTAAGATGTTTAACAGTCTCCTGTAAGGTGAGGGGAAAAAAAGTGAAAGGGGCAACATAGTGTTTATTCTTTATGTTCTAATTGTTCCCTTTCTGCAGTGTTACCAAAAGCAACTGGAATTAAAGTATTTTTATACACTTTTTTTATATATAAAAGACTAGCAGAATACCCGCGGAGAAGTAGTGTGTTGAAGAAGCAATGAAAAAGAAAAGGAAACATTTTGAAAATAACGTAACATAATTGTCAATGTAATTGTTTTGTCACTGTGATGAGTGTTGCTGTCTGTCTGTCTGTCTATCTATCTATATATATATATATATATATATATATATATCTATATATATATATATATTATATATATATTAATATATATATATTTATATATTAATATATTTATATATTAATATAGGGATCATTGGACTTCGTGACCGTTAGTAATTCTAATTACATCTGATTACAAAATGTTCAATGATCACACTGTTTTAGCCTAATGTACAAAATAATTTTGGCTAATGTTACTCAGAGTTTAAAGATTAAGTTGGTCAAATTACCTTTTATGTTTCTGACTTATTTTTAAGAAGAAAAACTACACTTTATGTTGAAATTTTGGTTATTATTATTTAAAGACAATACTATTCTGAAAATCTACTTAAAGTACTTAAACTACCACTTTATTTTTAAGTCTGCCCAATTTTAACCAGGGATGATATTTTTGTTTCTGTTTTGAATTCAAATGCAGATTAAAGGCTTTTTTTTTTTTCCAGAAATTAAAACAGCTTCAGTTTACAATATTCATGTCCATGTCTATTATTTGATTCTGTTGCCCACTAAAACCGTTTTAAATAAAAAAAAATTTGCGATTTGGGGCAAATTTACGTGTCGATTACATACGATTAATCAAGATTAATTCTTACACAGCCTCTAATTAATTGGATTAATTTTTTAATCGAGTCCCACCCCTAATATATATATATATGTAGATATATATATGTACATTTGTATATATATATGTGTATATACAGTATATATTGTCACACACGTGTGCATGGGAAGCAGCTGAAGGGCTTAGGAAATATTGTTTATACATCTGCCCGGGGGGGGGGCGGGGTGCACTGACGCTCTTTCTGAGTTCTCTACAGGTCTTACCCGGGAAATCCCACCAGGAACCGCCATTTCCAGGAAGGACACATCACTTCGGTTCCGGCCCCAAGAATGAGGTCACTTCGGTTCCGCCCCAAGGATGATGTCACTTCCAGTTCCGGCCCAGAGGACGACATCATTTCCGCCCTCTGCTATAAAGCTCACTGCCTTGCTTAGGCAGGCAGTTCTGTTTTGGACTCTGTTGTGTAAACTACTATTGCAATGCCTCAACGACTTTTGCAGCCGGGAAACCGTAATAAGCGGGTGGCTGCCCCAAACCTTCCCGCGTCTCTGGTCTCCACTTATTACAGTGGCGTAGTCGGCAGGATGGTGTCCCCGATGAACCGGGACACGAACTATCATGGAACCAGGTGGGTGAGTACCGGGCCGAGTTTCAGGGCGGGAGTGCCAGAGGGTCAGGAAGGACGCGGTGCAGGCTCTGCTCCATGAGCATAACTCGGTGGGGACCACCCATCTCGTGGAGAACGTGGGGACCCACAGGCGTGGGCTGGCTTCTGGGGAACACACACGAGTGGCTCAGTATGCTCTCCTTGGCAGGAAAGCCGAGCTGCCCATCGGGACCAAGGTCCCAGTTAACGATGGGTTGTCCCCAGGCCGGCAGGGGAAGGAATCATAAACTGGGAGTTTAACCCAAGCAAAGGGCTGTCAGAGCAGGCTATGGCTCTCTGGCAACAGGTGGGTGAGTGGCTACGCCATTCGAGTTAACCCCTTACAAATAGTGCAGCAAGTGGCCTGTTTTCTGCTGCTGAAAATACTACCCCAGGAATTTGCCCAGCCGCCTGGGGCGAATTCCATTCTATGGACGAGCTGCTGCAGCTCTTGCAATCCCAGAGGCCGGCTGTGAAACCTGGGAGGGCAGAACAGCCGCTCTGTGGACTAGGGAGCTATGTCCACTAAAGCAGTCCCTTCCACGCATTCCAGAGCTTGTTCCGAAGTCGCCGGGCCGTCTGGCTTGCGACCTGTCGGGAACAAGGCGGACCGTAGGGGACAATGGCGGGTTGTTTGTGTGCCCTTAGCAATCCCTGGCGGATAAACATACGGGGAGCTTCTTATTAATGGACATAAGATCACAGCGCTGTTCGATTCCGCAGTAACGTGTCTGTCGTTGCTCGCCGCTTTATTCTGCCGCAACAGTGGATTAAAAAGAAGACCAGTCTAAAATGTATACACGGAGATATCCGCTCGTACAATACCGCCCGGTGTTACATATGTCTTGGAGGAACCCTTCGACAGCTTACCGTGGCGGTGCATCCGGATCCTCCATTTCCCGTAATCCTCGGGCGAGACTGGTCTGATAGTAACGGCGGTAGTTTAGTAAGCATTCCCCGGAAAACTTATGGCCTCGTTATAGATGACAACGATTCATCTCAAGTTGCTTCCACACCGTAATCAGCCGACAGGGAGTGGGGCGGTAGGCCAAGAGAGTGACGACACTCCCGGACCGTCGCGGGCTACTACGCCATCCACTAGCGCCCGGCAGCGAGGGAGGAATCTCCGCCCCTTGAGGTCAGACCGGACCCGCTCTCTGAGTTGCACTTTCAGTTTAGAGCGACGCCGGCTTCTTTCAAGAGAGAACAGTGGAATGACGACTCTCTGAAACACATAAAGAATGCAGTGGTTCTCGTTAACGGCCAACGCACGCATTTGCCCATGCCACAGGGACCTCACTTTGTCGTTGATAATGACTTGTTGTATCGGGTCGCTGAACATGAGGGGAAGGTCCGGAAGTTGTTGCTAATCCCGCTGACCTACCGGCGGCAGGTTTGCGAAGTTAGCACACTCCCACCTTCTTGGAGGCCATCTCGGCTCCGATAAAACATTAGAGCGAATTAAGCTCCGCTTTTTCTGGCCGGGATTAATGAGGAGGTTCGCGCTTTTGCGCTTTCCTGTCCGGAATGTCAACTGCGGCAAATTCCTAGGAGGACCGTGCTCCTCTGGTTCCCCTTCCCCTTATTGACGTTCCCTTTGATAGGATTGGGGTTGACATAGTAGGACCCCTAGAACCCTCAGCCCGAGGATATAAATATATACTCGTCCTCGTGGATTATGCTACCCGATTCCCTGAAGCCGTTCCGTTGCGCCGCTACCACAAAAATATTGCACGGAACTAGTAGGAGTCTTTTCACAGTAGGCATTCCTAGAGAAGTCCTGACGGACCAAGGAACGCCTTTTACCTCGGAAACGCTCAAGGAGACTGCCAAGTTACTGAAAATAAAGCATTTAAAGACCTCGTGTATCATCCTCAAACCGATGGCCTAGTGGAGAGATTTAATCAAACTCTCAAGCAAATGCTACGTAAGGTAGTCAGCAAGGATGGGAGGGATTGGGACCAACTCCTCCCCCTTGTCCTCTTTGCATATCGGAAGTTCCTCAAGCCTCTACGGGTTCTCTCCATTTGAATTACTGTACGGAAGACAACCCGGGTTTATTGGATATTTTAAAAGAGGGCTGGGAAGGGGAGGCACAGCCCTCCACTAATATTTTGGAATATATCCCAATTGCGCGTAGATTTGATGCAATAAGACCGATTCTAAAAGTCATATAGAGAGGCGCAATCAGCACAGGCCCGCCTTATGACCGTGGCGACTCTCCGGGAGTTCCAACCGGGGATCGCGTCATGGTATTGGTACCAACTTCTCACTCTAAACTGCTCCCCATTGGCTAGGCCCCTACGAAATTAAGGAAAGGAAGGGATTGGTTGACTATTTGGTGAAACAGCCCAATCGCCGACCAGCTGAGCGAATATATCATGTAAACCTGCTGAAACCGTGGAAGGAGAGGGCCCGATCCCTCCTCCGGACAGCCCTGCTCTCTCTTGCGAAGTAAGTTCCCTTAATTTCGCGAGCAGCTATCCCCAGGCAGAAACAAGAGCTCAAGCAGCTATCCGCTCTGTCCCAGAGGTGGTAAGTGAAAACCGGTCGGACCTCTCTGATTGCGCATGACATATTGACTGACCCGGGGGTGATCGTCCGTGAGCGACCCTACAGACTCCCGGAGGCAAAGAAAGTAGAAGTGGAACTGGAAATCAAGCGAATGCTGGCACTAGGAGTAATCGAGGAAAGTAGTAGTCCCTGGTCCAGTCCCATCGTCTTGATTGCTAAGCCTGACGGCAGTTGGAGGTTTTGCAATGACTTCCGCCGGCAACCAAGTTTCCAATTGATGCTTATCCCATGCCTCGCGTGGATGACCTCCTCGAGACTGGGACCAGCCAAATTCTTGACTACACTTGACATGACAAAGGGGTACTGGCAGGTTCCTTTAACGGAGTCCGCGAAGGAAAAAACCGCGTTTAGCACTCCTAGCGGACACTGGCAGTATCGTGTCCTTCCATTCGGGTTACACGGGCCTGCGACTTTTCAGCGTCTGGTGGACAAAGTGCTCCGCCCCATAACTCGGTCTGTGCTGCCTATCTGGATGACGTCGTCATCTATTCCAGCACCTGGAAGGAACACATACAGCAGGTCACAGCAGTATTACGGACACTGGGAGAGGCCGGGCTCCGAATCAACCCCAAGAAATGTTTCTTTGGATTGAGGAAGCCAAATATTTGGGCTACCTAGTGGGCGGGTACTGTGAGGCCACAGTGTTCCAAGTTGCAAGCCATAATGGCCTGGCCCGTCCGCAAACCAAGCGGCAAGTCCAATCCTTTCTCGGTTTGGCCGGGTACTACCGCCGGTTTGTGCCTCGCTTCTCCGAGAGAGCGGCGCCCTTGACCGACTTGACAAAGAAAAGAGCTCCTAATACGGTGGTATGGTCTGATGCGGGCTGCATTCAGTGACTTAAAAGGGCTCTGACTTCAGCACCTATCTTGATCTCCCCTAACTTCTCTCTCCCTTTTATCCTCCAGACGGACGCTTCGGACACAGGCTTGGGTGCCGTGTTGAGCCAAAGCGGCGACGGTGTTGAACACCCCGTTATGTACCTGAGCCGGAAACTGTTGGACAGGGAGACCAGGTACGCGGCGGTGGAGAAAGAGGCTCTGGCGATCAAATGGGCAGTAACTCAGCTGCGGTACTACCTCTTGGGTCGCGTGTTCACTCTGGTGACGGATCATGCACCTCTGAAGTGGATGGCCCTTCACAGGGAGTCGAATCCACGGGTCACGAGGTGGTTTCTTGACCTGCAGCAGTACAAGTATACGCCGCTCATCGACAGGGGTCTCTTCATGCCAACGCCGATGCCCTCTCCCGGGCCCACGACCTCTCGGTGCAGGTCGCCCGACCCGACGGGTCTGGGCTGAGGGGGGAGTCTTGTCACACACGTGTGCATGGGAAGCAGCTGAAGGGCTTAGGAAATATTGTTTATACATCTGCCCAGGGGGGGGGCGGGTGGCACTGACGCTCTTTCTGAGTTCTCTGCAGGTCTTACCGGGAAATCCCACCAGGACCGCCATTTCCAGGAAGGACACATCACTTCGGTTCCGCCCCAAGAATGAGGTCACTTCGGTTCCGCCCCAAGGATGATGTCACTTCCAGTTCCGCCCAGAGGACGACATCATTTCCGCCCTCTGCTATAAAAGCTCACTGCCTTGCTTAGGCAGGCAGTTCTGTTTTGGACTCTGTGTGTAAACAACTATTGCAATGCCTCAACGACTTTTGCAGCCGGGAAACCGTAATAAACGGGTGGCTACCCCAAACCTTTCCGCGTCTCTGGTCTCCACTTATTACAATATGTAGATATGTATATGTTGTATATACAGTATGTATATATATATATGTGTGTGTGTGTGTGTGTGTATATATACAACACAGCTATTTCGTATCAGTGCAATACGCTGTTTGTTAAAACGGTTGACTCCCGCTCTTACGTGCAATAGCAAATCAAATCATTCAGTTGTCTTTGCTCATATGTCATTTTAGAGCTGGACGCCTGGCATCTTTTTTTGGCCACAGGTTCGTTTCTGTTTGGTGTGAGATTCTGTGTTGTGGAGATTCTCAGGATGGATTGCAGGTGCTCATCAGTGAGGCGACTCCTGTGTGCTGTTTTGTTAGTCTTTATCACTGAGAAGAGCTTCTCACACAGATATGTGCTACCAAACATGCACAAGGTTCGAGCCGCATGTAGACGGACTTTTTTTGTTCATCAAAGTCACCAAAGCGCCGTGCAAACTCAGTGCGCGTGCGCTCAGTTTATCAGCAAAGTGCGTTTTGGGAACACCGTAGTGACGACTTGGTTTAAAAGTACTTGGCAACAGGAAAGTGGGGCAAGGTGAACTGGTGCATTTGTGTCTCCCATAAAAGCAGCTTCACTTGAAATCACTTTGTGATTGTGCACGGGTTAAAACGTCCGCTGAAGTGTCAGATTCTTATTTAATTATGCTGTTTTCTGTATCTTCTGAATTGCATTCAGGTTACCCTGATGCAAGGCAGCTGAAGCGCTGCATTATGGGATCTGTAGTTTATTGTGTTACCAGCGCTTCATATACCCGGGCTTTAATAACAATAATACAGTATATAAAATGATCTCGGGCCAGATATAATTACGCCGGGCGGATGTGGCCCTTGAGTTTGACACATATGGACTAAATAGAACTTGAAAAGATATGTTTTTCAAATGTGATCGCGCAATTCAGATAGAGTTGGCGCAAGACTACAGCCTGCATGCCTCAATGAGTCATCCTCCCCTCGCTCTTACTTTTTACCGTTCATCTAATGAATACACCGAGTATGGCTTTACCAAAACAATCATTGATGGCGAATAAAGTATCCATTATTCGAGTATGTAGAGGTGGATATATATATATACATATATATATATACCCGCGTATCGCAGCGAGCAGTAGTGTGTTAAAAAGGTAGAAAAAGAAAAGGGAACATTTTAAAAATAACGTAACATGACTGTCAATATACAGTATTTGTTTTGTGAGTGTTACTGAGTGTTGCTGTCATCAAGGATTTGATTATCATTATTTCTTTCAATCAGGTTCGTATTTGAAGGATGTGTTGTGTTCAAGTTACATTCCGTGTTTGTCAATCGTTGTAAAGATGACAGGTTTCATTCATCGATTCGTTTCTTACTGCATCAATAAACAGCTCGTCTTCTTCTTTATCTGAGACCTGACACACTGCATGCACGGGTGTTTTACACTGTCTTCCTTTAGCGGGACATTGACTTTTTCCACCGTGTGCTTTGTTTCCGCAGTAGCTGGATTTATGAATATGCTTATAAGACGCTTCATATTTTTTGCTGCCTTTTCAATTGTGTAATTCGGTTTTTGTTCAGCTCTTTGGAACTGTTGCCTTTTATCTGTGCACTGCGTCAGTTCACGTGCGGCTCGGTGTACATGCATCGAAGGTTCCCAGCTGTGCTGGTGCCATCTCGTGCGATGTCCGTGGCTGTATTTAATGTTACCTTAGTCCTGGCACTTAAAACTTTCTCTCGCAGTTTCGCTGAGTTTGTGTCAAACACCACCCTGACCATCTCATCTTCCTCTCCATAAGCACAGTCCTTCACCCGTGAATATTTACCCGTGGCAGTTTGCTATTGGATTGCCGCTGACGGACGGCCTTATATGGGCAGGCACTAAATTACAAACGCCAGCAGCAGCCTGTCTATGAACTTAATTTAAAGTGTAGGTTTACATCGTGCTTTGTTTCCGAAGTAGCAGAACTGATGAATATGGTTGTATATGTCACTCGCTCGCTTCTTATTGTTTCGCTGCCTTCTCAATTATATAATGCATGTTTTCTTCAGCGCTTTTTTGAGGTCTTCCTGGTTTTCTATGTACTGCGTGATTACGTGGGAGACGTGATGATGTCACACGAAACTCCATACGGCGTTGAAGCTCATCTCCATTACAGTAAATGGAGAAACACTGCTTCCAGTTATGACCATTACGCGTAGAATTTCGATATAAAACCTGTCCAACTTTTGTAAGGAAGCTGTAAGGAATGAACCTGCCAAATTTCAGCCTTCCACCCACACGGGAAGTTGGAGAATTAGTGATGAGTGAGTGAGTGAGTGAGTGAGTGAGTGAGTGAGGGCTTTGCCTTTTATTAGTATAGATTATGCACCTATAAATATTTGCATGTGCTTATAAACATACCTTACAATCCACCATATACTCTTGTATTAAATCTACAATCACTTTCAAATACTTAACCACTTATGCACAAGGTGTCCTGCAATATTTGCTGCACATTCTTCCTATGTTAGTTTACTAAGCAGTGCTTTTTCGGTTTCAAGTACGCAATGTTTTTTTAGTGTACCGATGAGTACTTGTTATGTTGTACTTTTGAACCCCCAATGCCCAATCGGGTATGACTGTAGCATTCCACTCATGTTGCTTTGTTGCCAGCATAAGATGGACAAAAAAAAAAAAGAACAAACAGTTTTAACTAATGACTTATTCATTGTATGAAAATGTGTGAATGGACTTCAGATGTAAAATACAAATAAATAGCAAAAATAAGAATAATAAATAACTCACTGAACTTCTGTAGGGCAACTGCAACAGAAGGCTGGATAAGATCTTCATCAGTCAAATATCTACAGAAAATGTTTTATTTTGACTTAAAAATACTAAATGGATAAATATGTGCACAAATCTTTGGTAATGCAGAAAATTATATTTTTCAAGGGGATTGAATACTTTTGCACACCACTGTACAAATTGTGCATATATGTATATTGTTTTGTAAAAAATTAAAAACATATATTTCCTTTGAGAGATTGTTTAGGTGCAAGAGACCATATGTTTCCAAAAAGGGACACTGTGTTTCCACACAATGTAAACAAAGGTTTTTTAAACATCTAAACTTTGAAGTGTACTCACACATCTGCAGCTCCTTTATTACAATAAAGGAGTAATAGCTACTTATTTTTGGGTATATCATTTAGGTGCAATAATGCCAAAAACCCCTTAATGTATAAAGGTTTAATTTGATCATATCTTTTAGCACTCTCTATTGTGTTGCTAACACAGCTTACAATGACTCCTGCTCTTTGATTGGTGTTTTACAGATTTGCCAGCACCTTGTGCGTCCTTTTCTGACAATAAGCGGGTTCCTTCAAGAGCAAACATTGGAGCTAGGTGCATTGCTGAAAAGAAAAGATGATGAAATACAGGACTACAAGGAAAATGGTGCCGTGCTCAGTCGAGGTTCGATTTAAGTTTTTAAATGTTAATTTTATATAATTAAAATAATCAGATTATAATTATGATGATTTACTTATTTTGATTTGCCTCTCAAAAAAGTGCTTAGTTAAATTTGCCTCATAAAATTTGTTTAGTTAAATCCCTATTTTTTAAAAATATGGAGAAAATGAGCAATTACAGAAGAATATGAGACGTGGTAACTGGATGTAATTTAATGGCAAAAAGTGTAATTGTCAGCATGTCTGCACTGCTTATTGTTAGGGTGTTTAGAACTGTTACACATAACTGTTCATTTTTAAGGAAAATCATTTTTTTTTTAATTTTAAATAAAGGGTTCCTATATGCTTGTTTTTTCTAGATCGTTTGAAAACAGAATTGTTCCAGCAACAGACATTTAATAAGCTTTTTTTCTTAAAGGTATGCAATAAAAATGAGCTTAAAGTCTTTAACTATGATACTAGATCTGTTTGGATATACAAACATTTTGTGTGCCTTGTAGATCAATGTTAAGCTGTCTTTGTCACTTCAGATTACCATACTCTGTCTGTCTATACACCTATCTATCTATACATCTATCTGTCTGAAATAACTGTCTTAGAAAAGAGTGCATTGTAATTTATTGTTTTAAGCAGTTTTTACTCTATATAAACATGAGTTAGAAAAGAAAGCTAAATTAGTTTCAATTTTTTTATATTTTAGAAAGCAGATATAATTTTATTTCTTAATTCAATGGCTAGTTCTTTAGTTTTTCCACAATATTTTTAAAATTGGTTATATGTTGGGAGTTTATAAACTGTAGAAATGCGGTAGAGACTGGTAGGTGAGGAATAATAGATCAGTGAGGTTATAGAACAAAACATAAAGCAGTTTACCTTTTATTTTAGAAATTTTATAAAAACATAAATCACATATTAAAGTGTCTTAAAGAAGTAGTGGTTATTCTGGATTTTGTTAATGCAAGTTGTCAAGAATGCATTAAATAATAATACACTTGGAGATATTTTAATGTAAATAAATAAATGTTGTCAGAAGTGTCATAAGCAACAAAACATAGTGTCTTGAATACCTGCCATACTTTTGTGTTTGGAGAGAGAGAATGTACTGTAGGAGTCAATGAGCTTTAGTGCTAAGCATGCTTGCACTAAAACACTGCATGCACAAAGGGCAAATATGATATATTAATACAAAATGGCTGTTTTAAAATAAACTTTAAACTTAACTAAACAGCATTTATGATATTATATATCACAGTTAGGCAGTGAATAAAATGTGACTTAGGTTTAGCGTAATGAATCTTGCATTAACATTTGCTTATTTTATTACAGTTAGGAGTATGAATATTATTTACAAATAATGCAAATTATATTGGTATTCTTATGTATACATTTAATGAGGTTTTGGTGCTTAATATGTAAACTTGCTTTATTTTCCATGGACAGTGTTCCAAAATGCATCAATGCAAATGTTTTAATAGACCAAATGATTTTATTTGAAATAAATAACATTCAGATAAGATTTGTCTGTCGAAGATGAAAATTAAATTTTTATCAGTTTAGTGAAGATCAAATATTTGAAAGGTAAATGTAAGAATTAAAAATATTTAATTAGTGGAGTGTTCAAAATACTAATCTATACATATTACATTTTAAGCTGCAGAAATTTTAGAATGGTGTAGATATTGTATAAACAGTGCAATGTTAAAATATTTCACAAAAACATTTAAATGGAATATGACTTTCCTACTTTATATATAAGAATTTCTTTGTGCATTGTACTCTTAGTATTCTGAATTATCTGAGTGATATACACCGACCAGCCACAGTATTAAAACCACCTGCCCAATATTGTGTAGATCCCCATGTTCTTCCAAAACTACTCTGACCTGTTGAGGGATGGACTCTGAAGACATCTTGTTGTATCTGGCTTTATGATGTTTGCAGCATTTCAAACTGATATGAGATTCCACTTAAGAAAATATATACTCTCATGATTTTAACTTTTATTTAAATCTCAAAATAATGTCCAAGCTTAATATCGGTATCCTAAGAGATCTGTTGTACTGCTAAAACAGTAAATTACTTAGTGATTCTGTGGTACTTGTTGAATGCTTGGATGCACTGGTAAGTTTGCACTTGATTTACAAATAAAGTTGTCAATAATGAGAATTTGATAAACATAATTAATATTTTGTGTTTTGATACATATCAACACCAATAATATTATTTACATTTTGCATGTTATAAAAGTAAAATGGGGGGTAGAGTATACATTAATCATATAGACCTGTTGGCTACTGTAGTGTAGCAGTACTTAGCCGTCTAACCTTTTATATGTTGCCTTCCTATTGTTCCAGTTGTTATACTTTTGTTTTACTTACAATCTGATCTACTTATGCCTGATCAAAAATTAACTTTGTTTGTTTGGCCCTGTGGTAAAATAATCCCTCCTTCTAACTCTCAGTTTTTCTTACTCTTCTGCATGAAGGTAATACTGGCAGTTGCAAGGCAATGTGAAATATTTGGACTCAGTATTTAGCTAATTAAATACAAAGTTGCATGTTGGCAGTGTGATAACCTCCCAGAGTCACCTCTGCTTTTCATTAAAGCATGGTATATAGAGATAAAGAACATGTTTGGCTTAGAATAGAGCTGGCAGTGGGACTGTGATGACTCTTGAACCACAGACCGCTTATAACATAGGAATCATCTGGCACTCCACTGCAAACCAAACTATGAAATAGCTACTCTAAGGGTTACACAAAATATCGTTTCCCCCAGGAAAATGAATGCCTACACAGCTACTGCGACAAAGAGTGCAATATTAACTCTGTGACAAAACTGCATTCATACTTATTTTATAATTTCTGTTATATTATTTTTAGATGCTAAACATTTGCATCAGTAAAATATTAGTTTTATAGCATACAACATACTATACATGCATGCGCTTTATACTTGGGCTCAGATTAGGAGCAAATAAGCATTGTTCTGGAGCAACTCATTATTTCACCCCTTTAACAATTTTGCTGTAGCGAATATGTGTACCTGCACACTGGCCATTCTTTTAGCATTAATTGCCAAGTCGTTAACATTACTAATTGTGAACCATTAATGCCATTCTGTCTAAAAAGTTATCTTGTCAAGATTAGGATCGTTTCTGAATTAATGAATGAAAAACACATCAGTGTCCTAATGTAAATCAAAATTCATAAAGTTTAACATTTTTGGAACATTCTAAGCAGTAAAGATGTGCATGGTGTACCAATCGGTAATGTAAAAAATTTTTTCAAAGCCTGATATAAGCCAGAAAAAAAGAGACTAAATATGAAACATACTATTGTTATAGCGAAACTGGTAGTTGCTGTGCTGCTGTTTACCTTAATTAAAAGATATTTGATTTCCTACTCACAGGTGCTTACCCCTTTTTTTAAGCCTTGGATTGCATTTCACCCCAAACTTTTGGCCTGTACTGTAGCTGCAGGAGGTTGGTGGGATAGTTGAGATGGAGCACACCTGCATGTGACAGTGTGACTTGTCTTGATTGCTCCATTGGTTTTCTGTGGTCTGCGAATGAGTCTCTGCACCCATGGAGGCATATAGGGGGAAGCCAGTACGAGGCAGAAAAAACAGAACGAAACAATGGTTGTGGTGTCAAAGGTGGTGGATTCAGGAGGCTCCTTGAAGGCCACAGGAGCGTGGAGCCTATATGCATTGTCACACCCAATGTATCTTAAGTTTCAGTTAAAACTACTACTTAATCAGATAGCCCAAAACAGGAATGGCACTATGAGAGGTATAGATGGAGGCTGCTCATAATGGCATTCTTGCTGTCCTGAAACTCACATATGCATATATGTAGATCAGTAATTCTTACTAATTCAAGAATGTCAATGAGTTGTATCGTCTGATTTTTGCCTTTTGTTTTGAGAATTGGTCGTATTTATGTAATCAGTAAGAGAAGTAATAGAACACCTGCAAAGACAATTTTAATTAAAGGTGGTATTGTACCTTTTAATTTTTAGCATCCAGTCTTAATCCTGGAAATATACTTTTAGATGATTGTTGTTGATACAGAAACTCACATGCAGTGAAAAGTGTGACATACAGTCTGTCAATCACTTTTTTATATTCCTGGTTATAAATTTGTAATCTAGCAACTGTTTGACACCAAATAGAAATAGTATCTTAGAGTAGTTAGTGGATTAAGGGATACTTCAGTAGATCTCATTGGTAGTCATATTTGGTCAGTACCACCCTATAAGTACTTACTCTCTCTTTTGGCTCATTATATAACTTTCTTTGAGTCTGAGACAAGTATACAGTCCAAATTTTAAAAGGAGATTAGAAATTAAATATAACTTGCAGTAAACCACTAAAAGGGTAGGCACAGATGACAAAAGTGTTGTTTAGTGTACATCCTTGAACAGTGATTTGTTAGGCTTTGTGGCAAGTTTTAGGCGCCATAGCACATTTTGCAAAATAAGTCCTGTTAAATGCATAGCTCTCGCTTACCAGTTAGATTTCCCTATGTGTATGATACATTGGTACTTCTTTTATGGACACTAGTTTTCATTCAATATAACTATAATATTCAACTTTCAATTGAATTGTTTTACAGTCTGAGTTGTTAAAGTTAAGTTGAAAATTTCAAATATCTCCATTCAGCTTCATGTTACTACAAAAGCCACAGTGTTGCAGGTCAGGAGCACTGGCCAGTGCATTGAGATGCACAAGAAGTGCCTATAGTTTGTGCGTTCCTGTTGCTTGGAATAGTATAAACACATCAGTGATGACACAGTCGCCTACAGTGGTGAATTCTTATACTATTAACTTGCAAAGCGATGATTTAGTGTGTTCAATCCACTATGCAAGGAAAATTTAATGTAACAATAAGAGCCACACATATAAATGAACATGGTGTTATGTGTGTGTGCATCATAGCCAAAGTTTAAGGATAGGTTTATCTTGAGCCACATTTGATGAAACATTTAAGAAAAAAATAAATACAGGGAATCAGACCCAGTACCGGCATGCTAGCAAATATACCAGATCCCTAAGAGATGCTCTTCTATGTCAACAGTATGCCATGATAAACATCAAAACAAACAGAAAATAGTCATGTATGTAATGTTATGTACTGCCACAATGTCTGTACTTCTGCCAATAAAAAGAAAGAAAAAAATACTATAAATACAGGTGTCAAGTAATATTCCTGATCTCTTCATGTAGAGTTTTACAATTTTATGTAAAACAAGCATACACTGACTTGATGCTAACCCTGAATTTTTCTCATGTCATCTGTTGATACTAACCCTTTAATTCTCTTCTGGTTGCACCTTAATTTCCCTGCATGTTCATGATAAATTCATTAAGTCAGACCTCTAATGTAGATAAAATCATGTCTGTTGTTTTAGGGAGACTCTCTTGATGAGGTATAAGCAGGCTGTCCAATAGTAGAGGTGAAATGCTACTTAAATTTTAAAAACAAAAAATCGGGAGTGGAGTTCCCTAGACTTTCTCGTATACTCAGATATGGAAATGGATATTTGGGGAATAAACTGCAAGACAATGATTAAATGTTTGTATTATGCACATTAAAGGACCATCACCAACAAATAAAATTAATAATATATTGAACAGCTATTATAGAAGTAAATTTGAATAAATCGGACTCTGCAGCTGAATTAATAAAAAGTAAAGTGCCACTTCCGGTTAGTGGAAATAGCCCAAATGTTGATAGAAATCTGCGTTTTGTACCTAATACTTATATGCAAAATTTGGTTGAACTAAGTTACTAACTAACTTACACATACACAGACATAATTCCAAAAATTGTATTTTTTGACTCGGGAACGTCTAAAATGTTGAGATTCATAAAAATCTCTAAATCAAATTGTTTGGATGATTGCAAAAGAAAATAAAATAGGAAAGAAAAATAAAACCACCTGTTGCATTTAAAAAGTCTAGTTAAGATGAACAGTAGTGGTTGTTTTTTGTGTTTTACATACCTGTGTGGTTAATGTATTGTAAATGTTAATAACATTTACGTTTGCTATTGCTAAACAAAAGCCATATATTTCACTTACTGCATTTTATGAAGTTGCATTATATTGTAGTTCTGTTATTGAAAGCTAACTTTCAAAAAAAACAGTCCTAGTACTGGTGCACAGTATTGACTTATGTTGTTGATATGCTGGGCTTGATATTTGTGTACAATTAAGTAAACATTCTCTGCACAGTGTGCTTTTAATTGAAACAAACCTAGATCTTTGCATATTTTGTAAACCGCAAGTACAAGCCGAGATTGATTTTATTTACTCGTATTTTGTTTTAATTATAGTTTGAGATTATTAGAAGTGGTTTTTAAATCACATATTGGTTAATATGAGCACTAACTTACATTATATGAACTAGTAAGTACTCTCATAATTTTATAAGCTTTTCTTTAACATTATTCAAGACTATTTTGGGAGCATATGTGTTTGCATATATTAATAACTAGCAGAATACCCGCGCTTCGTGTTAAAGAAGTTATGAAAAAGAAAAGGAAAAATTTTAAAAATAACGTAACTTGATTGTTAATGTAATTGGTTTGTCATTGATATGAGTGTTGTTGTAATTATCTATCTATCTATCTATCTATCTATCTATCTATATATATATATATATATATATATATATCTATCTATCTCAAAATCCCGCTCTTGGCAGCGGAGAAGTAAAAGAAAAGGAAACAATAATAGCGTAACATGATTGACTTTGTCATTGTCATGAGTATTGCTATATATATATATATATATATATATATATATATATATATATATATATATATATACATATATATATATATATATATATATATATATATATATATATATATATATATATATACACATATATATATACACACATATATATATATTTATATATATATATACACACATATATATATATATATATATATATATATATACACATATATATATATATATATATATATATATATATATACACACACATATATATATATACACACACTCATATATATCTATACTAATAAAAGGCAAAGCCCTCACTCACTGACTCACTGACTCATCACTAATTCTCCAACTTCCCGTGTGAGTGGAAGGCTGAAATTTGGCAGGTTCATTCCTTACAGCTTCCTTACAAAGTTGGGCAGGTTTTATATCGAAATTCTACGCGTAATGGTCATAACTGGAAGCAGTTTTTCTCCATTTACTGTAATGGAGATGAGCTTCAACGCCGTGGGGGTGGAGTTTCGTGTGACATCATCACGCCTCCCACGTAATCACGCAGTACATAGAAAACCAGGAAGACCTCAAAAAGCTGAAGAAAACATGCATTATATAATTGAGAAGGCAGCGAAACAATAAGAAGCGGCGAGTGACATATACAACCATATTCATGAGTTCTGCTACTTCGGAAACAAAGCACGATGTAAACCTACACTTTAAATTAAGTTCATAGACAGGCTGCCGCTGGCGTTTGTAATTTAGTGCCTGCCCATATAAGGCCGTCCGTCAGCGGCAATCCAATAGCAAACTGCCACGGGTAAATATTCACGGGTGAAGGACTGTGCTTATGGAGAGGAAGATGAGATGGTCAGGGTGGTGTTTGACACAAACTCAGCAAAACTGCGAGAGAAAGTTTTAAGTGCCAGGACTAAGGTAACATTAAATAAAGCCATGGACATAGCACGAGATGGCACCAGCACAGCTGGGAACCTTCGATGCAAGTACACCGAGTGGCTCACGTGAACTGGCGCAGTGCACAGATAAAAAGCAACAGTTCCAAAGAGCTGAACAAAACCGAATTACACAATTGAAAAGGCAGCAAAAAATATGAAGCGTCTGATAAGCATATTCATAAATGCAGCTACTGTGGAAACAAAGCACA
Source organism: Polypterus senegalus (assembly GCF_016835505.1). Classification (NCBI taxonomy): domain Eukaryota; kingdom Metazoa; phylum Chordata; class Cladistia; order Polypteriformes; family Polypteridae; genus Polypterus; species Polypterus senegalus. Next base: position 93,107,819 of record NC_053159.1, read on the forward strand.
CGGTGGAAAAAGTCAATGTCCCGCTAAAGGAAGACAGTGTAAAAAAAACCCGTGCATGCAGTGTGTCAGGTCTCAGATAAAGAAGAAGACGAGCTGTTTATTGATGCAGTAAGAAACGAATCGATGAATGAAACCTGTCATCTTTACAACGATTGACAAACACGGAATGTAACTTGAACACAACACATCCTACAAATACGAACCTGATTGAAAGAAATAATGATAATCAAATCCTTGATATATATATACACACACACACAACTATCGTATATGTTCAAGTTCTATTTAAATTTAAAATAGAAGGAATTTTTAAGAATATTATTCCGGAATAAATCAACTCAAACCTTAAATAACTATATAACTATAATATTTTGCTCTCCATAAAAATATATCCTGTCTAAATTATAAATTATACAAGTTAGAAATAAAGTAAACGTTAAAAGAACAAACATTCAAATTTCTTTACTCTTATGTAATTTTATATAAAAAATAAACTTAAATTTTAAATATCCCAAAAGATTTTGCTCTCCATAAAAATATATCCTGTCAAAATTATACAAATTCAAATATGAACATGGTGCATAACAAAACCTGGAAATATAAATAAAATGTGTTCTTTTCAGCAATAACAAATCAAATCATTCAGTTGTCTTTGCTCATATGTCATTTTATCAGAGCTGGAAGCCTGGCATCTTTTTTTGGCAATAAGTTTGTTTATGTTTGGTGTGAGGTTCTGTGTTGTGGAGATTCTCAGGATGAACTGCAGGTGCTCATCAGTGAGGCGACTCCTGTGTGCTGTTTTGTTAGTCTTCATGACTGAGAAGAGCTTCTCACACAGATATGTGGTACCAAAAATGTACAAGGTTCGAGCCGCATGTAGACGGAGCTGGAGCATTTTTGCGGGAATGGAGTGAATAAACTATGCGGGCCCTGCAGTATCGTACTTTGCCTTCAGTGTGCCATTACACTGCAGCTCAATCACCTACTTCTGAATCTGCACAGGTCCAGTTTCCACACCGACAGCAAATGGGTTGCGAAACAACTCAAAATTCTTTTTTTGTTCTTCAAAGTCACCAAAGCGCCGTGCGAACTCAGTGCGCAGTGCGCTCAGTTTATCAGCAAAGTGCGTATTTGGGAACACCGTTGTGCCGACTTGGTTCGACATTACTTGGCAACAGGGAAAGTGGGGCAAGTTGCACTGGTGCATTTGTGTCTCCCATAAAAGTAGCTTCACTTGAAATTACTTTGTGGTTTTGCACAGGTAAAAACGTCTTCTGAAGTGTCAGATTCTTCTTTAACTCTTCTGCTTTCTGTATCTTGTGCATTGCATTCAGGTCTTTCAGGTTATCTTGATGTTTTGTCTCATAGTGCCATCTTAGATTAAATTCTGTAATTACAGCCACATTAGCTCCACAAATGAGACACACGGGTTTACCGGCAATGTCAGTAAACATATACTCAGCCTCCCATCGGTTTTTAAAGGCTCTATGTTCAGAATCACCTTTTCTCTTCGGCATCGTGTGGGCTAGCTTCGCAATAACTTGCAGCATCATAAGCTAGACTTGATTGACGCGGTAAGTGTTCGGCAAGACAGTTGAAGCGCTGCATTTTGGGATCTGTAGTTTATTGTATTACCAGCGCTTCATATCCCCGGGCCATTAATAACAATAATATATAAAATGATCTCGCGGGCCGGATATAATTACACGCTGGGCGGATGTGGCCTCGGGGCCTTGAGTTTGACACATATGGACTAAATAGAACTTGAAAAGATATATTTTTCAGATGTGATCGCAATTCAGATCGAGTTGACTCAAGACTACAGTACATCGAGCCCGCGTGCTATTGTGGTTTTGCCTGTGTGCCTCAATAAGTTACCCTCCCCTCGCTCTTACTTTTTTCCCGTTCATCTAATGAATACACTGAGTATGGCTTTACCAAAACAATCATTGATCGCGAATAAAGTATTCATTATTCATAAAGCTTCAGTTGGTGATCTGTCTTTCTGCGTTAACCGCATATGTTTTCATACGTCTCAAACCAAGGGGATACGAGGCTAAAATGTATCGGGAAGTGCGCACACATACTCAGTGCATCCCCTCTTGGGAATCGAACCTCGGAAGCCGGCTAGAGGCGAAGCCTCTACTATTGCGCCACAGTGTGTGGTTTGTCTATTTGAGCATAGCAGTATAATTCAGTTTTTGTTCAGCACTCTTTGGAACTGTTGCTTTTTGTCTGCGCACTGTGTCAGTTCACGTGAGCTGCTGAATATGGTTTTATATGTCACTCGCTCGCTTCTAATTGTTTCGCTGCCTTCTTAATTATATAATGTATGTTTTCTTCAGTGGTTTTTGGAGCTCTTCCTGGTTTTCTACATACTGCGTGATTACGTGGGAGGCGTGATGATGTCACACAAAACTCCGCCCCTATGACTTTCGAGCTCAACTCCATTACAGTAAATGGAGAAAAATAGCTTATAGTTATGACCATTACGCGTAGAATTTCAAAATGAAACCTGCCCAACTTTTGTAAGTAAGCTGTAAGGAATGAGCCTGCCAAATTTCAGCCTTCTACCTACACGGAAAGTTGGAGAATTAGTGATGAGTCAGACAGTGAATGAGTGAGTGAGTGAGGGCTTTGCCTTTTATTAGTATAGATACTTCATCTATTCTAAAACATTTTTGTAAAATGATCATATACACTTTGCCCTGGAGGTACTTTTTTTTCAAAAGTATAGTATTTGTAAAATATATGAAATTTACATTCCATATTCAGTGTGCATTTCTTCCTTTCATAAGAAAATATTTTTTTTGATCAGGACACTAGTAAAACCAAGTTAGTAAAAACTTCTGTTATTCCACCCTTACATAAACGGGGATCATGATTAAAGATTTTACAAATTGTTGTCAATGTTTCATTAGTAATTTCAGCCCTTTGACTACAGTGGCTGCAGCTCTGAATTTTGCCTTTCTCAAAATTTTATATGGGCCAAAAACACAAAGACTTTTACTCTTTAATAGAACTGTTTGCTATAGTTCCATTATTAGTCCATCCTGGTTTACTTTTATATGTTAAGGATGAGTATACTGCATCTGATGGGTGGCACGGTGGCACAGTGGTAGCGCTGCTGCCTCGCAGTTAGGAGTCCCGGGTTCGCTTCCCGGGTTCTCCCTGCGTGGAGTTTGCATGTTCTCTCTGTGTCTGCGTGGGTTTCCTCCGGGCGCTCTGGTTTCCTCCCACAGTCCAAAGACATGCAGGTTAGGTGGATTGGCAATTCTAAATTGGCCCTAGTGTGTGCTTGGTGTGTTTGTGTGTGTCCTGCGGTGGGTTGGCCCCCTGCCTAGGATTGGGTCCTGCCTTGTGCCCTGTGTTGGCTGGGATTGGTTCCAGCAGACCCCCGTGACCCTGTTTTTGGATTGAGCGGGTTGGAAAATTAATGGATGGATACTGCATCTGATACAGGTGTGTAGAATAACTGGCCAAGTGAAATAAACAACATTTTATATATCCTTTTTTGTATGGCATAGCTAGAATGTGTATGATTTTGGAGTTTTGCAAATGCAATACTTTCCTGGAGTGGTAAAGGTTTTTGTTAATGAAATTGCTCACTTTTTTTTTTATTTGTCACATAAAATCTGTACCTAGTGTTGTTGACATGCACACTCCATTTCAGTAAATTTGACAACTTTGTATACTATAGAACTGTTAAAAAGAATAAAGAAGTAGGTGCCTATTTTAACTTAATGATGATTTCTTAACTTCCCATGGGCACACCACCTGTAGGAGGGGCCAAGGAGGTTGGGTGGTGGCCGAAGACGGGGACCTTGGCGGTTGGAATGTGGAATGTCTCTGAAGGGGAAGGAGCCTGAGATGGTGTGCAAGGTCGAGAGGTTCTGGCTAGATATAGTCGGGCTTACATCGACGCCCAGTATGGACTCTGGAAGCAATCTCCTTAAAGGGGCTGGACTCTCTACCACTCTAGAGTTGCTCCCAGTGAGAGGCGCTGAATGGGTGTGGGCATACTTATTGCCCCTGACTTGGAGCCTGTAAAATTCGGGTTCACCCCAGTAGACGAGAGGGTAGCCTCCCTCTGCCTTCAGGTGGGAGGACGAGTCCTAACTATTGTTTGTGCGTTTGTGGCGAACAACGTTGTGGAGTACCCACCCTTTTTGTAGTCTCTGGAGGGGGTGCTAGAGGGCATACCTTCTGGGGACTCCCTCGTTCTGCTGGGAGACTACAATGCTCATGTGGGCAATGACAGTGAGACCTGGAAGGGCATGATTATGAGGAATGACCCCCCTGATCTGAACCCGAGTAGAGTTTTGTGATTGGACTTCTGTGCTCGTCACAGATTGTCCATAACGAACACCATGTTCAAGCATAGGGGTGTCCATATCTACACCTGGCACCAGGACACCCTAGGCCTCAGTTCGATTATCGACTTCATGGTCATGTTGTCGGACTTGAGGACATATGTCTTGGACTCTCGGGTGAAGAGAGGGGCAGAGCTGTCAACTGATCACCACCTGATGGTGAGTTGGCTTCGATGGTAGGGGAGGATGCCGAAGAGGAGGCCCAAATGTATTGTGAGGATCTGCTGCGAACGTCTGGCAGAGTCCCCTGTCAGAAGTAGCTTCAACTCCCACCTCCGGCAGAACTTTTGCCATGTCCCGAGGAAGGTGGGGGACATTGAGTCCAAATGGGCCATGTTCCATGCCTCTATTGTTGAGGCAGCTGACCAGAGCTGTGGCCGTAAGGTGGTCGGTGCCTGTCGTGGCAGCAATCCCCGAACCCGTTGGTGGACACCGACAGTGACGGATGCCGTCAAGCTGAAGGAGGAGTCCTGCAGGACCCTTATGTCCTGCGGGTCCTGTGGGTCTCCAGAGGCAGCTAATAGGTACAAGCGGAATGAGGCTTTGGTGGTTGCTGAGGCAAAAACTCAGGCGGGGGATGAGTATGGGGAGGCCATAGAGAATGACTTCCGGACTGCTTTGAGGAGATTCTGGTCCACCATCCGGCGTCTCAGGAGTGGTGCAGTGTCAACACAGTGTATGGTGGGGACGGTGCGCTGCACACCTCGACTTGGGATTTTGTTGGTTGGTGGGGAGAGTACTTCGAACACCTCCTCAGTCCCACTAACATGCCTTCCAATGAGGAAGCTGAGGCTGGGGACTCGGAGGTGAGCTCTCCCATCTCTGGGACTGAGGTCACCGAGGTGGTCAAAAAACTCCTTGGTGGCAGGGCCCCGGGGGTGGATGAGATATACGCCTGGAGTTCCTCAAGGCTCTGGATGTTGAAGGACTGTCTTGGTTGACACACCTCTGAATCATCGCATGGACGTCAGGGACAGTTCCTCTGGATTGGCAGACTGTGGTGGTGGTCCGGGAGGTGTTCCAACTACAGAGGGCTCACACTCCTCAGCCTCCCTGGAAAAGTCTATTCGGGGGTCCTCAAGAGGAGGGTCCATCAGATAGCTGAACCTCGGATTCAGGAGGAATAGTGTGGTTTTTGTCTTAGTCGCTGAACAGTGGATCAGCTCTACACCCTTGAAAAGTTCCTGGAGGATGCATGGGCATTTGACCATCCAGTCTCGTACATGTGTTTTGTGGACTTGGAAAAGGCGTTTGACCAAGTCCCTTGGGGATTCCTGTGGGGGGGTGCTCCGAGAGTATGGGGTCCCGGACCACCCGATAAGGGCTGTTTGGTCCCTGTACAACCGGTGTCAGAGCTTGGTCCGCATTGCCGGCAGTAAGTCAAGCCCGTTTCCAGTCAATCAATCAACATTTATTTATATAGCACATATTCATACAAAAAAATGTAGCTCAAAGTGCTTTACAAAATTAATAAAGAAATAGAAGACACAATAAAAGATAAACATAAGTCAACATTAATTAACATAGAATAAGAGTAAGGTCCGATGGCCAGGGTGGACAGAAAAACAAAAAAACTCCAAAGGCTGGAGAAAAAAATAAAATCTGTAGAGGTTCCAGACCAAGAGACCGCCCAGTCCCCTCTGGGCAATCTACCTAACATAAATCAAACAGTCCTCTTTGTATTTAGCGTTTTCATCGAAGGACCTGATGATGATGGTCACGTAGACTTCTGGCTTTCAGTCCATCAATGTTGGTGCATCATGATGCTTTGAGTAGGTGGTGGTGGCGCGGCCGCCACCACAAAAACCGGAAAAAGAAACAGAAGAGAGAGTAGGGGTCAGTACGGATTTTAGAGCCACCATGAATAGTTATTATGAAGAATTGAACATACGGAGTATCAGTATTAAGTTAAAGTGAAGTTATAAAAAGGCCATGTTAAAGTAATGTGTTTTCAGCAGTGTTTTAAAGTGCTCTACTGTATTTGCCTGGCGAATTCCTATTGGCAGGCTATTCCAGATTTTGGGTGCATAACAGCAGAAGGCCGCCTCACCACTTCTTTTAAGTTTAGCTTTTGGAATTATAAGGAGACACTCATTTGAAGATCTAAGGTTACGATTTGGAATATAGCGTGTCCGGCATTCCGATATATAAGATGGGCGAGATTATTTAAGGCTTTATAAACCATAAGCAGTATTTTAAAGTCAATCCTGAATGACACAGGCAACCAGTGTAGTGACATCAAAACTGGAGAAATGTGTTCAGATTTTCTTTTCCCAGTTAGGATTCTAGCAGCTGCATTCTGCACTCGTTGCAAATGATTTATGTCTTTTTTGGGTAGTCCTGAGAGCAGTGCATTACAGTAATCTAGTCTACTGAAAACAAAAGCGTGAATTAATTTCTCAGCATCTTTCAATGATATAAGAGGTCTAACTTTAGCTATGTTTCTTAAGTGAAAAAATGCTGTCCTAGTGGTCTGATGAATATGCGATTTAAAATTCAGATTACAGTCAACGGTTACCCCTAAATTTTTTACTTCCGTCTTAACTTTTAATCCTAGTGCATTAAGTTTATTTCTGATAACCTCGCTGAATCCATTATTGCCAATTACCAAAATTTCAGTTTTCTCTTTATTTAGTTTGAGAAAATTACTATTCATCCATTCAGAAATACCAGTAAGACATTGTGTTAGTGAATCGAGAGAGTCGGAGTCATCAGGTGCTATAGATAAGTACAACTGTGTGTCATCAGCATAGCTGTGATAGTTCACGTTGTAACCTGAGATAATCTGACCTAACGGAAGCATGTAGATTGAGAATAACAGCGGACCCAGGATAGAGCCTTGTGGAACACCATATCGGATATCATGTGTCTTTGAGATTTGATTACCACAACTCACAAAGAATTTTCTCCCTGCCAGGTAGGATTCAAACCAATTTAAGACACTGCCAGAGAGGCCCACCCATTGACTAAGGCGATTTCTAAGAATATTATGATCAATGGTGTCAAATGCAGCACTCAGATCTAAGAGGATGAGAACAATGACCTCTGTCTGCATTTACCCGCAAGTCATTTACTACTTTAACAAGTGCAGTTTCTGTACTGTGATTTGTTCTGAAGCCTGACTGAAAAGTATCAAGAATAGCATGTTTATTTAGGTGGTCATTTAACTGCATAATGACTGCCTTCTCTAGAATTTTACTTAAGAAGGGTAGGTTAGAAATGGGTCTAAAATTTTCAAAGGCAGAGGGTCAAGATTATGTTTCTTAAGAAGGGGTTTAACTACAGCAGTCTTAAGACAGTCTGGAAAGACCCCCGTATCTAATGATGAATTTACTATGTCCAGAATATTGTCAATTAGAACGCCTGATATTTCTTTGAAAAACCTGGTTGGTATTGGATCAAGGACGCAGGTGGAGGGTTTCAGTTGAGAGATTATACTATGTAATTCAGGTATGTTTCCAGTGAGAGTTGGACTCCACCAGGGCTGCCCTGTCATCGATTCTGTTCATAACTTTTATGGACAGAACTTCTAGGGGCAGCCAGGGTGTTGAGAGGGTCCGATTTGGTGGGCTCAGGATTGGGTCACTGCTTTTTGCAGATGATGTTGTCCTGTTTGCTCCATCAGGCGGTGATCTTCAGCTCTCTCTGAATCAGTTCGCAGCCGAGTATGAAGCGGCTGGGATGGGAATCAGCACCTCCAAATCCGAGACCGTGGTCCTCAGCTGGAAAAGGGTGGAGTGCCCTCTCAGGGTTGGGGGCAAGATCCTGCCCCAAGTGGAGGAGTTCAAGTATCTCAGGGTCTTGTTCACAAGATAGGAAAGATTGGAGCGGGAGATCAACGGGCGGATTGGTGCAGCGTCTGCAGTGATGTAGGTTCTGCATCGGTCTGTCGTGGTGAAAAGGAGCTGAGCCATAAGGCAAAGCTCTCAATTTACCGGTCAATCTACGTTCCTATCCTCACCTATGGTCATGAGCTATGGGTGGTGACCGAAAGAATGAGATCGCTGCTGAAATGAGTTTCCTCTGCAGGGTGTCTGGGCTTTCCTTTAAAGATAGGGTGAGAAGCTCAGTCATCCGGGAATTGCTCAGAGTAGAGCCACTTTTCCTTTGCATTGAGAGGAGTTAGATGAGGTGGCTCGGGCATCTGATCAGGATGCCTCCTGGGCGCCACCCTGGTGAGGTGTTCCGGGCACGTCTAACTGGGAGGAGGAATTCCCCTGGAAGAGCTAGTGGAAGTGGCCGGAGAGAGGGAAGTCTGGGCATCTCTGCTCAAGCTGCTGTCCCCGCAACCCGATCTCGGATAAGCTGAAGAGGATGGATGGATGATTTCTTAATGTTATCCTGTTTTTCGGGTATTGCTTTCCATACAAATTACAATAGAACTTCCACTAAGCAAAGCTTCCTTTAGTATTTTATCAAAATGGATTTTTATTAGTTTTTAAGTAAATAATAATTTTGGAGGCACTATTTCTTTATGAGGACTTAAATGAATATGCAGTAGCTTTCACTATATATATTCAATGATGCATTCCAGAGATTTTAATATTCATTTAGCAGGGTTTTACTTTATTTACAGAGAGCACTTATTTCTGATGTTTTTTTTATTATTGATTTCCATCTGTTCTAGGGCACTGAGGCATAGTGGTTAGTGTTGCTATCTAACACAGCCGTAAAGCATTCCTGGATTCATGTCCCAATCCAAGTACTACCTATATTGTTTTTTTTCCCAGATAATCTATTTTTTCCTGAATCAAACAGATTGCAGGTTAGGCTTTGTTTTGTTTCCAAAGTAGCTCTTTATTATTGCGTATAGGTGTGTACATTTGTGTCCATGAACAGATTACAATGACCTTTCAAATCTGTAGGTAAGAGGCCACCATTATTGCAATTTTTTTTTCTAATTTTAGTGCAAATTAAATAAATAATTAACATATTTTGAGCATGTGATGATGGGTGCTCTAAGAGCTCTTCATTTAGATTTTTAGCATCTCATGGTTAGACAGATTTTTGACTAGCTGACCAAAAAATCAAACTACAGTATATAATATGTAAGTTCAATACAGTAAAACTTCTTTCCATTCATCCTTTTACTGTAATACATGTACAGTTATGAAAAACGAGCACATTTCAAACTGAGGGGCTATCACTAATTCTATCTTTCATTACAAAATATAAGTGTGTTTCATTTTTTCCTTATTGGTCTGACATTCACTTGGCTCACTCACATCAGAAATAATAGTTTAAGACAGACTGATGTAATGATACTATGTATAAAGCACCTGCAGCAACACTTGCTCATAGATTAACTAAACACTAAATATGTCTCTCTTCTTGTGATTTTGAAGGTAATAGATTGTATGTCAGCACACATCCTAAAATGTTATGAAAGCAGGGAAAGCACATGCAGCACATAAGTAAAATAGGAGCCACAGAAATGCAGCGTAATTTCTGTAGTACTTCTAAGTCTAGTTTTGGACATAAAAAATGTGTAATAACACATGTCTGATCTCTCATGTGGCATACTTGGCTTAAAAACAGAACAAAAAAATAAATGTTCAGGTATTCTCAAATAATAGATGGAAAGGCCGAGACCATTTTTATTAAGTGTTATTAATCCTGAAAAGGATTGCTGATAGCATAGCTGAATCCTTCATCAGATTCTGACAAAAATGACTACTGGACTAAAGTCGATATGACTTTTTTTTAACTGTTTTCCACTCATTCATCATCCATCCATTCATGATTGAATCCACATACTCAAAGCCTAAATAGACAGCATCAAACACATGTAGAAATTAAACTGAGACCAAAAAAGGTAGTTCTCTAAAAAAGACAAAAATAATTCAAACACCACCGATTGAGCCATCTTAAAAAGATTAGTGACAGAGGGCAAGGGTAATAAAATGTTTAGAGTATATTATAAATGAAGTCTGGTGAACCTGATAAGTTTATATCCATGTCATAGTCCAGTGAAGCCCACAGTTGACATTAATTTACCATGCTTTGCAGCCAGTGTGTTTTTGTGTTTGCACATTTCACAACAAGTAGTATTTCCTTCTGTGCTGTATTCAAGTCAGTTACACTTTGCATACTATTGTAAGAGAGTGAAATTTTGTAAAAAATAAAGGTGATCCTAATTATTCCTAAACTCCCTTCTCTGAGAATTCTGTCTTATATAAGTGCTTAAACTCTTATCAGACATTAGGCTGTCATCTTGAATTCATGGTTTTTATAAAAATATTTGTTCATTGAGCTTTACTTTGACATTGTTTTACAAGCCAAAGTTACTTTAAAGTGTGTCTGTCAGATTTAAGGTAATTTGAGTATAATTTTAATGTATTAAAGAATCATTTTGCTTGATTAACCCTCCCCCATTTGACATATTTTACAGACCTCTTTTTGTACATTACTAGCACACCTATTCTTCCTGTTCCTCTTTATATTTTTTCAGTTGTTAATTTGTCATTGGTAAAATGGACAGGCTTCAGCTTCTTTTGCATTTGTGAAGAAGAATGGTTATTGGGACAGATTTTCCTACCTCACTGTCTGCTCTTGGATCTAAAATTGTGGTAGGAGCAGGCTTTTAAATACTTCTGTGTTAATCTAAAAATATAGTTCTGCTACGGGGCCCATTCCAGTTCACTCTTAAATTGGAGTTCCCTGGCTTACTGAAGCTTTTATCTAGAACTGTTAAGCATCACTTGTAGGAAGCAAATACTGGATTAAATTTTCAATAACAAAGAGTGGAAAGTAACTGCCACATTTATGATTTTCTTTTTGTTATTATAACTTTAATAACAACAAATGTAAATAAGCCTTTTCAGTAACAGTGTCCATTTTTGTTTCCTCAGCCAACATATACTTTCATAGGCATTCTGAGTTTTAGATGGCTTCTGACTATATAGACACAACACCTTAAACATAAATATTAAGGTCACCCTTGAGCAAGAATTTAAAAATATTTACAATAATAAAAACTAAAAAAGTATAAACACATTTGTATTGGCCAGTATGTTTAATGTGCATTTAGATATCAGGGGTGAATTAGGGTCCTTGTGAGTAAAAATAAAGCAAGTCAGAGAAGTTTTAGATCGGCAAGGTAAGACTTTTGGATGTTGCTTTCTGAAATATTTCAAATGTGTGTGTTAATACAGTATTTTTATTTTTGGGGCACACTGCCTGAGGCTGCAGAAATGTTTATAGCAGATTTCACTACTTGTATTTATGAATACGTGACAATATCAGAGGCTTTTGACCCAGTGCACTACGTCCAGAACAAAATTGTTTACAGTAGCATGGCCGATGTGATAGAGTGGAGAAAAAGCAATGTACTGTGTGTACAGGAGACCAAGTGGAAAGGGACTAAGGCCAGAATTATCAGAGGTGTGTGCAAAATGTTCTACAATGGCGTGGACAGGAAGAGAAGAATTGTAGGGGTAATTGTGAAGGGAAGAGTATATTATGAATGGTTGTGAGGTGAAGAGCGTGTCGGAGAGAGTGATGAGAATAAAGTTGGAATTTGAAGGGGTAATGTTAAAAGTCATTGGCACATAAGTCCTGGAAGTGGGATGTGAGATGGAGGAGAAAGAAGATTTCTGAAGTGAGTTAGATGAAATGGTGGAGAGTATACCCAAAGAAGAGAGAGTAGTGATCGGAGTGGACCTTAATGGGCACGCTGGTGAAGGGAACAGTGATGATGAGGAGTTGATGAGCAGGTATGATATTAAGGAGAAAAATGTTGAAGGGCAGAATAAGGAGGAACACAGGGTGTACACAGGTGGACTATGTCCTGTGTAGAAGGTGCAGTGAGAAAGAGATTAGAGATTGTAAGGTAGTGGCAGGGGATAGTGAATCTAGACAGCATTGATTGGTGGTATGCAGGATGAATTTCAAGGTGAAAAAGAGGAAGTGAATGAGAAAGTAACCAAAGGTCAGGTGGTGGAAGCTGAAAGAGAAAAACGGTTGTGTGAAATTCAGAGTAAACGTGAGAAAAGCTCTGGGTGGTGGTGAAGACAGAGTAGATGATTGGAACACTACAGCTCAAGTGGTAAGGCAGAAAGCTAGGAAGGTTCTTGGTGTGATATATCGACAGAGGAAGGAAGACAGAGACTTGGTGGTGAAATGAGGAAGTACAGGAAAGCATAAAGAGGAAGAGGTTAGCGAAAAAGAACTGGGATATCAGAGAGGTGATTGGATATTCGAGAAAATGCTTGGCTCACTTAAATGTCAATTTTCAAAAGATTTGCCAATGGGCTTTCCGCATGTCCTGTTTATTAATTGTTGATTTGTTTGAAAATGGACAATTATGCCATCTCTCCTTGGTAATTTTTCAACAGGTGCTGGGAGTGGATTTTCTAATTTGCTTCATTGTATGCTACTGGAATGTGTTCTGCACTGCAACCTGCAAATGTGTGTACCTGCAAACACACACATCTTATGTTTAACCCATAAAATACTTTTTCTCAATGGTAGATTGTCAAAACATAACAAACACTTTGTTTAAAATAAATTTGAAAAAAATAAAAAGATGAGTTCAAATAGGATCCTCATTTATCTGTTTTATCGTAAAAGTTGTACAGGAGCAGTTACCAATGGATTGTTTCAAAGGTGAGTCTGTGTGTGACCCCTTGATAAGGCAAAGGAAGCTTTTGTCTTCAGCCCTAAGATAATTGAAGGTATCGGTGTTTTAGTTTTTCAAATCCATGTTTTTTTAACCTACCGTTATTGAAATGAATACTATTTTGAAAAAAATTGCAGACTTGTTTGTATCTGTTAACTTTGTACTTCAGTTTTACTTGCATAAAGTAGTTTATTTTTAAAATACAACACAATTTCTCGAAATATTAAATGGTAAAGAAAAGTTTGTGTTTTGTTTTTTCATATACCTAATGAAATCTAGATACTGTTGTGGGTAGAGGTGTAGGACAGTTGTTTCTCCTGAAACCACTTTATTTTAATATTTTAAACAAGCAGTACCATATAAAAACCCTAGTCTATCTGACAATCTAAGATCAGTGTAGCCAACTGAACCCCACACCCATTAGCTCTTGGCCTTCTTGTCTTAAAGTTCATATTAAGTGAAGGAATGAATCAGTGAACAGCTTAAAAAACCTATCAAAGAACAATGTATTTTGAAGGAACAAAGTAAACAGCCTCTGAAGCAAAAAAGATAGAATTTAGAAGGCAGAAAAGGGAACTGATCTCTTTGAGAGCAAGGAGAAATGGAGGAGCAAGACACTTTAAAAATATATTTCTAGCAAAAGTTAAGCAATTAGAAACAAGGTTATGATAAGAGAAGTGAAATTGAATCGCAGTGAAGAGTTTACACAAGAACTCATGGATGTCAAGAGTAAGGCTAATGGTCAGGAGTCCCTTACTCAAACCTTGGCGACCCAACTTAAGGCTCAGTTGGATAAAATTGGACTCGAAGATTCAACTGATGTTTGGGTTTCCATAGTGTATGGAAGGAAATTGGTCCACACTCTCCAGGGACCTCATGTATAAATGGTGCGTACGTACAGAAATGTTGTGTAAGAGCGTTTCCACATTCAAATCACGATGTATAAAACCTAAACTTGATGTAAAGCTACGCACATTTCCACGGTAGCTCATACCCTGGTGTATGCAAGTTCTGCACTTGGTTTTGCAGACTGGCGGCACCCAGCGTCAAAGCAGTGCTACTGTTCCTATGTGGTTTATGTTTCTTTTTCAGATCCATATCCCTGACGCGACTTTATAAACACACTGAAATTAAACACATATTTTTATTAGTTTAATGCATCTGATTGTAATTGACCTGTAACAGTATAATGTTCCACAGAATGGTCAAAGTATTCTAAATGCAATAACTGCTTTAGTGTTGTTACTCTCACTGCACCTTCTTCTTTCAGCTGCTCCCGGTAGGGGTTGCCACATCGGAACATCTTTTTCCATATTACTCTCACTGCACCACTCAGAGTATTTATGTCACTGTATCTGAGTGTAAATCACAGGAGTACAGCAGCTGATCGGAAAGAGAATCATCAGTATACAGCATCAAGCACACGCTGCCTCAGCCATTCGTTATTTGAACTGGTCTCATCCGACAAACGCTTCAGAGCCTTTTGTGGCCAGACATTGCAGTTCACAAACAGTTTCATCCCAAGAACTATACACGCACTCCATCAGTCCAAGTGCTCCTTGTAGAACTGTCTGTACAGTACTTGCAAGTTTAGAGTGAGGTAACTGTACTTATGATACAGTTATAATATTGCACAACCTGAGCCACTTTATAAAGCGTGTATTTACATATGATGACAATATCATTTTTAAGATAAAATGCAGCAAAATATATTTATTATATTATACAGATAAAACTTTAACTACATGGTGCCACAGCGTGAGCCAAGAGCTGGAACTTCATTCACGGATTGTTCCTGCCTCGCACTGTATGCTTGTTGTGGTTGGCACGACACTGCAAGGATAGATGGATAGAATAATTAAACATTACGAAGATATTTCAATGTTCCTTAAAAGTTTTGAAGAATCGGCATTCTAAGCTTACAGATGGCTTAACGTCTATTACAGAGCTGATTGTATGGTGATTGGGTATTTGGAGAAAGAAAAGTAAGGACAGGAATTGGGGGTTAGTACATTTGAAAAAGACAGTACTGCTGCAATAAAGCATTTCATCGAAGGTTGTGCATGGCGCAGCAAGCATCTTGAGTAAGACATGAACAATCACTGCGCCACAGTGTTCCCATGTTTAATAACATGCTTTAACTCTTGTCATCATGAAAATGATATTAGGTATACTTCTCAGTATTTTAATTATTCAGAGAGCTGTAATATCATGAATCTAATGGATTCTGTGTCCTGTCAGAGGAAGAGAAAGAACGGAAGCACATAGTGATTCATGCACATACAGCACATAGAAGATCAAATACAAAACAAAGCATTTAACATGCTACTTTAGTTACAATGGAGTTTGAGAAACTAGTAAATTAGGCGATTTTAAGATGAAGTTTGATGTTCTACTTTAATGACAAAATAAACTATGTGATTAAAGTGGAAATTTAGAGATTAAAGTTGACATTTCGTGCTTTTTTCAAACTGTGTGCCTTTTTTTTTTTTCCTCTGTACCCTAATAAGCTTTCATATGACACTCAGACGGTGGGCTACAACTTGCCTTTTCACGGCGACTTTGATATCTGACAACTTCTTTTTTATTTCGGGCACTGTGCGACTTTGTGAATTTGAGCTTTCGAGCTTCTCCGACACGCTATGTCACTCGATCAACTTCCTTTTGTTGTTTATATCACTGTTTAAACCAACAAATAGTACATTTTTCCTTGCATACACTTGGTATTCACAGAAATTCTTCTATTTTTCCTCGTACTTTTGCCGTTGCCTTTTCACCAAACACTGAGCTTAAGGGCTATTTTATATTGATTTGAATTTTCAAAGAGGCGTAATTCTGGAAGGAGTAGGGACGGGACAGCAGGCGCGTGCACGTGTGTTAATTTCCACACTGACCGGGATTTATGTAGCGAAAGAATGTGGAAGTTGGTGAATGCACAGATTTATGCATCTGGATTTTTTTGTGCATAAGATTGACATCTTTTACTATTATAATTAATGTTAGTATTACTACTGTACTAGTACTATTTGCTTTATTACAGTAATTACCTTGCCACTTTTATGGTTAGAATTCTTGTTTAATATTTGATTATCTTAAGTGTAACCTTTGAATGTGTACTGTATATAGAAGTATTCATGTGTAATTGTATATATGCTGGCATGGCCTATCCGTAAATATTGTCTGTAAACACAAGGAAGAAACAGTTTACAAAGGACAGCGAAGCCCAAGTGTTGAACCCCTGTCTAAATTGTGAGTTAGTTAGTCCGCACACTAGTTTCTGAGCCTCCAAATCACTAAGACCTCTGGTGACATATTGGCCAACTTTAGCCTTTATATAGCTAGGCTACATAGGCAATCCCTATTCAATGCATAGGGAAGCACAACATCATTTAATCCCTTTTACCTCTCCAGAACTGTTTGCTGACACTTCTGGCATTATCTTTCCTGGCCACACTCTCTTTATCACCTTCTTTAAATTAGTTGCCTGACTCCTTACATCTGGGTGGAGTATTGCTTGTTCCATTCCCAGCTGCTACCTCCTCACTTCCATGTAGAGTAGGTATTTCTGGTTACTGCTGTCTCAGATCATGTAGCACATAATTGTTGTGTTATAGGGCATTGCTGGGCCCTGTCCTTGCGTTCTGTTGGGTTTGTATGTCTTCAGTTCACTGGACTATCTGTGCAGGCTCTAGAATACATAGTATACACACACATGCTTCTTTTCTTTCGGAGTCTTATTTACTATGTTTAACATAAATGCTGCAAAATATAGATTCATTGTGCATATGTATTCATTTTTTAGTATTGTTCTCAATAATTACCTCATCTAATCTCATTTCCCGAAAAACGCTTGTCCTGGTGAGTTTCATGGTGACAGCAGGCCAAGGAGGTCAACCCAAACTTTCCTGTACCCACCTACAGATTCCATTTCTTCCTTTTAAATTCTCAGGTGTTCCCAAACTAATCAAAAGATATAATCCCTCCAGCATGTCCAGGGTCTGCCATGGGGACTATGCTAGGAGCAGCTTTATGGCAAAAACCCTTACTACATACCTAAACCACCTTCACTGGTTCCAGAGGAGCAAAGACTCTAGTCTAGGGTTCTTCTAATTCACTGAGATTCTCACCCTATCACAGAGTTCCAGCCCAGCCTCCCTGTGATGAAACCTCATTTCTGCTGCTGTTCTCACAATCTTATTCTTTCTGTTATTATCAGATAATGATAGGGGAGAGGAAAAAAAGCCTGGCTGGTTTATGTGGGTTGCTTGATCACTATGTGCTTGTCTGTGAATGCTACACTCTCCAGAAGTGGGTCCTGATAGACCAATCCCAGGCAGGGTGCACTGCTTTTTAAATTATACCATCATAAGGGTCACTATAAACCATTCTTTGTGTAACCTTTAAGCCAGAATCCATTCGCAAAAGGAGACCTTAACAGGAACACAACACTCCAGACGACCTAGCTCTGAGCATCAATTAGATGCACATGTCCCTACACTGCATCAAGGCAGTGGTCAAGTGTTAGGTGAAAATTACCTTGACCATATAAATTATTTTCAGTATGATATTACACTTTTTTCATTATTGTTATTAATGGGTTTGGCTGCTGGTGAACAGTGCCTGTTGACAGAAAAATCTGTAAAAACAGTTAGGCTTGCTTGGGCATTTAGTTGCCCTCCCTACATATTAATACCACTGTTGTTATTACTTTTGAAGAGACATTGGGATGGACTGAATAGTATTACTAGTTGTTGATCTTTTTTTATACTTTGTTTCCTTGCTTTGATGCTATTCTACAGTTATGCACAGACTTGCAGCTCACCTAGCTGAGGCTATTCATACTAAATATTCCCTGTAGTTTATTCATTTTTTTTTTCGCTTTTATTGATACCAGTCAATCACCCTGTAGGTCTGATAATCACTATCGACAAATGAGTACATAATTTTCCCCATGATGCAATGAATACCACAAAGCACAAACATGTGAACGACAATCATGGGTGGGTCCCCCATGAAGTATCGATTAATCACAGCAAGGCACGATTCCACTGCAAGTCATGAGAGGAGTTTCATGTGCACGGCTGTGTGGCACTTCCAAACTGTTGATCAGGAAAGGTAGTAAGCAATTGAGCAACAGTTGAAAAGTCCTGCGTAGCTTCCTGAAAAAATGGCAGCTGAGACTTGCATATCAGTTTGTGCCACTCTGTACCAGCTTTTAAAATATTTATACCAATTCCCGATGCCAGACCCACAATGACCTGTAAACTTTGTGACCAATAGAACATCAAAGAGATGATCCCACATGGATCTGTAAGTCGACACATTACATAATATTACAGTTTAAGCATCCCTAATCTGAAATTCCAAAATATGAAATGCTTCAAAGTCTGAAACTGAAACTGCTACTGTTCAGGTATGACGATAGTATAGGAGTTGATATAAGATTGAAAGAATTGGCAGCCATGTTTGTGAAAATACAAATGCATAATATTAATTTGATGTAAACAATGTGTCACACCCCATCAAAAGAAGGTAAAAATGACTGCCATTAAAAGAGATGATAACAAAGAGCTACGAGCAAAGAGGAGATGTAACTTTCAGTACTCAAAACACCCAAATCAATAAATGTCCCTAACAACACCAACAGAAGCACAGATAAGGCTGTACAGCATCCACCTTCCAACTGCACATCTAAAAAATAACTAAAGAAAGTTAACATTACTGTCTAATTGGAAATACAAACATGCCATGCCAGAACATAGCCACTGCATTTTAACATGTAGTATATATATAGACCACAATGCTTATCTAAACACTGTTTGCTGTTTTTTTGCCACATGGTGATACAATATCTTTCTGTCACCTTGACTATTGCATTAGACTGAAGCACTTATCAAAAGCCTTGAACCAAGTAACTCCAGTGGTCTGTGTGTGTATGTTTGATATGTAGCTGCACTCTTTACTATGTTCAAATTAATCCGTAATCTTCAGCTGTTTTGTGCTACTGAGATCCTGAATGGACAACTACTGTTTTTTTTTTTTTGCTTGCTCTCTCCCTGAAACTCCAGTGGCTAAAGTGCATGGACTGGAGGAATTGTGAGCGGGTGTTTTTGAAGATGGTTATATTCCAAAATTCGACATACTTCTGGCCCGAAGCATTTGTGTGTCACCAATAAGTATGACTTGAAGGAGTAATGTGCTACTGTATATATCTCTGGTTGTCCAGTAAATTAGAAATTTTAAGGGCTTAAATCATTTAACTATAAAGAAATAAGTTGCTACAGTATGTCAGTGGAGTTCTATTTGGGCAAATAGTGCCTTGATATTGGAGATACAGCTGAGCATCAAAGACCAACCTAAACCTAAGAACAGAGGTGTTTTAGCCATGAAATTGGTTGAAATATAGATAAACAGATCTAGTCCTTTCCTCCTTGATTAACTCTTTCAGGGCAGATGTCGACTTTTGTCAAAATTCAGGGGTAGTGGACAGTTATCAGCTGTAAACAGCAACAAAACTCACCTTTCCATTTTAATTTGACTCTCTTTGCTAGTAGGAAAGTTCGCTTTGCTGCTGTGACCTCGATTCCCTGCGCGTGCATGAGTAGCGAAGAGCAAACAACCTCTAAAATGCATCAACATCCAGCGAGAGATCAAGGTGAATGCACAAAACAAAATACCACGTGAACAATGTTTTGTGCATTATTGCTTAACCGGACTTGTCAGACTCTGATTTTGATGCAAGTAATCTGGAGATGACGATAGAAAACAAGGTACTGATATCGGATGAACGGTCCCTGGCTGATCGTGATGCTGAACACGTTTGTCTAGCTGAAGCGCTTATGCCAATGTTCACCTAGGAGGACCGCTACTTAAAATGACAAGAGATATAAACTAGATTGCTTTGCAGTGCAACTGATACCATTGCATGAAGACAGCCAGGTAGCTGGCTCGCCACACATTCCTGCTGGCTATTGAGCTGCCCCTGTGCAGCAGGCAGAAACCGCAAATAGGCTGCAACAGCAGCCACAGCACACAGCGACAGATGTTTTTTGTTTATGTGTGAAACCATTGCTTTGTGTGTTTTTTCAGAAAACTGAGTTAATTTGGAAAACCATTCAGCCCTCTAAGAGTTAATTGATATTTAGTGCAAGACGCTGTCAATTTATTGTAGTTCAAAACTTACTGAACAAAATTGAATCAGGGTAATGTGTACTATCCCAATCTGCATAAAATTTAATTTATATCTACTTTTTCATTGACAGGAGACATCAATTGCTGTACACAATTTGTCCTAGGTTAGGACATTGTTATACACAAATGTCTTAATAATTCAATATTTAAAAAAATAACAAAATATTAGATTCATGAAGCTTTCTATATTTATAGTATTCTACAACCTTAAAAATAAGATGGCATATCTGTTCTTGCTTTTCTAACATTGATCATTGTTCTATATAACAAATTGGAATCATACATTCTTTCCTAGTGTATGTGAGGTACATCGTAATTATCTTAGAATTGTACAGTAGACACCATTACAAATTTAAACTGAAAAAAATCTGTTCATCTGTGATGTCTTTAAGCACCTGGTTATACTATAATTTTCAGCCTTTTTAGACAAATGTTTTCACTTATCCACCAGCTCTGAGCCCAGTATAAATTTATATATACTAGTATACATTGTGTTAATATCAGATGAGGCTTAATGATCACTATCAAAATATGATTATCTGGTACTGTGTTAGCCAAATTAATTCCTAAGGCTCAAAATCAATCTCATGCCTCACGAGGAGGAACAGTAGCATGATTTAGGTAGCACTGGCCATAAGTGGGGCAGATGAAGAAGAGAAAGAAAATAGGAAAAGTTCAGTAACAGTAATGAGTACAAAGGTTTATTAAAAAAAATAAGCATACAACATAGTTATAATATTTCAGAAACAAATATTGAGTGACTAATAAGTTTTCAGTCTTTATTTAAATAATGAGAGAGATTGCATAGTCCTTACATAAGTAGGCACATCATTCAATACTTAAGCTGTAGCTAAGGGCTTTAACTCCCAACAGTATTTTTATTTGTTTTTGGAAATTTTAGAAGACCTGCATCTTGTAATCACAATGTCCATACTGAAATATGTACAAGTCAGTGTATTCTTTAATGCAAGTGGGTCCAGAGTCTTTTTAACATGTTCGGAAGATTTTGAAACTTCCTTAAATTTAACTAGAGACCATTTTATATATTTATTATTTGAAGTTATATGGTCATATATTTCCCTGTACTAATAATGATGCTTACTTCAGCATTTTCAGTTTACTGCAGGAGATAAAGAGAACAATTCGAACATGTAAATAAAGCATTGCAATTGTCAATTCTCCATGAAAAAATTACATGGTTTATTTGTATATATCCTGTGTAATAAGAAAATGCATAGATTATTGTTTTTTGTACTTCTTAGGTGGGAATGGCAGTGTATAATTCAGTAAAGTAGCTACTGAAGGATACAATAGCACTTACAGGGGTGTCAAACTCTGATCCTGCAGGGACACAGGTGCTTCAGGATTTTGTTGTAGCCACTTTAATTGGCAACCGATTGTTCCTGCTAATGGAACATACCCCTTTTTCTTTAATTTTGATTGATTTATTTTTATAGGTTTAGAAACCTTAATTGGTTCTTTTTTTCTCTATACAGCAGCCAAAAAATAATAAGATACAAAGCAAGCCAACTCCAGTATCAGAGATTAATGCTCCAGATTTAGAAAGTTAATGCCTACAGTAATCTGTATTCAGCTAAGCAAATATTAAGGTCTTCCAAGTTACAAAAGTTAAGGCAACCTACTACTGTCTGCAGTATTCTCATCAACCATTAGAAATGGGTTTTTTTCTGTATTAGATGACTATATTCATATCACTAGCAGATAAAGCGAAGTGTCATCTATATACAAGTAAAAATATGCTTTCAAACTACTGTATATCTTCCAGGGAAAGTATAAAAAAGCAAAAATAGTGAATGTGCCAATACTATGCCACAACACCATTTAAGGATGCAATGATGAAGCACTGGCATCACAGTACTGTACATTCTGAAATCAATTTGATAAAAATGAACATAGATTAATGTCCGTACAGTAGCATTAAAAGCTGGGCTTAAGGCTCACAACATGGTATTAGAGTATTATTAACAGCACAAGAAAAGTCAATTTAAGTATTCTCACTAGTGCAAAATTCAGATTGAAACTTTTCAAACAGGTTATATGATTAAGGTGAAACCAAGATGAATGGCTACTGTATATTTAGAAAATAAAAAATTTGACAAACGTGAGGAGACTGTTCACCCAATCAAGCACTTTTGTTAGGCTAATCTATTTTAATGTCACATGCAAATATTTTTTCAAAGATTGTGAAGATTTCTGCTTCAACTGCATGTTTTGCTAGGTTGATTCAGATTCCTGCAACTCTTTGCGCAAAGAAGTTCTTCCTGGCTTCAGTCCTAAATGCACTCCCCCCTTAATATCCACTAGTCTCCTGAAGTACATGATTCACTCTTAAGTTGAATTAATTCTGCTGGATCTTCTTTATCAATCCCTTTGAGAATTTTGAAGACATTCAGTTTCCTTTGCTCAAGACTAAGCAGGTTTAATTCTTTGAGTCTATTAGAGTATGACATGTCCTTAAGTCCTGGGATAGACCTGGTTGCCCTTTTCTGCATAGTTTCATGTCCTGCTATGTCTTTTTTGTAGTGTGGTGACCAGAACTGTGCACAACACTTCAGATGTAGTCTTACTCACTAGTGCATTATATAATAATCTAATTATAAAGTTCTTCAATTTATATTTAACAGTTTTTACAATATAACCTAACATTTTATTGGCTTTTTATTTTTATTGCTTAGACAATGAAAATGTTATGTCAATATAAACCCCTAAATCCTTTTTCAGAGGTTCCTGTGGAACAGTGTCAACAATGTTGTATTTATAATTGATGTTCCCATTGCACCCATGTAGCACTTTGCATTTATTCTATGATAAGCTGCATTTTCCAAGTGTTTGTCCTTTTTTATATCCTGTTTCTGTCTTTTTGAATTATTTTTACTGCCTCCTCAGTGTCTCCAGATTTAGTGCCATCTGTGAATTTCACAAGTTTCCCAACTAAACTGGAATCTGTGTCATTTAATTTAAATTAGAAAAAGTAATACTCCAAGACCTGAGGGACCTTTACTGATGGCCCCACTTTAACGTGGAGCATTCTTCTTTTAGCTGTACTTTTTGTCTCTTGCCAGTTAACCAACTTGAGATCCAGCTTTGTAAGTTACCTTTAGCTTTTACTTTCAGAATTAATCTTTGTAGGACTGCACTAAGTGCTTTTCAGAAAGTCTATGTAAATTATGTCATATACTTTATCAGCTATGCAATTGCCTATTCAAAAAAGTCTAAAAGACTGTTTTGGCAAGATGTTCCTCTTATAAACCCATACTGGTTGTTTTTTAGTATGTTATTTTCATATAGGTACTTTTCTAATTTTATTTCTTAATGTGTTTTCCATAATTTTGCATAGCACTGAAGTAATGGCCGGTTTATACTTCACGCTCAAAATGATTACGCGCACACATCACGGCTGCCATGTGTTCCTAGCATTCATTTAATCCGTCCTCTACACACGTCCTCAGAGATTAATGTGACGCGTGCGTGGAGCTGCAGTGCCAGCAAAAAATTGGGGGCTGCAGTATGATCAAGTCAGAACATGAGGTCAGAGTCTCAGTTTACTATCAACATGTGACAGCAAGGTGCTTTGCAGAAGCTATAGGATCGATGTTCGTGCTACAGTGTTTGATGAATAGCTCAATGTGGTTAAGCAAAATGCTGACATACAAATGCATCTGTGGTGCTTTTCTTTCCAGGTGTTGCAGATTCCCCAGCATAATGACATGATACATTTTAAAGGACTCACATACCATCTTCTGTGCGTTTTTTTTTTCTCTCTCAATAGTATTAGAATGTACTGGTGCGTATTTGAGCCACAGAGGAAAAAAACGATAGGTACACAGTGAAAGGTCTATTTTGTGATTAATGTGGAAATTTTGGCTTTAATCTCAAAATATCCACTTTAATTCCATAGTGTATTTTATCATTAAAGTAGACCGTCGTAAATGTCACCTTAAAATGACCCAGTTGTTAATTGCTACGTGCTTCTGTGGCTTCTTCCTGAACTGACAGCAGCGGCAAGCAGCAATTGCCACACCAAATACATTAAATTTATGATATTACAGCTCTCTGCACATTTAGATTCCTTATATTTATACTTGATATCGCTTATATAATGAAATGCATTAAATTATGTATATTTCATTTACAGACAGCGGGTTGGACAATGACTGACATTTACAGAAATCGTTAACTTGACTTAAATAATGAATACTGTTAATAATTACACATGGTGTTCCCTGCTTGGAGTTTGCACTTTTTCCTGGTGGGTTTTCACAGTGTGCTCCATTTTCCTTCCAAAGACATGAAGGTTTGGGGATTTGTTGATGCTAAAATGATGCCAGTGTATGTGTGTGCCTGTATTCACCTTGTGATGGACTGATCCAGGGATTGTTTCTGTCTGGCGCCCAGAATGGGCTTGCTGGAATGGGCGCATCCCTGGATTGATGGACGTAATGATTAAACATCCATCCTTTTCATAGATATTGTGTCCTCGGAATTTAATGGATGTCTCTGGCAATTCACAACACAGCAAAGACGAACGTTTTCTTGCCGTGATGATATCTCGCACTTCTACCTGGTGTATTTTTCGAGATCTATGTAAAGGACGTGTGCAAGTATAAACAGTACACCACTTATGTAGCAGTAGCGTCCGTAGGAGCACTCGTCACATTGCGTGAAGTATAACCCAGCCTTAAGACTAATTTGTCTGTAGTTACTAGGATCCATTTTGTCTCCCTTTTTAAAGTTGCAGATCTGACAGTTATCATCATTAATCCTCTGGTACTTAACCTTCCTCAAGTGACTGTCTGAATATGCCTAATATGGGTTTATATATTTGGAATTGACATAAAATATTAACTATTTTTATGGTTTGTCTATTTTCTTTATTAAATTAAATCTGGCACTGTGCTCGACAATGAACATTAATCATAATAAAAATTGGTGCTACAGTAGTCAGAACTTTCATAAACTCTGCTTGGATAACAGAAGATCAAATATGAGCAAAATTGAGGAAGCAACACACATGGAAAGCTGTCGGACCAGATGGAGTCAGTCCTAAAGACGTACTGACTAACTTCGTGGTATACTCTGTCACCTGTTCAGTCAGTCTCTAAAGTTCCAGTAAGTGCCACTGCTTTGGAAAACATCCTGCATCATTCCTGTTTCAAAGGGCAGGCACCTCTTTACCTAATGGCTACAGATCGGTGATACTTACTCCTCATATCATGAAGATCTTTGAGAGGCTGGTACTGGTCATTAAGAATTCTCTTGTAGTAGACCACCTGGAGCCACTGCAGTATGCCTTTTTTGGAACATGATTGGAACAGAGGATGGTATTATCTATTTCTCTTCAAGGCTTATTTTCACCTGGACAAAGATGACAGCACTGTGAGGATGTTTTTTTGATTTCTCTAGTGCCTTCAGTACCAACCAGCATCCATGTTAAGAGATATACAAGTGGAAGAGACTATGGTGCCCTTGGAAATGAACTCTCTGTTGGGCAGATCACAGTTTGTGAGACTCGGGGACTGTGTTTCTGATACAGTGAGGCACACTGTAATGCCACAAGGCCTATCTCCTATTCTCTTCACTCTGTGCACCTCAGATTATAAATATAACATCAGGTCATGCTACTTGCAGAAATTCTCAGATGATTCTGCCCCTATTGGGTATGTTGATGAAGGGAGGCAGAGTATAGGAATCATGTTTAGAACTTTTGTTTCTTGGTGCAAAGTGAATTGTCTGCAGCAAAACTAAGTAACTGGTTCTTCACTTTTGCCACACTGAAGAGCTTCTCAGTTTGGTTGCTATTGAGGGAGAGGCTATAGATGTGGTGTACTCCTGCAAGCATTTAAGGATCCACATTAATGACAGGTTTGACTTGTTTCATAACACGGAGTAACTATAAAAAAGGACAGAGCAAGATCTTTTTTTCTTAGGAGACTTTGTTCCTTTCATATGGTTTTACAACTTTGAAATCACCTGTGTGATTTTCTTTTTTTTTTAAATGCTGTGGTGTGATGGACTGGTAACATCACTTCAAGGCCCATCAAATCAACACACTAACTAAAAGGGCAGGCTCAGTTGTGTAATGCACTCTGGATCCCCTAGAAGCAATATCAAAGGACATTATTAAAACAAAACTTAATGCCATTATGAACAGTGCTGCACACCCTCTCTCCGACACAATAGCACCAAGTACTTTTGGGCCAATGAATTATTCAGCAAAAGTGTGTCACAAAAGGCTACTCAGGCTCCTTTATACCAGCAGCAATATGTCAGCATGATTTCTCACTGTGACTGTCAAGTAAGAACGTTTACTTTTTAAATTTTCTTTCTTTGTTTTTAATCATTCTAGTGTGTGTTTGTTTGTTTGTTTGTTTGTTTATTTATTTATTTAACAAGCTTCTGGAAAAAAAATCTCTAGTGGGGACAAAATTCTTCGATTGGATCAGATACAGTATGTAAAGAGTTTCATGGTAGAAATAAGGGTAGAATTTCTACTCTTGCTGTTAGCATGAAATTACTGCACATATGTGTGCAAAGTAACAGATTGATTATGTAATATTTAATCTTTGAGTTGATTTTGAAATATGTAGCGGTATGCTGTTTTGTTTATTATTTAAACAAATCGAAGAATTGTGTATCAAAATAGTTGCTGTTCTACATACTACTGTACATGAGCAATGTTTCTGTCAATAAATTCGAAATGGCATTCAGAGTCATGTAAAGATTTTTGATGAATGTTAATACTGTCAACCTGTGCTGTTTGACCATGAGAACACTCTTCCAAGTCTGAAGTGTTTTTTTCTTCCTGGTGTAAGTTATTTTTGAGTTTGCTTGTTATGTGGCTTCCCTCATTCCACTCTTCCCTTTATTCTGATAAGTATTATATTTCCTGCTTGATCATCATCCTCACCTCCAAGTATTTGAAACATTATGATTCATGATAGTTGTGTTGGTTTGTAATAGATAGTGTTCAGTTTACACCTGACATAGCAGTTCAATGGAACTACTGTTTCAGTAGACCAGAGAATTATGTTTAATACTGTACCTTCCTTCAAACTTTACATGTTATATTTTCTTATAAGTAGTTTCCATTTAGATTTTTTTCTATAGAGGCAATATTTTAAATGTGATGTGACCAGTGGGATAATGTGATTTTTATCAGGGTGATAACTGTATTATTGTTGACTTCTCTGCACAAGTTTCCTTGACTTCTAGTGTTAAAAGAGTCTGATGGTTCTGCATTCCTTAAACTCTGTACTGATGAAGTTGACTGTATTGTAATTTTTCACAATTTTGACATGAAGATTTACAGAGAGTTGTTTTTCTTCATGGAATTTTTCAATAGAATCATTCTTTTCTTATATTGAACCTCTCTATTCACTGAAATTATTTAAACCAAATTTAAGGTCACAGGGAGTTAGAGCCTGTACTAATACCTCTGTGTGGCAGGCAAGAACTAACCTTAGATGGAACATACATTTTGGATTAATATAACATTGCTGACATGCATGTATTTCAGATATAATGGAAAACTAAAATTTAAACTGATGATGACCATAAATAGAAAACTGGATTGTGTTACCAAGCCTCTTTTATATTAATTTGAATTTGTGAAATCCTTGCTATCAAAAACATGTGAATCTTTATTAGAATAACTCTAGCATTATAGTAAATTGCTTGGCATTTAATGTTTCTGATTTAGTTTGTTTTTATGTTTTTATTAGTTTTAAACTTGCATTATATCTATACAAAATATTGAGAGATATAAAATCCTTAATTGCATTGATACATTGAAATGAAATGTGTTTTTGCTGTTAATATAATAAAAATATTTTATTATTGTTATGATTAATATTATTTTAGTTTTCGGACATTAGTAAAAGAGTATGGTTAAGCTCACTGCCAATGTTCACCCAGCAGGAATGGATAACAATTCCCTTAAGCTAAGTAAATGTTTAAAGACTTTTCGACTTTAATTCTTATACAGTATTTTTTGTAAACCATGTGAAAAGAAGTTTTGTTTGTGATATTAGCCCAGTTTTTTTTTTTCACATAAACATAAGCCACCTATACCTTACTGTTTCTCTCCACCCCTCTGGACTCCAAAATGATATCCTTCAGAATGAGGGAGTACTCTAAAAATAGGATTTAAAAACCAAAAAGTAAAACTGTATGAATTTTTTTTCATCTTTGTAACTTTGGAGTTTTGGGGAGGGGGGGTGGTGGTGAATGAACTTAAATATAAAAACAGCATCTCTGTAAACAAACTCAAAAAATTAAGCGCTTGTTTAAGCGTTCTTGGCGGGAGAACAAGAATGTGGAGTTGCCCAGTGCGGGTGGAAGGTGGGAGCTGAGAGTGAGTGTGTGACGAGCTTCGGCTGCTATTTACACAGGGAGCAGCTCGCCATGATAAATTTAGCCTCTTAATGACGGCTCTGAGGAAAATGCACACTAGACGGGCAAGCTGTAATTGCTGCATAAATCTTTTTTATTTTTATGATTTCCTCTTGCTGTAGCATAGCTGGTGACTGAAAGGATCCTCTCTCTCTTGCTCTAGCTCTCTTATACTATGTAATATAGTTATATATATAGTTATAGTTATAGTTATATATATATATATATATATATATATATATATATATATATATATATATATATATATATATATATATATATATAATAAATACACACATAATTAGTTTGATTAAAACCATTGTCTTACAAGTCTTTGGTTTTCCATATCTCTACCTGTACTTTTTTTTACTGTGTACAATTTTTGTTAGAAAAAAACTATTTCCTGTTGCTTTTTTTATTTGATCATATTCTATTAAGGTACAGGTGTTCATTTTTCTTGTTAATCTCAGTATAAACCAATCACAAACTCATTAAACTAATCATACATTTACACAATTTCTCATTTACTGTAAGATAATATTTTTCAGTTTTTTAATATTGATTCTTCCTCTTAGATTTTTCTAGATGGAGATGCATCGTCAGTGTTGCAATATTATTTGATAGCTGTAAAAATTGTTGCACAAATATATTTAGCTATTCTTGTTTTTTAAAAAAAAAATGTTTGATTCTAATGGTAGCATTTTGCATTATTTCCTTATTTTTGCAGCACTTTTAATGATTGTTTTCAAGGTGTATATCATACAAATAAACAACGTAATATGAAGAAACAATTTCATTGTAGTTATATAGTATAATGATTTTTTTTAAAATGATCAGAAGGCAACAAATATTGTTTTGCCTACTGTTTAAATTTTGCAGCACTCCCCGTAAGATTATATACTGATTTAATATTAAATGTACTTCTTTGAAATGCATTTTTATCTTTGTTTTAACAGCAGAAAAAGAGTTCAGTCTATGCCCTTTAATCTGGTCAATAAAGTTTTCTCTTTTTTTTTTATCTAGTTCTAAATGTGTGTGCTGCTTTGAAATGCATTTACTTGTTATAAAAATATATTAAAATTTACACTTGATTTTTAAAATGCTTCTAAAAAGTTTACTCAAAGTGTTTAACAAATTATATTCATTTTAAAACTCGTCATTGTGCAGATGACAATAATGACTATAGACCAATGGCCATTATATTCCACATCATGGAGACTTTCAAGGGGGCTACTCCTGGACTATTTGAGTCCTCTTATAAAACACTACATAGACCCACTGCTGTTGAAAAAGCCTATGACTGAGTCGAATGGGACTAACCTATTCACAACATTTCACAAATTTGGGTCTCATCCAAATATTTGTGCATGGATAAAATTGCTTTATACCAATCCAGAAGCCTGTGTCTGTTTAACATGGCCACAAGTGTTGAAAATGACACAAGTATTGGTTTTCTCAAAGCTTGCTGCTTCAGTGTTTTTAGATCTTTTTGTCAGATGTTTATATGCTATACTGAAGTATAATTACAAGCATTTCATAAGTTTCAAATGGCTTTTATTGATAATTACATTAAGTTCATGCAAAAAGTCAATATTTGCAGTGTTGGCCCTTCTTTTTCAAGACTTCTGCAATTCGCCCTGGCATGCTGTCAGTCAACTTCTGGGCCAAATCCTGACTGATGGCAGTCCATTCTTGCATAATCAATGCTTGGAGTTTGTCAGAATTTATGGGTTTTTGTTTGTCCCCTTGCCTCCTGAGGATTGACCACAATTTCTCAATGGGATATAGCTCTGGGGTATTTCCTGGCCATGGACTCAAAATTTTTAATATTTTTTTTTTCACCAAACCACTTAGTTATCACTTTTGCCTTATGGCATGGTGCTCTGTCACGCTGGAAAAGGCATTGTTCATCACCAAACTGTTCTTGGATGGTTGGGAGAAGTTGCTCTCGGAGGATGTTTTGGTACCATTATGCTTATGCTTCTCAAATAGCTTAGCTGACAAAGAAACGTCTAGATGCTTTGCAGGAATTATGGGTTTTAACCTTTAGCATTTAAACAGGCAGTACTTTTGTCCAGGTATTCCTCTTTCATACAACTAATTAAATTTCTTATAAAATTATATACATCTTCTGCTAATGTTCACAATGGGAAATAACTACACAGATCACATTATACTCAGTAAACTACAGCATGTTCACCAAAAATCATTCACCTGCCTCATGATGATTAATTAATCATATTGGTCTAGCAACTGAAATACTCTTAGCATTAAATCTTGACACTGATAACCTTTTTTTTCATTATCCTTCATTATACTGACGATGTCCAATTTCTTGTGTGTCACAAATAGAATCTGTCTTTTTGATATACATGTTTTCTCCATAAACAAGAGTTTACTGAATGATAGTATGCAGGGAAAGATGTTGTCACAGAGCTTTTGATATTTTAAATAAGCAACAGACTGTAAGTATACTGTATGAATTAATGAAAATAGCAGTGCTACCGTAACTGGGACGAGAAATATGTAACTATATATAAAGTATATTATGTAAAAAACATCAGTGATCATGCATTAGAGGAACATAAGTTTAATAGTAAAGAAAATTAATTTGGTTTAAACATTTATATAAGTTGTCTATAACCACCTTGTGAAATTCTTTATGAAAGAATTAAACCACACAACCTATTATTATGATACTTTAAGATTGGTCTCTGTCTCAGCATTTAGTAATGATTGTGATATTTATGTGAAGGTATCCGATTTCAAATGAGCTGTTTAGCCAATTATTAATGAAATTCCAGGTTCTTTGAAAATGTGTCTACCAAGGTGTTCACTTCAGTTGAAAAAGAACTTGTGTGTTTTTTTACAAACATTATACTAATTACCGTTTTTATAGTATAAAGAAATATACAGTATTACAAAGTACCATTTCTATGTTTTGTTTTTTTTTTTTTTTTTTCTGACAACATTTTAGCAATGGTCGGTCATAACATGATGAAAGTCAGGGTGTCAAATGACCTGATGTTATATAGTGAAGAAGTGGACTTGGTGAATGTGACCCTTCATGACTATGATGGAGATTTAAGGCAAAGATAAAGTACATTTTAAATGTTCAATTTTTTTAAAAGACATAAAAATGACAATAAAATTAATGTAGCTGAGGCTGAAACTGCTATAGGACATGCACTTCCCATCACAAGGTAATACCTAACTCATAAAATGCTCCTTGCTTAATTTTTTCATCTATTTTGTTCTGATACATGTATTAATCTTTCAACACAAACTGGTACAGTAATTTGAACTTCAACTTATCAAATATTTTGTTGTAATAATAATAATAATACATTTTATTTATATTGCACTTCATATTTTAGAAATCTCAAAGTGCTACAGAGTAAAAATAATAAAACAAGAAAATCTATTTATACTTTAACAAAATATCTTTCTAAAAAGATGAGTTTTTAGATCCCGTTTAAAAACATCAGTCAACTGTGGGGCTCTCAGGTAGTCAGGGAGGGCGTTTCACAGTCTTGGCGCCACAGATGAAAAAGCCCTATTACCCATACTGCGAAGCTTGGTTCTAGGGACTTGGAAAATGTTAGTGTGTACAGAGCAGAGAGTGCATGAGGAGGTATGAGGGGTAAGGAGTTCCTGTAAGTAAAGGGGGGCATGTCCATCGATGCACTGATGGGTGAAGAGAATGACCTTGTACTCAATTCTGAGTGGGACAGGGAGCCAGTGAAGGGATCAGGATTGGGGTGATATGGTCATGCTTTCGCACCCTCATCAGGATCCTGGCAGTGCAATTATGAATATACTGGAGTCTCTGAATACTCTTGCCAGGAATCCCGATGAGGAGCGTATTAACGTAATCCAGCCTGGAGGAGACAAAGGCATGGACGAGTCTTCTCTGCATCTTCCAGGGTGAGAGTTGGTCGGAGTTTAGCGATATTCTTGAGGTGGTAGAAAGAAGACTTACAGAGGTGTTTGATGTGGGTGTCACAGGTGAGTTGAGGGTGAGTTTTACATTGTGTAAATTATGTTTGGAAGTGTGTTGAGGTGTTTCATGTTGTTCAGGTTTATAGTGTTATTTTTACTATGTATGCATATTTTATCACAATCATTTTCTTCCACTTTTTCTTTTCAAGTAATACCACTTAAATCCTGAAAAGAAAGTGTGAGAAGTAAAGTGTTAACTGTTTGTTTTTATGAGGTCTTTTCATTATACATTTAATGTTGGAAACCACTAGACCCCTTTCTCATACATTTCTATATTTTTCTGCACTCAAGTTGAGCATGTCATTGTGAATATTCATAAGGTTGGTTTGTAGGGTCCCAGATTACAACTCATTCCTATTGAAGAAAAAACAGTGCAAAATAAATTGTATGTGTATGTTTTTTGAAAGCTGGGTTATACGGTTAAAAAATGTTTGAAAACCACTGTACTTTAGCAATAAATGAGATTTTTTGTATTGCAAATGCCTTATCTTCTTATATAATGCACTACCATGGCTGTCCGTTTGTCTGTCCAGGATTTTAAATCACCTGTAGCTCGCAAACCGTTTGAACTATTAATTTGGTGCACACATACTATGAGATGTCTACTATCTACTTTCTGGATTATGATTTACCTCCATGGGTATTCCTCTTTTTATTTTTATTTTACCATAGAATCAACTCTTGGCAGCGGCCAGCAAGGTGGCCATGCAATGCATGCTTATGGGCGGCGGGTGCCATTCTCATTCCCTATCACCTTCACCGTCACTTCATCTACCTTCATATCTTAAATCATTCTTGAGGCAGATTGAAGACTTAAGTGCCAGCTTAAGTGAAAAATTAAGGAAAACATACTAAGTAATTGCAAAACAAACCCTGACTTAATCAATTTTAACGTGAAAAGATGCCAACGAAAGAAGAGAAGAAGCAGGCTGCTAGGTTGGAGAAAAGAAGAGCTGCTCAGGAAGAAGCAAGTGCATCAACCTCAGAGCAAACGAATGCTAAACATTCAGAGAAAGAGTATGAAAACTGAATGCTCAAGTCATCTGTATTCAAGCAGTGTGCCGTTACTGGTATGTGATAATCAACATGCAACATGTCGCCTCTTTCCAATGCCATAGTTATTAAGTATAACAACCTTACCTTGAAACTACTGTTTTGCTTACATTAAAAACCTCACAATATCGTTTTCAAGAGTAGACCGAAGACTTAATGCCACATAGTTCATAAGATACAAATACTTGAATTTAGGTAATTAGGTAATCTAGATCTACCGTATAAGCAAATATTGGTCATAGTAATTAAACTGATGCAAAATGAAATTGGGATTATTAAAATATTATCAGAATATTTAGCACTAATGCACTTGGCTTAACTCTAAATTATGAGTGAGTGTGTCCCATGTCCACTGTATCTTCCTTGCATATAATATAGTCATGTAGGGCTTCACCATCCCAATGTGACTCTGTATTGGAAAAAAACAAATTCAGAAAATAAATGACAGAATGACCCGACATTTAGTTCTGATTTAAATTGCCATTAAGGCATGAACAGGCAGCACATCATTACAGAAGTGAGTGTGGTGACTGCTCTTTTTTCAAAATAATAAGAGTCCAAAAATGAACATAGTCCTCTAAATGTCTGTTTTGTCTTTATATCACCCTGCAAGTTAAATTTTGTCAAGTTTTTGGCTATATAAAACATAACTGGATATACACAGCATTTAAAAGGGCCTTGCTGTACAGATTAAGTATTATGTTTAATATGTTTCACATTCAGTAAAAAGCATTCATTGAGACATCTGGATATACAGTTTGACAAGATCAGACATGTACTTATTCATTCACTATGCACTGCATTTGGCATGTGAGAATGAGTATCTGCTGCATTGCAAGGTATGCTAAATTTTCTTGTGATTTTCTTAGGCATGGCATCAAGACAAAGGTTAAGTTTTGACTTCATAAGTAAAGAGACTGGACAGCTGCTTTTTTTCTATATGTAATGGCATTGTCTTGTTAGCCTCATCAGACTGTGATATTTGGTATGCAATGGAGTGGTTTGTAGCTGAGGATGATAAAGTCAAAATGCAAATTAGCATTTTTAATTATGAGGTCATGGCTCTCTCTCTAGAAAAGTGTGGCTTAATCTGTTAAGGCTAAGGTGAACAAATGTCCCACATGGAGAAGATCAAGAACCTGGCCGCATTGTTTGCGGGGTAAGTGTCAAGACAAGTATGAGACAACCACAGTTTCGGTTTACTGATGTTTATTTTACTAACATAGTACTGTACTGGTAAGGTGGGAGCTAAATCATTGAATTGGCAAGTCTACTTCCTCATTTACCATTGTGTTTTGTGTAATTACTGAAAGAAAGAGGTTGCTAGTACAAGTGGCTGAAATTATGTGGTAGCTCTGCAATACCAAGAGACTTCAGAGTGGAAACATTTCTCTCTAGATCATGAGAAGTCAGTTGGGATGACTTCTGCATGAAGTCTGTCTGTGGTTGCCTCTTACAAGTGGTATAAAACATCATGGGCACATCTCTGAGTTATAAGTGCCTAGGAATTCCTCATAAATCTCCTCATGGAATTGGTTGACTGTATGTTGGTCTAGTCGCTCCAGATTCTACACATTGACACCGCATCCATTATCAAGATAAAGAGTGTGCATTGTCTGAATAGTTCACATTTCCAATGTTCAATTTGTTTTTACTGTCTAATTTCCTTGTGCATTGCAAAATTGGGAAAATTGACTATTTTTGTTGGGCTGAATGAGCTCTTTTATATTGTTACTTTAGTCAAAGTGGTTCTAATATGTCTATTAGTTTAACTGGTGTCTCTAAACTAGTCTGAAATAATTGATAGTGGGTGTATGTATGACTGTGCTCTGCTGTGAAGTGGCATTCCATCTGTGGTTGGTCCCCACCTTGTGTCTTATGCTGTAGGCATAGGCTTCTGCTCTTTGCAACTCAAAGAAAGAAAAGGTTCAGAAAAATGGATTAGTGGAATGGCATTAATAGTTTTGTAGCACAACTGGAATTTATCTTAGGTCACAGTGTTTGGATTCCTATTCAGTTACCAAATAATCCACCTTCCATGTACCATGTTCCATTTTTTTTGTACATATGTTGTTTTCTTCTTCAGATTCCTGTTCGTTTCCACAGTTTAGAGATATGTGGTGAGGATGATTGTGCGAGGAAAAGGTGAATTTCAGTTTATGAATAAGCAGGTGACTTAAAAAATAACTTTGGTGTTTTTCAAGTTGAAGTTATTTCTTTGTAACCATGTTATGTATTTAGTTTGCTTTATTTTTTACATAAAAATACTGATTCACTCTTACATTTTATAATGGAGCTTATGGATACTGGGATGCAATTATAAAGAAAATACTTAAAACATACCAAATACATTCATTTTGTAAGCAAAAATTTGCATAGTGATCCATTTCTTGAGATTACACATGTTTCAAAACTGCATACCCATTTAGTTTTAAGAAGGAACCAATCTTAAAAGCAAAACATTATTGTGAGATTCAGGCATTTAAAAAAAAATACCAGCTATGCACTTCACTTCACCATCCCTTGTCTTCCTCTACAGCAAGAGTCCCCAAACCTTTTTCGGCTGCAGACCCCTTTACCAAAAACTTTTAAAACCGTCGACCCCCTAGTCATTTACTTTAATTACTCAAATTAATACATTTGTACAGTACTCAATATTAAATATTTCGCTAGATATTAAACCTTTCATTTTAATCACTTGTAATTAATGACTGAAAAATATTAAAGGACTATGGAATATGGCATTATCTTGGGCAATATTTAATATCAAAACCTGCACTAATGAAAATTAAAGCAAAAAAATACGAGCAGAGTTTTTTTTACATTTTTGACATTTATGAAATAAATATCCATCCATCCATTATCCAACCCACTATATCCTAACTACAGGGTCACGGGGGTCTGCTGGAGCTAATCCCAGCCAACACAGGGCGCAATGCAGGAAACAGACCCCAGGCAAGGCGTCATCCCACTGCAGGTCACACACACACACTAAGGACAATTTAGGATTGCCAGTACACCTAACCTGCATGTCTTTGGACTGTGGAAGGAAACCAGAGCACCCGGAGTAAACCCACGCAGACACAGGGAGATCATGCAAACTCCACGCAGGGAGGACCTGAAATAAATATGTAAATTCAAAATAAGTACAAATAGTCCAAGCTGTACTGTCTGCGTTTCTTTTTTGGTTTAGTCATATTATTATCTGAAGAAATAAAAACTTTTATTAACAATTTCGACAGCCCCTGTGATAAAAAAAAAACCAAAGTATGTACTTACTTGAAACAGAAGATTTTTGTTCAAACTCGAATAAATAAACTGTGTCCTCTGATTTTCTTTTTCGTAGCACTGCTCCTCAATAAATAATTATATTCAAAGTTCAAATCACAAATAAGTATATGTCACATCAAGCAAACCAATTTCTAGTGTTTTATGAAGGCATGACCATGCAAGACTGATAGATTCTGCTGGTATCGAATATCCGTCGTCTCGTCCCACCGCGAGCAAGTGCGGACATGCAATGGTTTTTCAAGTCCGCACTTGCTTTGATACGTTCGATAAGACAATGCACAGACATGTTTGTGCTACATGTATTTTCATGCATTCTTACGTGTAACTCTTTTAATGACACATTTCACTTTTTCGTTTGCAAGTTTGGTACGTAATGTGTTTTCATCAAAAAAGTGTTTTTTTGAATTATTTTACTTCTTAATTAGGTACCTATTTGAATTACAGATATTTTGAAGTAACAAGCAAATAGCTGTCGTCAACCCCCAAATGCTTTTATTGAAACTGTCAACCCCTAGAAAGTTGAAATCGAACCCTTTGGGAACTCTTGCTCAACAGCATTGTTTCTGCAACCTGTGGAACAGGAAGGAGGTATTTGGCCCCAGGGGTGTAAATTTACCTTGGTAAGTTATCGCCAGACATCATTATTGAATGTTGATGCCCAAATGTGAATTGCTGTCTCATTTCTACTAGTTGGGATACCCCGATAATTGGGGCACTGATCAAAATCGGCTGAGCTTCACTAAAAAAAGATTTGATTGGTAGAAAGGCTGATCGTAGAAAAAAACTATTTTCAACCCTTGCTTTTCTAAGCTTTACAGTAATTTAATTTTAATGCTACTTAACACAAGGTATTACTACAGTTGACCCAGCAAACATCTTTGTTTTTTCCTTTTGCAGCAAACTTCCTGCAATTTAAACAAAGACAAACAAGTGGAATCTTGTTTTATTAGTGAAGGAGAGCTGATTGGTATATTAGCCTTTACGTTAACTCTTTCAGGGCAGATGTTGACTTTTGTCAAAATTCAGGGGTAAAGTGGGATAATCAGCTGTGAACTGCAAAAAACTCACTGCTACATTTTAGTTTGACTCTCTTTACTATAAGGCATGAGTAGTGAAGAGCAGGCAACCTCTAAAATGACATCAACATCTGAAAAAAGACCAAAGTGTATGTGCAAAACAA
Organism: Polypterus senegalus; assembly: GCF_016835505.1. NCBI lineage: Eukaryota > Metazoa > Chordata > Cladistia > Polypteriformes > Polypteridae > Polypterus > Polypterus senegalus. The sequence goes on from NC_053159.1 coordinate 93,145,941, forward strand.
AATACTCCATGGACGACGTTTTGCGTATTATTACTGAATCGGATTCTGAGCTGTCAGACACTGATTTTAATGCATGTGATCTGTAGATGGAAGTCGAAAATGAAAGTGGGGTACTAGTATCAGCTGATCGGTCCGCAGCTGATCATGGTACTGAACACATTCGTGTAGCTGATGTGCCTACAGCAACATTCGCCTTGGTGAACCGCCACTTACTATGACAAAAGGTTCAAACCAGGTTGCATTGCGCTGCTACAGCCCCCACTGCCCACCTGTCACAAAGTGGAGTAATAAACTGAAAAGAGGTAATTGGAGAAGTCATCCTCCTGTGTAGCTAGACAAACAGCAAGAAAAGCTACTTGAAGGAATTAAGAACTTTATTTTGTCCTTTAAAATGGACACTACTTGAATTTGGACAGTGAGCTTGTTTATAATGCAGCAGCTTACACTTTTAATTGGAAAAAGAAAAGATAAAGATGAATTTGAAATTGCTGCTTAGTAAACAATAGGCTTTTTTCTTTTTTAAAGATTTGTACTATGTTTATTATTTGCTTGCTGTGTTTCATACAGCATAAGGTACAAAACAAATACATAAGTAAAATGGTAATCCAATTTCATAATTACACCTCAAGAATTGCATAAATATAGTAAATGTATATTTTTAACAGCAAAAAGCTGTAGTGCAATTAATGATTTAAAATTATTAAAATATATAAGTGCATCTGGAAGTGCACCAAACACAACTGTTAGTGGATTCGGTGGGATTGTGACACCAAGGTTGTCTGAAAGGCATTTAAAAATATTTGTCCAAAACATATTGCCCAATAAGGCTGGAACTTGATTGTAATATTTGCAGGTTGGATCTTGCCCTGGAAACATTTTGGACAATTTTAAACCAGACAGATGTGCTTGATTATATAATTTTAAGTTGAATAATTGTATGCTTTGCGCATATGGAGCTCGAGTGAATTCTGTGCATTGCAACCTTCCACTTCTTTTCCGAGATGTTGAGTGAGGGGTCCTTTTCCCACAGTACTCTTGCATCTTTTAAAGGGAGGGACTTTAAATTGTTTTTATATACAGTATTAAGGAAATGCTGTCTGAGTCCTCAAGACTGATCTGAGTCCTCATGACTGATTTCTACTGGGATAGAGGTAGGTTGGAGATGAGGGAAACTGGGTAGGTTTTGTGTAACAAACCATCTAATTTAAAGGTAGTGAAAGAAATGTGTTGCTGGAAAGTTACATTTAGAGTGTAATTGTTTGTAAGAGGTGAAGACTTTGTCTATGTACATATCTAAGTGATTTAATCCCAAATGTTTTCCTGATATTAAAAACTGCGTATGTTTAAGAGAGTGAAAAAGGCTGTTGTTTAAAACATTAGTCCTGATTGTCACTCGGGTAACTGTGTAGACATGTCTCACATAAGGTTTAGACACAAGGATTACTCAGGCTGTAAAAGTACTTACTGTGTTTTGTCCTAAGTGTTACTCTGCAATGAAATAGGCGTGTCTTATGTAACCATCAGGTCCAAGTATTACCCGGGCAACTGTGTAGACAAATCTTCTCCTACCCTCATAATGGTATCTGGTAAGAAACCGCCCAGGTGTTGCATGCTCTTGACAATGATAAGAGCAATGATGTTCAGGGGCCTCTCGTTGGCAGTGATAACAAAGTTAATCTGTCTTCAGGCAGTGAAATTGGAATGGACAGTGAAACTAAAAGTGACTCTGATTAATTCAAAAGTGTCTCTTGCATTTGGTTTTCTGTTGACCCTGCTTCAAATAAACTAGCACCACCTTTTTTTGATTTTTGTGGGGCACATTGTCAGCCAAGATCCACTTACTTGAAGTTATTACTTGATGAAGTGATAGAAAGAATTGTTGAGACAGAATGTTATGCTGAGCAGTGAGTAAATGACTGTACACCTAAGCAGCTTTCCCATTCAAAGACATACACAAAAGACATATTTTGACAACATAATATGGTATTAGCCTCATCATTATTACAATTCATTTCAATTATTATTATTTGCATCACTATTATACTTTTTATACTTCTGACTTTTTACATTTAGTGTTTTGCACGCTTTACAGTAGAAAGATTAGATTTATTAAAAATGATTTTTATATGTTTTGATGAGAAAAAACATAAACCCAAGGTGGTTGATTCTGTGAGAAGAACATATATAGATATATAGATATATATATATAGAGAGAGAGATATAGATAGACATATAGATAGACATAGATAGATAGATAGATTTAAATATATAGAGAGATAGATACTAGCTGATTACCCAGTGGCTTCGTTCACTGAGTGCAAGGGAAAAAATAAAATGTAGTATATAAATTATTAAACAGTAAAACATTAATATGTAAGAAGTAAAGATACATTGAGCAGTATTGGAGTGCTTTCGGGTAAAGTACATTTTAAAGGTGCTATAACACAACAGGTAAGTAGCACTAACAGCAGCTTAAATGTATTTGGATCACCTCTCTGTAGCAGATCCCTTGTAAAAGGCGCTACACGACCGCTATGGTATAGAAATTACATTTTCTATGCGATCCTTCAAATTTCTGCCTGACAACCTTGCACTACGTGCCTGTAATTTAAGAGAAAAATTATTCTGAGAGATGTGGATGCTGCCCTTCCGTGCTTAACCGGCAGAAGGTCCAAACAATTCCCAAGTCCAAAACTTAACACGAAAAGGTCGGCACATCTTCTTCAATGTAAACCCTCCATCTTCTTAAAAGAATTTACCACAAAAGCAATCTTGAATGTTGTGGGGTTTTAGTGACCTGAACTCACCTTAAGGGACAGTAAGTAGTCATGAAGCTCAATTTACAAAGAGAGTTTTGCTTCGATGGCGCCGATCACACTAATTTGGAATGATTTCCACTCTCCCAGCAACCGACGGGGTACTCGAAGTGTCACAAACTATGCGAGAAGAGAGGACGCCACCTGAAACTGCGAAGCTCTCGACCCGGTAGAGCAGCTCAACATTCCACGCCTCCGAGCGTCCACTTTGTTCTCACGAACCCTCATATGTAATTTCCGTTTAGCGTGGTCATACATAATTTCCGTTTCAAACGCGAAAAGAATTTTATATATATATAGATATAGCTTGTAATTATGAGAAGCATAGTTTTTGCCATATGTATTATGGATATATCATTTTATTTTAGTAATTTATGGTAATTGAGCAATAAACCTACAGATTTTGTTTTGTTAATTAACATTTAACACCTGTGGTCTATAGTTTAATTACAAAAATCCACTTTTATATAACACTTAAAATGTCTATTTCTCTGGTTATGCAGGAGATTAGTGTAAAATGTTTTTTAAAGGAATAAAGAAAAAAATCTGAATCAGCCAATCAAGTACCATGAAATTGATAATCAGTATCGGTCTTAAAAAAGCATCCCAAAACTAATAGTAACTGAAAAAATTCACATGATCGCTTATATTATTTCAAAGTACTGAAACTTTTTTATATATTTTGCAAAGATCCTTCCTCTGTTGCTTGATTGATAATGCACACGTGTGCCTCAGAAAGAGAATTTTGAGCTTGTGTTTAGCATTTAATCATGCATTCATCCATCTTCCTAACTTGGAACAATATCTGGATAGGATGCCAGTCCATCACAGGGCAAGCACATATACACTGGCCACTTTAGCATTGCCAAATTCAGATACATGTGGAAGGAAACTGGAGCACTGGGTTTGGGATGGGGACATGCAAACTCCATACAGGGAACACCCTCTCTCACTGAGAGACAGCAGTGCTGCCTCATAATAATAATAATCATCATTATCTATTCCTCCATCCATTTTTTTAACCCTCTTATCCAGGGCAGTTCACCTAAGAAAAATGTACTGTTTGTTTCAGCACACTGCTGCTTGATGTGCCTCTTGCTTGTTAGGCCTTGTAAAATAACAGCACAGAATGTAATGGGGCAAGGAGGGGTTTGGCATTGGATTGAGGGCCACAGCCAAATAAGTTACAAAAATATCTTTACCGCAAGAAAATAGGACCAAGCATCTGATAATTATTTCTAGTTTCCTTTTGTTATCACACAGATTCCTCATGCATGTGGAATGTATGTTTTCTTAAATAAAATCCTTTCCTGCTTTGTTTTAGGGCTTTTACTTTCACTTTTGGACCCTGGTATCCTACAGCTTCATTGTAAGATATACGAACAGACAAGATACTTTAAAATTTATAAAAATGCTTCACTTTAGAACACAATTTCAAGTGGCAAATTAATATACACCATGATGGTAAAGAAATAACTTTGACTTGAAAGGTTCTGAACTTATCCTTTAACATTCAACAAAATCTCAAATTGGCTTACTTTAATAAATGACATAATACAATTTATTCACACGTTTAAAACACCATAATTATAGAAAGGAAAGTGAGTTTATTCATATACAGTAGATTGAGAAAGTATTCAGATAAAAGGCAAACTCTTAATTTAATCCTCATTTTAATCCTAAACCAAAGAATTGTCCAAGGAAACATTAGGGGCTAGCTTTTAAATGTTTTGGAGATGTGAAGGATTTGCCAAATAGCTCAAGTAAACCTCCCTGGAAAAGGGTATAGAAACTCCTACCACTATGGGGAGAAAAAAATATTTAGCTAAGATATTGTAGGCTTGCCACCAGTAGTATCTTACACACACATTTTTGTATTCTAGTAATAGAGAGTGAGGTTAAAAAAACTGCATGGCACACAATGAGTGAGCTTTATTGTTATATGTATTCAGTATAAATACATTTTATTTTCATGTGTCTTCAGAACTGCTGACAATAAAACAACACCACAAATAGGAAAAAGAAAAACTCAGTATTGTGTGTGTATATATACAATATGTATTCACTACTACTATGCACACACACACTGTGTGTCAGGTTACAGTTTTTGTTCTTATGATTGACTGTTCAGCAGTGTTGTATTTACATACTGTCTTTCAATCTACTGGTAGGAGTTCCAATGTTGTTGGTTTGCCACAAGGTAGGAGTGAGAAAAACAGCTGTGCCGATAGGCTGAGTTGTTTAAGTATCCAGTTTACCCTTCTAGGGCATAAAGTTGTTTTTGTGAAGAATATAGAGCATGTGGTTGTCAATAATATTCTACCCTCCCATCACCATCTTTTGCAACACCTTGCAATCTTCAGCTGAGTAGGTGACTTACCAGTCAGCAATTAAATGTATAAATTTACTTTCAGTTAAATCAATTAGTACAAATGTTTTAACATATGTAGAATGATACCACAGAGTTAGTCTTCCTGCCTCACAGTGCCACAAGTTCTTGTTTGATTACTAGACTGATCAGGATCTGTATGGATTTTGATTTGATACACTTTATTAATCCCTGAAGGGAAATTGTCTTTTTGCATGACCTTTGGAGCACATTCTCTCCAAGTGTGAATGAAGGATTAGTGTGTGTGTGTATACCAGCGTAAAATTGTTTTCTGACTATATGTTTGAAATGTGTCTTTAATCACTCTAAATTACCAAAATATGTATGTTCTTACATGTCTTATGGAGTAATATGATGCAGATATATTCATAGAAATGTGCTATACACATGGCAAAACTTCTATATTTATTTTATTCCTAGTCTCTCTATTATAAAAAAAAAATTGTGACGAGACGTGATGTTCTAAAGAGAGACTGAGGGATATTTCAGAGAGGCAGAGACACTTTCACTTCCCGTGACACGGTCAAGTCACGTCATACTGACATCTGTTGGAAGCATGTTCCCGTGAAACAGTGACCTAGGCAAGGAAAGTAATAATCAGCCCAGAACAAGTGGAACTGAAAACCTTGCAGGTCCAAACGGGGTCAGAAATAAGACAAAGAGTAAAAGACACAGTAGAACTTCATAAAGATGTTCAAAACGTTGGCGCCATACACATGCAGATCAGGTTACAGATTATGAAAGCAGTGGAATTCGAAAGGCTCAAAAAAAATCTTGCCGCGATACACATGCAGAGCAAATTCGAAGGTGTCAAAAAAAATAAGAGTACAGATTGCATTCACGGAAACAAACGGCAGTTATTACTAGGTGAAATAACAGAACACAAAAAGAGATTGAATATATGGACATAGGTGGAAGTATTGTAAGGCTTTGTAGTTAAGTCGGAGACTTGTAGATCGTCTAATCCGTGTTGCCATCATGGAAAAGTACCATACACTATGAGCATCCATGTTCCCACAACAATTACAGCTACGACAAGTTTAATTTCGAAACAACCAAAATTTGGACATGTGTATATTTATGATCACGGAGAAGTGATGCATCATAAATCAGAAGAGTTGAACGATCCAACGTAATAGAAATTCTACAGCCAATAATGGATACAAATCCATATGTCCAAAAGTATCGCACTTTACACGAAAATTATCAGCAAAACATGGACAAATACATTTTCTTGGAGCTCTATATGAATTCGAAAGATCACAGTCACATCTATACTAATAAAAAGCAAAGCCCTCACTCACTCACTGACTCACTACTAATTCTCCAACTTCCTGTGTGGGTGGAAGGCTGAAATTTGGCAGGCTTATTCCTTACAGCTTACCTACAAAAGTTGGGCAGGTTTCATTTAGAAATTCTACGTGTAATGGTCATAACTGGAACCTATTTTTCTCCATATACTGTAATGGAGAAGAGCTCGAAAGCCGTGGGGGGCAGAGTTTCGTGTGACATCACGCCTCCCACGTAATCACGTGAACTGACTTAACACAGTACGTAGAAAACCAAGAAGAGCTCCAAAAAGCGCTGAAGAAAACATGCATTATTTAATTGAGAAGGCAGCGAAACAATAAGAAGCGAGCGAGTGACATATACAACCATAATCATCATGAGTGCTGCTACTTCGGAAACAAAGCACGGTGTAAACCTAAAGTTTAAATTAAATTCATAGGCAGGCTGCCGCTGGCGTTTGTCATGCCCACGGGTAATGCAGGATACAAGTTTAATGAGAGGACGCAGAATATAAACGAGAGTTTTGATCACTTTGTAACTAAGTTAAAATTGCAGGTGAAGGGCTGTGCTTATGCAAATTCCGAGACTGTGTTTGTGGGGGATTGACAGTTAAGGCGGGTGGGGGAGTCACGTCATCCTCTCCCCTCCCATTCACCTGATTTCACTCTGAGCTGAGCTCCGCAGCTAACGCAGTTTTACGGAAGCGACTTTGTGACGCTGCCACCAAATATTCACAGAAAAATCCACAAGTTAATACACACGCTGTCTCTACAGTTTCTCCACACTGAATCCTCCAGGCACTACTTACAAAAGGTTACATTGACAATCGTGTTACGTTATTATAAAAATGTTTCCTTTTCTTAGCACAAGCACAGCTGAGAAGCTTTGATGCATGTGCTCCATAACGTGTTAAAAAAATCACGCATTTAATCACACTTTGCATTACAAGCATTCTGTCAATGCATGATTTCCTGGTACACCGATTACATTGATCAGCGCTTCCCGATTCATTTTACCCTCGCACCCCCTTGGTTTGAGAAGTATGAAAAAATATGAGGTTAACACAGAAAAACAGATCACCAATTGAAGCTTTATGAATAATCGATTTGCCATCAATAATTGTTTTGGTAAAGCCATACTCAGTGTAATCCTCCTTCCATTTTATAATTTTTCCTCCACTAGCCATGATTAAATGAACGGTAAGAAATTAAGAGCGAAGCAAGAGTGACTTATTCAGGCAGGCAGGCAGGCGACAGCTCAATAGCTCGAATTTGGATATAAGTAGGTTCTATTTCGTCGCCAGAAATATCTTTGTTAGGAATGGACGTTGAATTTAGTCTTTAAATTTCTATGGTAAAGAAAAAGTTATGCAATGATGACTAAATTTAACTATATAAAGTCAAAACTTGTATATATAAAGTCATTCCCGAATAAATAAAGTCAAAACTTGAATATATAAAGTAAGCGCTGGAATATATAAAGTCAAAACTTAAATATATAAAGTCAGCGCTGGAATATATAAAGTCAAATCTTGAATATATAAAACCAGCGTCGGAATATACAAAGTCAGCGCTGGAATATCCATCCATTTCCCAACCCGTTGAATCCGACCACAGGGTCACGAGGGTCTGCTGGAGCCAATCCCAGCCAACATTGGGCACAAGGCAGGAACCAATCCTGGGCAGGGCACATACATCATTTTCAAAATTAACCAAACAGTGTTTTTTTAATTTATTTTTCTGAATACGTTTTTGTTAACTTAGTTCAGTTCAGAGTCATTTCAATCAATAGATTTTGACTTTCACTTTATATATTCAGGAGTGAGTTTATATACTCCGATGTTGACTTTATATAATCAGGAATGACTTTATAAATTCCGAGATTGACTTTATATATTCAACTTTTGACTTTATATATTCGAGAATGACTTTATATATTCCAGCGCTGACTTTATATATTCAAGTTTTCACTTTATATATTCAGAAAAAAGTTTTGACTTTATGTATACTGACGCTGACTTTATATATTCAAGTTTTGACTTTTTATATTCCGACAGTGACTTTATATATTCAAGTTTTGACTATATATATTTCGGAATGACTTTATATATTCTGACGCCGACTTTATATATTCACAAAATCAATGTATTTGCCTGTTTGGCACCCCATAGTATATATATATGTGTGTGTGTGTGTGTATATATGTACACAAAACAATTACATTGTCAATCATGTTACGTTATTATTAAAATGTTTCCTTTTCTTTTTACTTCTCCGCTGCCAAGCACGGGTATTTTGCTATAGATATATATATATGGGGAGATAGATATATATATAGATATATAGATATATAGATATCTAGATATAGATATCTAGATATATAGATAGATATGACAACAACACTCATATCAATGACAAAACAAAACTTTTTCATAACTTCTTTAACACACTACTTCTCCGCTGCGAAGCGCGGGTATTCTGCTAGTTTATAATAAACCCACATGTGATGAATTGTCAGTGATAATACTTTCGAAAGACGGAGATATCAAAGACAGAGTAGATATTTGTGTATATCCAATGGCAAAGCATGATTCGTCATGTATGTCAAATACATTGCCACATACCGACCCTATATTCTTTCCTTTGCTTTTCCCAGATGGCGAAACAGAATGGTTGTACAATATAAAACAAACGCATTCAGTAAAATGAATAACACCCACACAATATTTTGGTTCAAGATTAGCGCTACATTCCCATGTATGTAACCCATTCTATCACCTCAACATCTATTGCAACATTACATTATTAATGCATATGTAAAAGTCACAGCTAATCGTCTCTTCTTTATTAAATCGAATCAAGCTAAACTTAGAATGGAGCATATGCAAGGTCTCATTGATCACGTTCAAAATTCGAATATCAATAGTTCAGACAAATTCAAAATAGGTAAAGCAGTAATATTACTGCCATCATATCAAAGTAGTCCAAGAGCATTGCAACAGTTATATCATGCTGCAATGGCATTATCCAGAACTATTGGTCAGCCAGATTTCTTTTTTACAATGACGTGCAATCCACAATGGCCAGAAATCCGCAGCTTCTTGAGAGCAGTACCAACGGCTACATCGGCTCTGGATATTCCCACTTTCATAAGTAGATTGTTTTATCAAAAGGTCTTATTTTTATTGAATGAACTCAAAACGGTGTTCGGGTAAAAAGGAGATATTGATATGCAATTCGTATTAAAACGTTTACAGTTTCCTGTCAGAATAGCTTTTGCAATGACAATTAAATCACAAGGACAAAGATCTGAAAAAGTCGGTTTATTTATAAGAGACAAAGAAACGATATTCACTGACGGCCAGTTATACATTGCATTATCACGCTGTAAGACCAAACAAGGCATCAAAATTCAATGCAATCTTGAAGAAATGTTCATTCCAAATATTGTTATTTATGAAGTTTTGGAATAAAAAGTGAACATAATGCATATGTAACAATTCCCATAAAAAGACTTTAATTTTGTGTTTCCACAGGACCAAACCCAGGGGTTGACGAGCGAAGCCCCCTAGTATTATCACAGTTCACTCAGTCACTACAGTTTTTGAAAGAAATAACCAAAGCAAGAAATGCTGAAGTAATTAAAAAAAAAAATTCATACTTTGAAATGGCTTAAATGACATTGACTAATGTCAGCTGCAGCAGATAAACAGAATAAATGTAATATTCAAGAGTATGTTACATGTGCATTACATATACTGTATATTTAGAATGTCATCAGTGTTGAAGTTCAAATATGTCACATCCGTAAACGTAGCTACAACAATAAAAAGACCAGTAACTGATTGACAATTACAATGTGAGTGATATAATGCTTAGTGCTTCTGCCTCACAATTCCAGAATCCTGGGTTCTAATCGTACTCCCGACACCACTGTTGTGAAATTTGTAGTTCTTCCTGTGTTTACCTGAGTTTTATCTTGCCCTAAAATAAAGCAAAGTCTTTTTGATGAAATTACATTTAAAAAACTAAACCTTCTAAATGCATTACAGGTAATTTCCAGGTTGGAAAGTGGATGGATGTAATTTATTCCACAACACATTTAGGAGTAAGCATATTTTGGAGAACAGGCCATTCAGTCCAACAAAGTTCACCAGTCATACCCACTTAATTCTTCTAAAAATAAAAAAAATCAAGTCTAGTTTTGAAATTCCCCTAAAGTCTTACTGTCTGTCTACCATGTCACTTGGTAGCTTATTCCAGATAAACTGCCTAATATTTATACAGAATTTACCCATAAGAAGTTACCAACTGTGTCCCCTTTTTCTTGATGAACTCATTTTAAAATAACAGTCTTGATCCACTGTACTAATTCCCTTCATAATATTAAACACTTAACCAGTTTTTATTATATTTATAGGGTGTGGCCGAAAAGTAACCAGACTGGCAACACTGCAAGCAATCTGGCAACGCTGCGCTGTTGTCCTTGATAGAGCACGTGTGTCAGTACCCTCCCATAGCTCAGTGCGAGTTTCAACTCCTTCCGTTAATTAGGTGATTTTTGTGACTGCTATTAGTGAAGTTGTGTTTTTGGTTGTGTGTCACGCAAAATGGAACAGCGGAATTTGGAGCAACATTGTGCCATTAAATTTTGTGTTAAGCTTGGAGAATCGGCAAGTGTGACGTTTGAAAAGTTAAAACAGGCCTATGGGGAACATTCTTTATACCGAGCTCAGGTTTTTCAGGGAGGCCTTCAACTTCGAAAACCAATGAAAACATCGAACGTGTGAACACTCTTGTGATATCAGACCGTTGTTTAACATTAAGAATGTTGAGTGAACAATTAAATTTGAACAGATTTACCGTTCATCAAATTTTGACTGAACATTTGCACATGCGAAAGGTCTGTGCCAAAATGGTGCCGAAAAACCTCACAATTGAGCAGAAGGACAATCGAAAAAACGCATTCCTGTGGTTCCCCAGCCCCCTTATTCACCTGACCTCAGTCCGTGTGACTTTTTCCTAAACTGAAAAATGTCCTCAAAGGATGTCATTTCGAGACTTTAGAAAACATCCTAAAGATTGCAATGGGCATGCTGAAGACCATACCGGTTGAAGACTTCCAGCGCTGCTACCAACAGTGGGAACAACGTCTCCATCGGTGTGTAGCTGCCCAAGGGAACTACTTTGAAGGGGATAACATTGATGTTTGAAAAAATAAAAACTTTGGTAAATAAAAAATCAGTCTCATTACTTTTCTGCCACACCTCGTATATATTATATATTTTATATATATAATATATACGAGGTGTGGCAGAAAAGTAATGAGACTGATTTTTTATTTACCAAAGTTTTTATTTTTTTACTCTGCCAATGTTAAAATATGTACTAAATCATCTGATTAAAACTAAATCTATGCATATAACATCAGTTCCTTACTCTCAATTGCATGCTATGCATCTGATGAATTTTTGTTTGCCACTAGAAGACCTTTTGCCTTTTAAAAAATATTTGTAAGCAGTTGTAATGTTGATTTGTGTAAAATGTATAAAAATACTAAGTTATTTTGATACATTATTATTTCTTTTTGATAATTTGAGTTTTATTGGTTATTGTACATTTAAACTATCGAGAAGACAAACTGTATGTTTTTTTAAAGATATTAAAATCTTAACATTGTTCCAGTTGTAGTGCATTTAAAGCTTCAGTTAAATAAAAGTAACCGGAGTAGCTTTTTTCCCTTAATTTTATTTTTGGGCAATTAGTTTTACTTGATAAGTTTTTTTTAATAAAGTAAGCAGTAATTGAATACCCAGGTTTGGTCACAGCTGCCCTCAAAACTCAAATATCTTGTTAGTATTATTGTCTTTTACACACAGTGCTTGATAATTCCAACTTTAAACATCCAATTAATTGATAGATTAGCTCATTTACTCATAACAGTCGTTTTTTTTTGTTTGTTTTTTTTAATCACATGAGAGAGTGCCATGTAAGTGGACAGGGATGCTAAAGTGTCTGTGACCACCAATGTCATTGTTGTTTTTGTCTAAGTGGTGAGTTGCAGCATTCAAGTGCTGCCTTTACTCTGCTACTACTATAAAAATTCATTGGAGACATACAGTAAACAATAATAATGATGGGAAATTGAACCATATAAGATGCTAGTAAGAACTAGCAAAGATCCAAAGTTGCACAACACTCAATATTTATGGGATGTGGGCCACATGCATTCTTTTTTTATGACTGCACTAATATAACTTCAGCACATCACTCCCTTTTTATATAGAAATTACTTATAATTTGGCAAAATGGAACATGGCTGGGTCTGGTGGCAACTAAGTTTAACTTTACACACTGGCTGTGACGAAGCATTACTACCTTATTTCTGAGTCTATCCATTTTCTAAACACTTTCTAATCAGATTAGTTGTATTATTAATTTAATACATTATTGTCCATTTATTTTATGCAGTTTCACTTACTACATCTTATGTGTAGCATTTTGTGTTTTCCCATAGGTTATACTTAACCACTGAAATATTCATATGTATTAGCAACATTTGACTCAGGCTTTATTCATGCCTACAGCTGAGCAGGTTACAGATAAATTCATCATATAGCCTGACTGTAGTTATTTGTTTGGGAGGGTAGAAGGAGCAACATTTTTTTTTTTTATTTCATTTTCTATTAAATTGTAGTATTTGTTGTAGTAGTAAAGGAAATGTTTTGTCAGCTTCATTGAAAGTGTTATAGGAAGCTGGAATAGCAGGAGCATTTCCATGTATATTGAAAGACCTAGTATTATATTAGATAGCCAGCACAGATCTTTGAAGATTATGATACAGGGAAAATGTGTTTTACTCTTCTGCTAATTATTAATCAGACCCCCAAACAAGATGAATAAGAAGGTTGTAAAATAAAGGTGCATTTATAGCATATAAGAAAATAAAGCACTATTTATTTTTGCATTTTGAAATGAAAGAAGAGGCACCATGAATAATTACAGTACACACAGCAAACTGCCTGTGTACAGTATTTTACAAGCACACTGGGGCACACACTTTCCTTCAGTAAGAACAGTGAGGGTCTTGAGTCAAAGCAGTGGACTGCATTTTTAGATGCCTAAGAAGGACACCAACAGTAAAATGAGATTTTCAAGCTGTCCCAGTATTCCTTGTCTTGTACTCTCAAAATGTAAGTTGCATTGACAATTTAAGTGCCATTTAAAGTGTTCAGCATGCCCTTGCTGCTCCATTAACGGAACATTTTTTAAAATACAATTTATTTATTTGACACCTTCAAGCAGCTAACATTTAAAGCAAACAAATCATCTATGTAATGGTAGGTGTTAGTGCCTTTATACATTTGTCTTTTGGTACTTGGAAGAAGTAGCAACAGGGAATTTTGAAAGTATATTTTGTTTGATGTTTGTTCCTGGTTATCTTGCTTTTCAAATAGCAAGTGAAAAGATGGGGCCTTAAGGTAGTAAACGTCCTGGCCTTCAATGACTTTGTAAGGGTAGGGTATGGTATGACTTATAACCTCTATTTCAGTGTGCATCTTGATGTAAAAAAAAAAAGGAAAAAAGATTCACTACTGGATTATAAGTTGCTTGTGATTGCTGTGCCCTTCTATCCAAATGTTGAAACTTGGGCAACAAAGTGTTTTAAAACATAAACCCTACTGAATTTGCTATTTGGTTTTAGTTTTAGCCTGATACATGTTGTGAATTTCTGAATTTGTCTTTGAAAGTCTTTCAACAACAAAACCCATGTGCATGCAAAATGTTTTTCACCTATCCCCCCAAATACAGCAGCAGCTATGTAGCTTAAGAAATCGTAGTCTGAAAGCAGGGAACTTTTAAGAAGGGGGTTATTTTATTCAGCTGGGCTGAGCTGAGATGCCAGCTGCACCAGTTAAGGGATGTTTTCAATTATTTGGGCAGGCATCAAAATAACTGAAAATGGAAAAGTCTCTTTGTGAATATGCCATAATCTTGATCAGTATAGTATATTAGAGGATTTCGTTAAAAGTGAGGGCACTCCTTTAATTGTAAGTATTTCCTTCTGGTTGGATTAGGAGGAATTAGTAACCAGATAATGGTTTGTATTATGTTTTATATGTATTATGAATGTATTATATTTTTAATGCACACTAGACATTTTTATCTTTTAAAAGGTCATTTACTTTGTTCATTTGACAATCACTGCTTATTGGATGCTTGCATTTGTATTATTTCTGTCATTTGTTGTGCTCTATGAACGTTAAATTCTCATAAGAGCATTGTCTGTGTGATGATAGCAGCACTGAAAGTTGTTCATTTGATGCATGACTATATTTGACCTTACTATAATTGAAAAATTACTCATAATCCAAATAACTAGTGTTTTTTTTATGATAGCAGGATGTCTGTTACTTATATTAAAAGAACTAATAATTTAAAAGTCTGAACGTCTTAATCAATCATTATCCCACTTGCCTTTTTGAACAGATAAGCATTAACTGTAATATATTCAAACGTTTTGACTGGCACATGGAACTGACACTGGCTGAAAGGGTGCAATGCCTTGTAATCTATTAAAAGTCTATGTCTGTGCCAGCAGGTTCAGCGGATGCCTGCCAATCCATTTGATTTGGCGGCAGTGCTATTGGAAACAGACCCGCTCACTCACAGACACAGCAGCATATAATTAGCGCTAACCCTCTCAGGCGGTTTGCATTAGCCAACGTGCAATCGAGAAAGCCACTTTAAAGCAGCCCGTATTAAAGGACAAGCCTCGGTCAGGAGGGATTCTGTCATGCAACAAGACCGTCCTTTTTAAAATGAGCCCACCATATTAGGAAAGACCACTGCTTTAATCACTTTTACCACTGGAATGCTTAGAGGAGGAGACAGCAAGTTTTCAATTAAAGGCTAATTAAAGCAAGAGGTGATGTTGGGATATTGCAGAGTAGTAGACGACTGCCAGTTTGGCTTTTCTAGACTTACAAGCAAAAGAGAAAAAAATGTTATGTTTATAGTTTTCTGTAGCTTAGGCATGATTCTGAATCACTGTCACTCTGATTAACTCATGATACTCATGTTTTCTGTACTTCTTATTTAAATTATATAAATTATTCACCATGAAGAATTTTTTGATTACCTAGTAATCTGTCTTCTTCTCATAGTAGCCTGTCCTCTTCAATCACAATAAATGTTAAACATCTTCCCAAACCCTTATGTACTATATTTTATGTACACTGGTAGAAATGTCTTTGCAATGATTTGATTTTCTGTATTATTATTTTAATGGGATTTGGTAATATTCTTTATGCATTGTAGAAGTACATATTGATGATTTGGAGAAGAAAAATATAACGTCAAACTTTGGTGGTGTTCAATATAAACATGGAATTTTCAGTCGTAAAAATGTTATTAGTCCTTATGAGCTCATCCCACTTAAAATATATGACATTATATTTTTAACGTTTTGGTTAATTGTCTTATGTAATTTTGGGCCTCCCTATTCCAATTTAGTCTGATTAATTTTGTCTCTTACAATAAAAATGAAATTTTCAGCTCACAGGTTTTAAGCACACAACAACCAATATTACTGACCTATAGAATGAATGTTGTTAATAGTATTAGTTTTAAAAGGTTTATAGACCCCATATTTACACCAGTCACTGTCAAAACCACAGTGAGAGTCACATTATCAAAACAGAGCGAGCTCGTTAAAGTAGTTGCTGTTGCCCAGCTGTGGCTCTCCAGGAAAACTAGGTTTAGAAATGTAAAATAATATCTACGGATATGCAGGCATCGTGCATCTCAGATAAGTTTAGCATTCATGACTTGACTGTCAAGAAGACAATTGAACTAAAATAGAAACCATGGAAGGCTCTGCTCACTGTTGAGGGTATGGGTGCTAGCTTAAGGTTTGGCATAATGCAATTAGATGACACTCGAGTTTTGGAACAAAGGTTTACAGACCCAAAAGTAGATCCACCTAAGGCCTTGTAGAAACAGTGAATTTAACTAAACACATTATAATATCACTCTATGAGGATTTTTATAGTATCGCAAGCGGGATGACTTGCTATCTTTGAAAAAAAATCATAAATTCTACTCTTTTTTTTCAATGAAAATGAACGAGAATGTAGAATGTTCATAAAGGCCATGATAATCAGGTATGAAACCAAACATCTGTTTTTCTAACGTGATGAATGTTAAGAAACTCAGATTGGCATTGTGGTGCCTATTTAATAATGCATTTAGGAACATGTATGTGAATCACTGAGAGTAGATCTGTGTAAGTTATTTCTTCTCATGTTTATTATGTAATATCATATTTAAGAAACTAATGACTTAAGATCCCATTATATTTATGCAAAGAAATTGACTAATCTTCAAATGATACCACTAAAGATAACTGATAGTTTTTCCCGTTAGCTTATTCTTTTAGTCTATAGTTTGTTTTTTAAATAGTGTTCACAGTAAAGACACTAATAGAACACATACTGATTGCACAGAAATTGGTTCTAAAAGAAAGAAGCTTTCAATTTGAGTGTGTCTATAAATACAACATTA
Source organism: Polypterus senegalus (assembly GCF_016835505.1). Classification (NCBI taxonomy): domain Eukaryota; kingdom Metazoa; phylum Chordata; class Cladistia; order Polypteriformes; family Polypteridae; genus Polypterus; species Polypterus senegalus. The sequence goes on from NC_053159.1 coordinate 93,163,001, forward strand.
TTGCTGAATCATGTGTATGGAACCTCTGCTATCTAATAATCATACAAAGTAATGAAAGATGAATTCTAAATCTGACTTGAATTATAGAGAGCTTTAATGCTATTTAAAAATCTCACTCAAATAGCAATAAGGAACTATTCTGTCAGCTTATTAACTGACAAGAAACCAGTGCAATATCTTCACAGTATGATGCATATAAAATCCTATTCATCTGTGACTGAATGTTGTCTTCAATTGTGAAGGCTGTTTTTCTTGACTATGTATTTAAATAGGCATTGGGTCATGCATTCAGCAGCATCATGTCCTCAGCATGGCGTTAATTAAATTTATTGTGTGCAAAAAATAATGAAGTTAATGGGTCTTTGTATTAATAAAGACAAGCAACCAGTTGTAAGTCCACAGTTTATTATAGTTATTTTGTTAAATCGTTTTGCACTTTTGTATGAATTACCTTTATAAATATTATTAATTTTGTTTTTGTTGTATATATTGATTAATCTTTGCTTATTATTTTGTGTTTATGTATGATGCTAGTTTTTGTGTCTAGTCCTTTAAATTCTGTTTTTTGTTGTCTTAGGGTAGAACCAAAGGGAGCTGGGCCTCCCTCTGACAGTGCAGCTTGGGGACTGCATGCCTTTATAAGCCTGCAAGACCACTGCACAATTTGCATACAAATCTCATTCAATTTGATAAGAACATGCCTTTCAAATTTGAAAGGATACAATATGAGTAACACATAGTGGACCATTTAAAATTTGAAAAGTTCATTTAGCTTAGTATGGATCTACTGCAAAATGTTTTAAGTTTTAATAGGTTTATAGGGTGATTTATTGTCACATGTACAGAGTACAGTGAAATTGTTACTTGCATGTCTATAACCTTACCTTAAAACATTTGTCTTCCTTAAAATTCTTAGAGAATGTATTTTATTTTCAGTACATTATCTTATAACTTTATGCATTGCTATGTTAATGAAATACTCTACCAAGTATTTTTTGCTTATGTGACCCCATGTAATTTTTAGTGCTGATGAAGATGATTTAGAAAATTGTTCCAAATTTTTAGTAACATTTGGCCAAACTAAATGTTTTGAAATTCGTTCCCTTCTTTTCTCAGATCCAAGATGTCCCTGTCCCTGATGCAATATGATATCAAACAATAAGAAGTCCTTTTATTGTTATAAAAGTTTTAGTTTTCAAAGAGTGTATCTCTCATTCTTTGTAATAATTGTCATCTTCAGCTTAGGCCTGTTTAAACTCAAATTCTAGACTTGTGACTTAATTTTGCAACTGAGCAAATGCTGGCATTGTAGAATTTTGAGTGCTTCGACTAAATGGAGATTTGTTATTGTCAGAAGTTGAAGGTAAAAAGCTATCCGGTTCAGTCAACTCTTACTGATTGCCAAAACAGTTTCTTAAATTTCCTTTCTATTTTCTCCATTTAAATTACTTTCAATTTCTAAGTTGCCTTTTGGACAGTCTTTAGTTGTCACAAGACTATCTCCATGAGCAACAGATTTAACCCATGCAGAAAAGAATCTCTGTTGACAAATATTAAAGGAATATTACACCCAAAGATAGTATTTTGTATATTTTAATTGCCCCGTGTACTTTGTAGTGATGAGTGAGAAAAAAATGTAAGTTCAAGTAATGTGGGTAATGTTACAAATTGAATTCTACCCACATTAGGCAGACTGTTATGAACATGTAAAAGCACAAGTATGCTGTTATAAATATGGAAAAATTTTCCACCTTAATAAAAGGATAAGTGGGGCAGCATGGTGGCGCAGTAGTAGTGCTGCTGCCTCACAGTAAGGAGACCTGGGTTTGCTTGCTGGGTCCTCCCTGCGTGGAGTTTGCATGTTCTCCCCGTGTCTGCGTGGGTTTCTTCCGGGTGCTCCGGTTTCCTCCCATTTTCCAAAGACATTCAGGTTAGATGCATTGGCGGTCCTAAATTGTCCCTAGTGTGTGCTTGGTGTGTGTGTGTGCTGTGCGGTGGGCTGGCGCCCTGCCCGGGGATTTGTTCCTGCCTTGCGCCCTGTGTTGGCTGGGATTGGCTCCAGTAGACCCCTGTGACCCTGTGTTAGGATATAGCAGGTTGGGTAATGACTGAATGAAGGATAAGTGTCTGTGTATCTGTGTGTCCGTCCAATTACTATGTCTCTGTCACCGCAACAGATGGCACATTACAAACAATTGTAGTAATAAAATGCAGTGCATTTGGCATTCCAAAAGATGGCATGTCACAAATAGGTCCTCACGCTGCAGCATCCATCTTCTCCAGCCAACAGCAGCTGTGGAAGCAAAACTGCAAGTGAGGCGGGCAATAAAAATTCACCAATCTTGAGAAGGATATTCAAACCGAGTATGGCCTCTGTCACCACTGTCAACTACTACTAACACCCCCTGTGAGTCAACAAAATCAACTCCAGTAGGATACATAACTCCACTTTCACAGTATGGAGTAGATGGAAACGAGTGATCCGAGCTGAAGGCACTGATCACCACAATGAGGGAAAAAATAAATAATGCAAAGGTGGGATAGACAGTATTGATATCAGAATGTACAGAAGAATAGACAAGCTGCTTCAGGATATAAAAGATCAGGAGGTACATTTAAGCAATACATTTGATGTAATCCTTAAAAATCTAGCAAGAATTGATGAAAAATACAGGGAAAGTTGAGAATAAAATAAGAGTCCTCAGTGATCACCTAGAAGAAGTTAAGCAGATGTTTACGACTCAAGTTGAACAATTGACATCCGTTACTGACAATAAAGGAACTGCTGCAAAATCTGAATGCAAAGTTTTCAATGATAGTGTAGCTGAATTGGAAGATAGATATAGAAGGAACAACATCAGAATCAAAGGTTTCCCTGAAAACCGTGAAAGTCCAAACTCAGTGAAATTCTTAGCTGAATAATTTTCTAAAATAATTGAAGAGAACTTTTAAATCAGAAACAGAGATCTCAGCAGTTTATTGCATACTTGGCATGATTGTCTGATTCAACTACGGATGAAAGAAAACTTGATGTTGTTTCTCAGACAGAATGAGAAGATTATATTTGAAAATAACCACATTTGTATTGTCCTAGATTTCTCCCCTTCAACAACTGCCAAACAAGCTGCATTGTACAGCATTAAATGGCACTTGTGCAAAGCTGAAATTAGATACAGCCTTTTGTTTCCCGCCAAATTGAAAGTGATTACTGATTACATTTTTAGTTCTCCTGAAGAAGCAGATAAAGAGCTAAAAAGACTGATCCCAACATGATTCAACATACAGTATGAACATGACCTATATTGTGTCCTGGTAATACAAAGAAGATTCTGCTTGCAACTTAGTCTATCTGTAATGCAACATTTGCTGTAAGTATACATTTCATTTCCTTAACCATTAAGTATTTTTTTTTCTTAAGTGGACTACTTAACATCATACCCTAGGTTTATTGAATCTGGATTGTACTATTATAAGATATCTCAGTTTTAACTCTTTGTAAACCACTGCTGGGGGCTTGCTTTGTTTGGGACATGCTCTGTCTCTAGGCATTTCAGTGGACTGGGACTTCAGGAAGTCTGGTCCAGCTGCACTTGGGGAGGCGGATTCAGGATGGTGGAGACAGCAAGTTACCTTTTTTTTTTAAACCCCAAAAACTGTAAGCTCCAGCATAATATGCTCCTTAACATGATGCCAACGTTAAAGCTATTGTATGAAACAACGTACTACCTTTACTTAAGATTACAAAATGTCCTCAAAACAGTGACCTTTGTGAGATGGAATATCAAAGATCTCAGTCACAATCTAAAGGTCAATGAAGTATTTTCTCACCAAACAGATCTAAATGCTAAAATAGTATTTTTACAGGAGACTATCTTATTAAGTAAGGACCAGTTTGCAGAGAGATTGTATTAGCCAAATCTTTCACTCCAGCTATACAAAAAAAAAAAAAAACTAGAGGTGTGGGGAATCTCAATGCATAACACAAATCTCATTTGTAATACAGTGGACCCTTGACTTACGAACTCAATTCGTTCACGAGGGCTGGTTGTAACTCAAGTTGGTTGTAAGTCAAGACTATTTTTCCCATAAGAAATAATGGAAATACCCATAATGCGCTCCGAACCTCCCACAGCAACACTTACTTAACCTTTTAATAATAAAAAAGGGTTGTATAATGCGCATAATTTACTAAAACACCAATAATTTTTCTAATGTACTAACCAAAAAGTTATAAAAAGTGCCTAGCCTACCAGAAACAACAATTTCATACTGTACTCACCATTTAATTTGACATCTTTGGGCTGCAGGAAGGGAGGAGGAGGAGGAGAATGAAACAGAAGGTGGTTATTGTTTAGAAGGAGCCTCCTTATGCAAATCTTTTCTTTGTAAAATTGTCAAGATGGTGGATTTCTACATGCTGTACATATTAGCGAGATCGGTCATGAACGCCACTCTCATGTTTCCGCACAATTTCCTTCTTCGTTTCGATTGTGATCGCTGTTTCTCAAGTTAATAATGACAGTAGTCGAGCACTCAGTTCAAAGCTGGCCGTGTTGTGAACTGCTGTAATACACTCCAAAGCAAGCCGGTGCTGACTCAGCCTGATGACATCATCATGTGTCGCGCCAGCCTGCTAGTTAACATCCCTTAACAATCGTTTTCTTTACCTTCGTTACCTTACCTTCTCTTCCTTCCTTAGCAATTATGCATCTTGCTTGCCATGGTCTTAGTGAATTATATATATAGATAAATCGCTGCACTGACCGAAATGATGTCTGTCCACAAACACATGTATCTGGGCTCCGACTGACGCTTACAAACGCTCTCGGCTGTTTGTTTACAATCGCACAAGCGGATACACGTGACCGCAAGATGTTGGTCGTAAATCAAAACAAAAATTTTGGTCGTAAATCAAGTTGTTCGCATGTCAGGCCAGTCGTATGTCAAGGGTCGACTATATATAGTTTCTGGTCCTGTATGGCAGTATGTCTTGGTGATGGTAATTTATTTAAATCTAAAGGAATTTTCATAAATATCTATGCACCTAATGTGGATAATAGAGATTTCATCCAAAGTGTATTTGCATCTATTCCTAATATGAACACATAAAATTATAATGGCTGGAGACTTTGTGTTTTAAATCCAGACATGGATAGGTCTTCAACTACAGTGACAATAACATCTAATACTGCAAAATCAGACATTTTGTAATGGATCATAACTTCTCAGTAGAGCTGGGCGGCATGACCAGAATTCTATATTGCAGTATTTTTCAAAATTATACCGGTTTCACGGTATTCAACAGTATTTTTTTTCCCATGCATGAGTGGATGTTAGCCACATTTTCCACTGCAATTACTACAGTAGACTGGCTAAGAATAACCTATTCCACTGTCATGAGAATTGTACATTGTACATAAAAACATTTTAATGTGCACACAAGTATTAATACAGGTTTGCAAGACCCCATAAAGTGAAGGCTGTGGCACTAATGAAGAGAAGGAATCACATTGCATGACAGTTGCAGTCAAAATATAGAACCTTTTTATTGAACAAATTTTGCAAACAACTTAAACTATAATTTTGACAACATATTTTCAACCATCCACAGAGGCATTTAGACTTAGTAAAGTATCCAGAGGTGCTTGTCAAAAGTTGTATTGCGCTGAACATGTCTTAAAAAAGGAATAAATAGTAAATATTTTTAGTAAACCGAACTACACTTTTTGTTAATGTTAACAATATTTGTCCACTGACATGTTAAAGTGACTTTTTAAACAATTTTACCAACATTAAACTGCATAATATTTAAACTAAAAATAATAACAATAAAATAAATAATAGTGTAACTTCCAGTAGTAATACTATTACGTCAAGTCTTCAAGCCCAGGTACATTACACCGTATTCACCAAATAAAAATAAAACCAGTGCAACTTGGTGATGACATCTTTACCAACTGAACCATCATTAAGGCAAATTGCATTAATATGGACCTTGCTTCAAGATAGGCCAGCAGGAATGTACGGTGGATTGGCTGCCTGGGTGTCTTTGTGAGACAGGTGCACAGGATGACCGATGCAGTGAGACGCAATATGGTTTGTACCTCATGTCATCGTAAGTGTTGGTCATCCCAGGCGAATGTTGCCATGGGTGCATTAGCTACAGGAATGTGTTCAGCACCACAATCAGCTGGGGACCAATCACGTTACCTCACTTTCGTTTTCGATCTCCATCTCCAGATCACTTGCATCAAAATCGGAGTCCGACAAGTCAGAGTCCAATTCAAGTTATCCACGGATTGTTTTGCTTTGACAAATAAGGTCAAATAAACAAAGCTAACTTTCCTTCCAGCAAAAGCGTTTTGAAAAGCGCTGTAACAAGATCACTGATCTCTTTCGATCGCTAGCTAGACTGAGGCATCTCACAACGTGGTAGTTTATGGCAACATATTGCATTGCATCGCTTGGCCCACAGAAACATTCTCTTGCCGCGCCAACTTGAAAATGTATATTTTACACAATTTTATATAAATTATCTTCTCGCTTTCGACATCATAACTTTGAAAAATCTAAGTTGAACCATAGTACGTAGGGGACTACCTGTATTGACTGATAATAGGGATAACAGAAAACTGATTAAACGCACATTCATTGTACATTTCTTATTCTATGGTATGTTTTTACTACCATTACTTAAAATAGTTTATTATTTTAATAACTATTACATACCTGTGACTGTGTGATGCCTGTGTCCAAAGCACTGATACTCCAAAGCATGTTTGCAGCTAAGGTGGTGCAGCAAATTGCTCCTGTTACACCGGCGACAACTTTAGCTCAACAGCATTTGCAGTAAATACTTGTTTGGTCCACATCGGACCTTTTAAAACCAAAGTATCTCCAGACAACAGACACGGCTTCTTTTTTCGGCAAAAGTTCTTCTGTGTCATCATGTCTGCTACAGCTTCAGTTTCTGAATGTTCTCTGTCCATTTTCAATGTTCAATACTTCCACTAACTCATGCACTCCGTTGCATGCGTGTTTAGTGGTGTAGCAGTGCAAAAGGTCCCCCCTTAAACAGTTTCCTGCTGCGCCACATTACAAACGTTGTTTAGGCTATTTAAACAAAAATAAAAAGCGTTTTTTTGGTATGAACCGGTATACCTCCCAGCACTACTTATCTGACAAATGGAAGTTTTTAAATCCAAACTCAAGAGCATATTCCTTCTTCTCATCAGTACATCATAGTTACTCAATAATTTATTATCTTTTTATAGATTATAATTTATTGCCCACTGTTGGATCTTGCAAGTACAACGCTATTGTTATCTCCTGTCACGCTTCTCTAATCACTGAGCTTAAATCGCTATGCCCTACACACTGAATTGGTAGCTGGCGTCTTAACCCCATGTCATTAGTTGATGAGAACTGGATGAAATCTCTATTATCCACTTTAGGTGCATAAATATTTATGAATCTCCAAGCAAATTGATTATTTCTAGAGAGAAATACATACTCTGAGGTCTCTGCAGGAATACTCTTAGAAACCGAAGGCTTTTTTTAAGGTTATGTGCATGTGCTAATACAGCGAATTGAACAGGACAGATTATTTCATATCTTCTTGAAAAAAATAAATTGGAAACCAAGAAGGCATTGGAGTTAATCAGCAAAATTGCCAGAATAGATCAAGAATATGCCAGGTACCCAAATGAGTCACTTTATAGAAAAAGACAGGTTTTGCAATCAGAATTTAGCTTGTTGACAACAAAAGAAATGGAACAGTCCATCTTTAAATTGCGACATCATTACTATGAACATAGAGAGAAGGCTAATAAAGTCTTAGCTCAACAAATTTCACAAGCAGGAATTTCACAATGCTATAACAGAAATTACCAACGCAGATGGAGATGAAGAGTACTATAAATCCTTGTATTCTGCTCAGTTTAAAGAAGATAAGACACAATCAAAGAGTTTTTTGATCCATTACAAATACCACAGCTAGATACTCGTTAGCGCAGAGGAATTGGACAAACCTCTGACACTCTCTGAATTACTGGGTGCTGTAACCTCACTCCAGATTGGGATAGCATCAGCTTCTGATGGCTGCCCAGTGGAATATTATATAAAATTTTCAAATAAGTTATCTTCACCATTATTAGCAATGTTTATAGAAGCTAGAGACAACAAAATTCTACCTCTAATTTTTCTCCAACCATTAATTACCATCTTTCTAAAGAAAAATAAGGACTAAATACAATGCATATCATATAGACCAGTTTCATCTCTGAATAATGGTGTTAAGCTATTCCCCAAAGTTCTAGCAAGAAGGACTGAGAAAGTGCTTCCTTCTGTAATATCACAAGGTCATACAGTACCTCCATGGTGAAGGTTATAAATGATCTCTTATCGCTGTGATTCTGCTGACAACAAATGCCTTGAATCAAGTGTTTTCATTTGAAATATATTTAGCACTGTAGAGCTGTCAGTCCAAAAATCAGATTCTTGCAGGGGTCTTTAAAGTTCACTTTTTAGCATTTTATCCATTTTTGTGTCATAACCATCTTCACTGGCATCTGCAAAATGGTGTGTTTGTGCTATCTTTATGACAATGAACCCTGTGAGTTTGATGCATCTAATTACATTATCATCTACCAGAATGTGCAAATTGTTCATCCATTTTTTTATTCTGAATATACTTGATTTCCATTAATTCATTCCATCAATTTTTTTCCACACGCCTCTTAACATCAACTTTGCAGGAAGTATAACTGGTTTCAAAAGTGTAAGAGGGTCATATACAGAGTTGATGACCACAGACAAAATACCAGGCCTTGTGGTTGTCGTATCTTATAGTTTTATATCAAATTTGAAACTCTCTGTTTCTTTGCACCCCACCCAGAGCAATTTACATTGGAAGCAAATTTATGCTTAAGTCCATGTCCTTTTATTTGAGAGCTCTTGATTTTTCAGGGATAGACATTTAGATCAATCTACTGTTACTCACACATTTGGTCAGTGGGAATCCATCTCTGAAACATAAGGCTTGAAGATCTCTTGCCAACTTAATTTCCTATTTGTCTGTAGCAACTGACTTTAAACCGTCCCCTCCATAAAATATTTGAAGCATTATTTTAACTGCTTCTTCTGGCACTGCTTCTCTTGTATCTTAGTCTGTTCTGCACCAGGCATAGGAAGCACAACTCGGTGAAGAAGTAGCACCCAAAAGATGTACTCATTTTAAATTCTTCCAAGTCTTTACTTAGATTGCTTTCAGGCCATGCCAAAAAGCTAAGAACATCAGTATCTTTATCTGGAACTTTACTTGGTGGAACATTGATTTAATCCATCCATCCATCCATCCATCCTCTTCTGCTTATCCGAGGTCGGGTCGCGGGGGCAGCAGCTTAAGCAGAGAGGCCCAGACTTCCCTCTCCCCGGCCACTTCTTCCAGCTCTTCCGGGAGAATCCCAAGGCGTTCCCAGGCCAGCCGGGAGACATAGTCCCTCCAGCGTGTCCTGGGTCTTCCCGGGCCTCCTCCCGTTGGGCGTGCCCGGAACACCTCACCAGGGAGGCGGCCAGGAGGCATCCTGATCAGATGCCCGAGCCACCTCATCTGACTCCTCTCGATGCGGAGGAGCAGCGGCTCTACTCTGAGCCCCTCCCGGATGACTGAGCTTCTCACCCTATCTTTAAGGGAAAGCCCAGACACCCTGCGGAGGAAACTCATTTCAGCCGCTTGTATTCGCAATCTCGTTCTTTCGGTCACTACCCATAGCTCATGACCATAGGTGAGGGTAGGAGCGTAGATCGACTGGTAAATTGAGAGCTTTGCCTTACGGCTCAGCTCCTTTTTCACCACGACAGACCGATGCAGAGCCCGCATCACTGCGGATGCCGCACCGATCCGCCTGTCGATCTCACGCTCCATTCTTCCCTCACTCGTGAACAAGACCCCGAGATACTTGAACTCCTCCACTTGGGGCAGGATCTCTCCCCAACCCTGAGAGGGCACTCCACCCTTTTCCCGGCTGAGGACCATGCTCTCGGATTTGGAGGTGCTGATTCTCATCCCAGCCGCTTCACACTCAGCTGCGAACCGATCCAGAGAGCTGAAGATCACGGCCTGATGAAGCAAACAGGACAACATCATCTGCAAAAAGCAGTGACCCAATCCTGAGTCCACCAAACCGGACCCCTTCAACACCCTGGATGCGCCTAGAAATTCTGTCCATAAAAGTTATGAACAGAATCGGTGACAAAGGGCAGCCCTGGCGGAGTCCAACTCTCACTGGAAACGGGCTTGACTTACTGCCGGCAATGCGGACCAAGCTCTGACACCGGTTGTACAGAGACCGAACAGCTCTTATCAGGGGTCCGGTACCCCATACTCCCGAGCACCCCCACAGGATTCCCGAGGGACACGGTCGAATGCCTTTTCCAAGTCCACAAAACACATGTAGACCGGTCGGGCAAACTCCCATGCACCCTCCAGGACTCTGCTAAGGGTGAAGAGCTGGTCCACTGTTCGCGACCAGGACCGAAAACCACACTGTTCCTCCTGAATCCGAGGTTCGACTATCCGGCGGACCCTCCTCTCCAGAACCCCCGAATAGACTTTTCCAGGGAGGCTGAGGAGTGTGATCCCTCTATAGTTGGAACACACCCTCCGGTCCCCCTTTTTAAAGAGGGGGACCACCACCCCGGTCTGCCAATCCAGAGGCACTGTCCCCGATGTCCATGCGATGTTGCAGAGTCGTGTCAACCAAGACAGTCCTACAACATCCAGAGCCTTAAGGAACTCCGGGTGTATCTCATCCACCCCCGGGGCCCTGCCACCAAGGAGTTTTTTGACCACCTCGGTGACTTCAGTCCCAGAGATGGGAGAACCCACCTCAGAGTCTCCAGGCTCTGCTTCCTCATTGGAAGGCATGTTAGTGGGATTAGTGGCACCGCCCGAAGAGGTAACGTGGGTCCTCCTCCCCATGGGCTCACCACCTATGGGAGGGGCCAAGGAGGTTGGGTGCAGTGTGAGTTGGGTGGTGGCCGAAGGCGGGGACCTTGGCGGTCTGATCCTCGGCTACAGAAACTGGCTCTTGGGACGTGGAATGTCACCTCTCTGAAGGGGAAGGAGCCTGAACTAGTGCGCGAGGTTGAGAGGTTCCGGCTAGATATAGTCGGACTCACCTCGACGCACAGCTTGGACTCTGGAACCAATCTCCTTGAGAGGGGCTGGACTCTCTACCACTCTGGAGTTGCCCCTGGTGAGAGGCGCCGAGCAGGTGTGGGCATACTTATTGCCCCCCGACTCAGAGCCTGTGCATTGGGGTTTACCCCGGTGGACGAGAGGGTGGCCTCCCTCCGCCTTTGGGTGGGAGGAAGGGTCCTGACTGTTGTTTGTGCGTATCGCCAACAGCAGTTTGGAGTATCCACCCTTTTTGGAGTCTCTGGAGGGTGTGCTAGAGGGCATACTTTCTGGGATATCCCTCGTTTTGCTGGGAGACTTCAATGCTCACGTGAGCAATGACAGTGAGACCTGGAAGGGCGTGATTGGGAGGAATGGCCCCCCCGATCTGAACCCGAGCGGTGTTTTGTTATTGGACTTATGTGCTCGTCACGGATTGTCCATAACGAACACCATGTTCAAGCATAAGGGTGTTCATATGTGCACTTGGCACCAGGACACCCTAGGCCTCAGGTCGATGATCGACTTTGTGGTCGTGTCGTCGGACTTGCGGCCATATGTCTTGGACACTCGGGTGAAGAGAGGGGCGGAGCTGTCAACTGATCACCACCTGGTGGTGAGTTGGCTTCGATGGTGGGGAAGATGCCGGTCAGACCTGGTAGGCCCAAACGTGTTGTGAGGGTCTGCTGGGAACGGCTGGCAGAGTCCCCTGTCAGAAGTAGCTTCAACTCCCACCTCCGGCAGAACTTCAACCACGTCCCGAGGGAGGTGGGGGACATTGAGTCCGAATGGGCCATGTTCCGTGCCTCTATTGTTGAGGCGGCTGACCGGAGCTGTGGCCGCAAGGTGGTCGGTGCCTGTCGTGGCGGCAATCCCCGAACCCGTTGGTGGACACCGCGTGAGGGATGCCGTCAAGCTGAAGAAGGAGTCCTATAGGACTTTTTTGTCCTGTTGGTCTCTGGAGGCAGCTGATAGGTACCGGCAGGCCAAGCGAACGCGGCTTCGGTTGTTGCTGAGGCAAAACTCGGGCATGGGAGGAGTTTGGAGAGGCCATGGAAAACGACTTTCGGACGGCTTCGAGGAGATTCTGGTCCACCGTCCGGCGTCTCAGGAGGGGGAAGCAGTGCAGTGTCAACACCGTATATAGTGGGGATGGTGCGCTGCTGACCTCGACTCGACGTTGTGGGTCGGTGGGAGGAATACTTCGAAGACCTCCTCAATCCCACATTGATTTAATGTCTTCTGTTAATGCACCAAGTCTTTCCTAAATTTTGAAAGGACATCAATGAGCATGTTAGGTTGGGACCTTTCAACAATTGCTCATTAAGAGTCACCATCAAACACCACTTGAATCTTATTTTCCTTTCAAATTAAGAAAAAAACGTATGTGAATTTACCATTAACATCATCTTAAGAAAGTAATGGATCGTTCAGTGGTATATCATGTTTGAATCATTCACATACCAGTCTGAAGTTACTTAACATCTGTCCTTTACATGTATTAGCATAATTATTCTACCTTTTCAGTGCACCTGCCTTTTTAAACCACTGACTTAGAATCCTGTTAGAATTTGGAAGCTTGCCACCTAATAGGTTCTTAAATATTGTAATGGACGGCCGGGTCCAATGCCCGGCCAGGACGCCCCTTTTGCTTATGTTCTGGGAGAGCAGCCATGGACTCCTCAGTACCTCCCCCAGGATGCTTGGTGGCAGCCTCCCTGGTTGACGATGATGCCTCAGTTTCCCGCAGGGTTTCATGGGAGATGGAGTTCTCCACAACCTTATGGGGACCTGGGAAGGCCATCAGGGGATGTGGCAGAGATCGTTGAGCCCAGCTGCTCTAATTGTCGGCTCCACCCGGGAGTGCGATGGGGAACAGGTGAGCAAGCACCAGGAGCACTTCTGGGAGTGCCATAAAAGGAGCCAGCAACCACCACCCAGGGCCAGAATCAGGAGGAAGAGGGCGAGGTTGCCTGAAGAGGAGTGGTGGTGCCAGTGGAAGGATTGCTGTTTTGGTATTGAGGAGCTTTGGGACTGTGTTATACCTGTGGGGTTCACTGGGAAGACGTGCCTCACAGGTGAAGAAAAATAAAAAGCCTTGTTATTTGCCCACGTGCCTCAGTGTGAATCTGTGCCGGGTCGGGCGCCTGTAATAGCGCCTTATTCACACTGGCGTAGTCGGCAGGATTCCAGTCCGTCCATTTGGACCAGGACCTGTACAAAAATATTGCGTGGAGACCCGGCATAGCAGCGCGTTGCTACACGGAGCGAAGCGAGGCACGTCCGTGACAGAGCAGTGCGAGTAGCACGCACCCGATGGAGCCGCAGCTGACAGACACAACACAGTGCAGAGCACGCTCCCGAGGCAGAGAGCGCACTACAAGTGCAGAGCACTTTCCCAAGACAGTCACCCTAAAGGAAGGCAAACGCCTGCACGAGCGGCGGGGAACCACAGGAAAGACACCCGCAGGACCACCTTACTGAATGGGGAAAAGGAGGACCGGGCGGGCTCAAAAGCCAATGACCACACACGACCATGCCATTAAGAGCAACGGGATCCATAAGGAGGTTGGTGACAGACCCAGAGATGATCCACCCTGAGTGAGGTATGCATTTGTTCTGTCTGTCTGCCTCCTAGGTACAAAAGAGCAGGATCCCTGTCAATGGCCAGCAGACACCAGTCTGTGGCGCAATGGTGAGGCGAGCTCCAAGTGGAGCGACGCTGACCTGAGGGCCCTGTTCGACTCCGGGCCACGGTCGAGAGATGAGAGCCCAGAAGACGTCCCTGGTACGGTTGTCCCTGCGGAGGAGCAGGAACCCCTTCCTGTGACAGGTAAGGGGTGGGGGGATATGTGTCGGCTGCCCATTGACAGTGTTATCCAGACGGGGGCGACGAACCTCCACACCGCTCCTGAAGATGTCCTGGAGGCGCCTGTGGAGAAAACACAGGGCCTCTGCGATTCACGGTCGGCGCAAGACGAGGTAAGTCCAAGTCTGTCGCCGGCCAGTAGAACTGACTTCTCCTGGGCTGCATGCCAGGTGGAGGCTGTCCTCCTATTTCTGCAGTCTCTTGCCCAGGTCTTTAAGGTCCTGCAGGAGGTGAAGGAGGGTCTGGACAAGAAGCTTGGCGCGCCATTGGAAGCCATTACTGGATGGCTCAGCAGCCGCGGTGTGTCATCTTTCAGCCTACAGGACACACCGGTACAGGTAAGTGAAACCTGTGCCGTAAAGGAAAGTGGGGGGCGGATCGCAGCGGAGACCGATAGCGTGGCCAGAGAGCGAGCTGAGAGACAGCTGTCAGCTGCCAAACTACCTTCCCCCAACTGCCGGTGCCAGTCTTGCGGTCGTCTAGAGGGGTGCAGACTGAGAGGGGTCCATCTTCTTCCCAAATTGGGGCTCAGACCACCAATACACCTCAGGGAAAGAGGAGGAGCCGGAAGAAGAAGCCGGAAACTCCGGAAAGAACAGAGCATGAGCGCGTTTGACGGGAAAGCACGGACGGGCTATGCTGCAAAGGGGCAAAGTCGCCATAAGCCCTCAGCTGACCGGAAGGAGAGGTGGGAGTTACCTACCTGCTTCCGCTCCCACACGGGTCAGGCAGAGGAGAATCGGGGGTGTTACAACTGCAGCCGCTGTGGCCACTTCTGGAAGTGTTGTCCAGAGAAGATGTCCGAGTGGCAGGGACGTCGGCCCAACACCCCCAGGTCTGTTCATTATTTTTCCACAGGGCGGAGCTGTGGAGCAGAGGACACCTATTCACTATCCAGGAGAGGACTGACCCTCGCGGAACAGTTCGATGAGTCCCACGAGTCTCATCTGGGAGAGGTGTAATGTAGTGGACGGCCGGGTCCCATTCCCGGCCAGGATGGCCCTTCTACTCATGATCGTGGAGAGACACCTGAGACTCATCCGTACCTTCCCCCTGGGACACTCGGAGCCCTCAACTGAGCGGGTGAAGGGGCAAGGGTTTCCTGCCTGCTTCCACTCCCGCAGGGGTCGAGCTGAAGGGAGTCAAGTGTGCTACAACTGCGGCCGCTGTGGCCACATCTGGCGGTGTTGTCCTGTGAGGACGTCCAAGTGGCAGGGACGTCGGAGCAACACCCCCAGACCATTGGTTTTGTTTCCACAGGGCAGAGCTGTAGTTCTGAGGACACCGACTCCCCATTATGGAGAAGACCAGCCCTCATGGGATGGGCCGCTGAATCCCACGAAACTCATCTGGAAGAGGGGCGATGTAATGGATGGGAGCAGCCATGGACTCCTCAGCAACCGGGATGCTTGGTGGCAGCCTCCGTGGTTGACGATGATGAATCGGGAGGAAGAGGATGAGGTTGCCTGAAGAGGAGTGGTGGTGCCAGTGGAAGAATTGCTGTGTTGGTATTGAGGTGCTTTGGGACTGTGTTATACCTGTGGGGTTCACGGGGAAGACGTGCCCCACAGGTGTAGAAAAATAAAAAGCCTTGTTATTTGCCCACGTGCCTCAGTGTGAATCTGTGCCGGGTCAGGCACCTATATAGCGCCTTATTCACAATATAAAGATTTAGTTGTTTAGTGGGACACTCTTAAGACACTCAATAGTCAGCAAACTGCCCGCTTACATGAGAGAAAGGCAAGCTATTATTATTCAAAAGAATGATTATTTCACAGAGAAACCGCAATATACTGCGGTAGGCTTGGCGCCCTGACCGGTATTTGTTTCCTGACTTGTGCCCTGTGTTGGCTGGGATTGGCTCCACCAGACCCCCGTGACCCTGTAGTTAGGATATATCGGGTTGGATAATGGATGGATGGATGAAATTGCAATACAAGTTGAAGCATATCAGAGCAGTGTAAACTACTATGTCAAAAAGCATTTAGAACCTGGGAAGAACTCTAATCAAAACAAAATCTGTCAGACCAAGATCAACAACAAAGTCAGACAACAATTATATATAGGTCTCCACCCTGTGTATTAGAAGTCTGACTGCACCAGATATTAAGGCACAGCTGAATGAAACTCAGCATAAAGTATCTATTTCAACAGTACAGAGAAGATATCAGATTTCAAAATTGATGGGTCATGTAACAGCTCAAAATCTTGTATTAAGGCAACAAAACAGAATTAAGTGGCTTGTTCAAGCTGTACAATATGAGAGCTGGGCTGCTGCAGAATGGAAAAAGTATTGTGCACTGGTTAATCCAAGTTTGAGAGTTTTGGTTTATCACATTTTGTGTAGGTCATCAAGATGGTAAGAAAAATAATTAACAGTTTGATCGGTTGATATTTTACTGAGTTTAGAGTTGATGACCTGCACAGTCTGACTAGAATCCTGAACCAAAAGTGCTAGCATGGTATTTATCAGCAGCATTCCATACTGGAGAGAGCTTAGTGCTACCGCTGATACAGTTCATCTGTAATTACTGTAAAATATGGCTGTTTTTGTGATTCCAAGGTTTAGACTGTTTATTTTATTACATAGGTGGTGGTTACCATTTTATTTAATATTCCCCTTAATTGCCGTTCTTTGATAGTTTTGTTTGTGGTGCTTATATAATGTGCATATATAATGTGTGTGTGTGTGTATGTATGTACTGTATGTATGTATATATGTATAATATAGTGGGCACCAGTGGGGCCCTGCAGCCCCCCACACACCCAACATGCAGGCTCAGACACAAGTTTTGCCACAAACGGGGATTTTATTCATGTGAAACTTTTCACAGGAAAGAGTTTCCCACATTACACCCACAAATGCAACTCAACTGAAACACACAGCAGTTCTTTGTCGTCCTCTTTCTCTCTCTCTCTTAGCCTCCAATCCTCAAAGCAAGCATTGTCCACCTTTTCCCAACTCTGGCTCCTAGAGTTGTGGCAGGCAGTTCCTTTTATGAGACACCCAGATCCACTTCCATTGTCCCGAAACTGTGGTTTGGAAACTCTTGTGGTTGAAGTGGGAGCCCAACAAAGTAGGGCACTGTAGTTCCCACAGCACCCCCTGCCGGTGCACACGGGACCCAACAGGGCTGAGCCAAAGAACTCCAGTTTCCATGTTGCTCTGTGGGAATGCATGGGGCTGTCATGTAATGATCCAGGGGAGACATTGCCCTACACACGCTATCTCTTCTTGTCCTTCCAGGCTGCGAAAGTCCCACTTTACATGTGTATACATGTATATACTGTATATGTGTGTGTTTGTATGTACCAAAATGGCAAAGACTGCTGGATTCTGGAGAGGGTAAGCAGTGCAACATATGGCTCCTCAGTAGACAGCCAAACATGATAATGTAGCCTCTGTAAAAACAGCTGCAACTTCAGTTTAGCTCGACATCTCCCATTATAACACGGGCTAAAGCATGTAGAAAGTTTCAGTCTGTTAAAAGTTATTATTAACTGCAAAGTAACAAAATGTTAGAATTATGTGAATCTCCAGACTCTCGTGATAAATACAATTTTTTTTAAGAGTTTCTCAGTCATCCTTTGGCTTGCCCTGTTTGTTTATACTCATCTCGCCAAAGTTCTGTTGTCCAGGACATTGCATGCTGTGCTGGAAACCAACTGCTGGGAATCCCCAAGTTTGAACTGAGCCCTTGCTGTTTGTGAATAACCACTATCATGTTTGATGTATTACCATGATTCAGTCTTTCTCTTATCCCAGTTTTAAGTTTGAAATAAAATGTATTACATTGTAAGCATATTAACGTGGTCCTGCCTAAAGTCTTCTAAGCACTACAGAACAGAAAAACATATATTCAAGTTTGAAAGTTTGTGAATTCTTTGCATAATTTTTGAGTTTTTGTTTTTTATCCACATAATGCATATTTATTCCGTTTTTATTTTCCTTATTGTATTATTGTATAATTATTCATCTTTGATTTGATTTGTTTGGAAGAAAATGTGTATGCAACAAAATAATACACACAACATATAGAAATTGTGCAAGTGAACCCTTAATTCTATGACATACATCGAGTTAAGGGAGTGTCAGGTGGTACAGTGACAAGAGTATTACCCAATTAACTGAGCTAACTAATGAAACCAAAGATCTGAAATGTTATATTAGAAAAAACAAAAAAAACTCCAGACGGCTGAAGAGAAAATAGAAATAGTTGAAGGCAGTTAACTTACTCTTTCTAGTATCATACTTTAAACTAAGAAAAGATCAGCAGAATGTGAATAAAATTAGAATTCAATTTCAAAAAGACCCAATAAATCCACTGTTATTTAAGTAGTATACAAGTGGAAGGCTTTTAAAACTGTCGCCCTACTCCCAAACATTAATGTCCTTAATGTCTAGGGCCACAAGGAGAATAATAAAAGAATTAAAATGTAATCCTAAATTAACATCCAGAGACTTATAAGCCCCCCCTTGCTGCTTTTAGAATAGTGATGCATAGATCAACAATAGGTTTTACAGGGAAGAATACTCTTTATATAAAAAAAAAAAGAAAAAACAAACCTGCCAAATAAAAATCTAAAGTTTGGGAAATCTGCTGTCTGAATAGATGTACCCACACATGAATTATTTGGGTATAGCATCAAGGCTAATGTCTGGTTAAGAGCCAACACAACCTGTCGCCAACAAAACCTTATCTGTATAGTCAAAAATGGTGGCTCTCTAACAGCTTTAATTATTTGCCATGGATGCCACAAGCTTTTGAATACATTCCTTTGCATTCCGGTTCATGTTGAATTGATTGTATCACACATTTTCTGCTGATTTGATAGCTTGTACTTTCATGCTGCAAATCACCCATTCTGTCACATCCTCTTGTTAGTCTAATCTTATGACTGGGAATGCCACTGAAAAATACTGAATGTTTAGGCATGCCCATGAAAGCAGCTTGAGATAACTTTTACTTTGTGACATAGTACATCATCGTGCTCAAAGTAGTCATTAGAAAATGGATAAATTGTGGCCATGAAAAGATGCCCATGGTCAGCAAGAATAGTTAAATATGCTGAATCATTCAAGTGATGATTGGTATTAACAGGCCCAAGGTGTTCCAAGAAAATGTTCCCCAAATCATACCACCACCACCAACTTGGACTGTTCACACAAGGTAGGTTGGGTGTATGGATTCATGCTGTTGTTGCCAAATTCTGATCTTACCATCTAGGTGCTTTGTTAGAAATTGAGATTCATCAGACCAGGCTATGTTTTTCCTGTCTTTCTCTGTCCAGTTTTGATGAGCCTGTACCCACTACAGCCTCAGCTTTCTGCTCTTGGCTAAGAGGAGTAGAGCCCAATGTGTTGCTTACTTTTCTGCTCACCACAGTTGTACAGAGTAGTTATCAGTGTTACTGTATCCTTTCTGTCAGCTGGAAACAGTCTTCCATTTCTTCCATTCACAGAACTGCTCATTGAATGTGTTTTGTTTTTCTCACCATTCTGAGTAATCTCTAAAGACTGTTGTGTCTGAAAATCCCATGACATCAGCAGTTATACAAATACTGAAACTAGCCTGTCTGGTGCCAACAATCATACTACAGTCAAACTTAATTTGCAGGTTCTCCCCATTCTGGTGTTTGATGTAAACATTAATTGAAGCTCCTGACCTGTATCTGTATGATTTTATGTATTGCTCTTCTAAACAGGTTTGGCTGAATTGATAATTACATGGATAATCAGGTGTATAGGTGTTCCTAATAATTTGTCAGGATCTAATTAATAGCATTTTAGAATAAGTATTTATATTGGGGAAAATGGATTTTCCCCTCTTTTATACTCTTTACACTTTTATTTTGCCCTAACTGTCTCTCTCATGGGTGGGGCTGAATTGAATTTTGTTTGTTGAATTGAAGTTTGATTTGTTTATATGGAATGTTACTTGCTTTTGTTAAATTCTATAAGTTATTTTTCATAGACTATCCCTAATTGCATATATAAGACCTTCAGCTTAGATTCTGTGGAATTGTCAAATGAGTGATGGTGCCTTTCTGGGTTATCAAGTGGAACGCCAAACCCCCATCCCCATCCCCGCCCAAAAAACCCCAACATTTCACTGATAGGCCCACGACATCTCCAGAAGGTTCTGCAGTGAATCCCCGCATCACAGGCTCACTCCCAAGATGTCATCTACCCTGTTGAGGCCCAGTTGGTGTTCTTCCTTTTGAGCTAGAGCCACTGACTACCCTTTTCAGCAACTCTGGATAGGTCCTTCAGTGCTTGCTGATGAGCCTGTCCCTGCACTCCCAACTCCTGGAGTAGCCTCGATGTTGAGGTTGCAATAAACCCTCTGCAGCCTACCTTGACTGGTCGGACCTTAGATTTCCAGCCATGTTGTTGCACATCGGTTGCAAAATCGGCATATCTCAGCTTCTTGCCCTCATAGGCCTCCTCCACCACTTCCTCCCATGGTACAGTAAGCTCAGTGATGTATACAGTATGAGCTGGAATGATGCTGACCATAGCATAAGGTTAGGTCTGAGGTTGTCAGATGCAATCTCAGCTG
The DNA here is from genome assembly GCF_016835505.1 of Polypterus senegalus. Taxonomy (NCBI): domain Eukaryota; kingdom Metazoa; phylum Chordata; class Cladistia; order Polypteriformes; family Polypteridae; genus Polypterus; species Polypterus senegalus. The sequence goes on from NC_053159.1 coordinate 93,183,612, forward strand.
GGAAGCGAAGTTTTTGACCTAGGTCCACCAACAACTTCCAGTCTCGCACATCACCCAGCTGCCCAGATTCTGGTCCTGGAGTGGCATGTCCATCTCGACCCTCTCCTTCCCAGACAAATGCTGTTGCCAGCCGATGTAATAAAGGGGTGTGGTGGGCATTAACACTTATCCGTTGCTTCTCTAACACTCCTGCCAAGCACTGTAACACCTGGTTGTGCCACCAAGAGTAGCGGCCTTGAGAGAGGCTGGTCTAGCAGCCCACCAAGATGTGTTTTAATGTTGCTGGTGACGGGCAGAGCGAGCATGTAGGATTTTCTCTATATGATTGGCTTAGATTTTTTGGAGACTGCGGGACACCATAGGCAGCCTTGATGGTGAAGCTCACTCTAAATGCCTCAATTTCCCCCAGATCTTTCCAGGAGAACTTCCTCTTCTCTGCTCCCTCCTATCTCAGCCATTGCCCTTGCTCAGCCTGTGCAACAACCTTCTCTGCCTTGTTGCCTCCTCCTGGTGGTGAATCTCCTGCACCACAAGTCTGCGCCTCTGAGACAGCGTGACCTTGTTCCAGGCTAATGTGCTGGCCTAAAGTCCAAGACCACTCTTTCCTTGCTGGACCTGACCTACAATGTCCCTGTGCATGACTGCTGCCTTTGTGAGCTTGATTGCTTCTGCTGGTGACTATTTCCTACTGGTAACCAAGTTTGGGGCAACTTGGGCAACAACAGGATCGCTTGACTCGTTTAGCATCATCTCCAGCTTCACCTTGATGCATTGTACTCCTCTGTGAGACTGGAGATGGGTAGTTCTAGTATGCCTTTGCCATAGAGCCTAATGCTGCTAAGGCACCTGGGGAGACCAAGCCACTTCTTCAGCTAAGCAGCCACTCCAGCTTTTCCACCTTTGTGACTGGAACCTCATACAGGGTTAGTGGCCACATGAGATGTGGAAGGAGGCCAAATTGCAACCACCAGAGCTTCAAGTTGCCAGGGAGAGAACTTTTGTCGATGGTTTCCAGGCCATATATAGCATCCTTCCTGACCTGTTCTACCTGTTCCCTGTCCTGGAATGATTCACTATACCAATGCCCTAGGCTCTTAGCTGGCTTCTCAGAGACTGTGGGAATCGCCTCATCACCAATGTAAAAACCACTAGTCTGCCAGGTTCCCCTTAATGATGGAAATGCTTCTAGACTTACTTGGCTTGATCTTCAGCCGGGCCTTCTCAATGTTATCTTGGAGTTTTCTGAGCAGTCTCTAATTACAAGCTTTGGTCGTGGTCAGTGTTATAAGATCATCCATAAATGCTCTGATAGGTGGCATCTTCAGACCAGGTCTTATATGCTGTCCTCCAACCACCCATCATGATGCTCTAATGATCACCTCCATAGCCATGATGAAGACTAGAAGGGAGATGGTGCAGCCTGTCATGACTCCTAAATCTAAACGCTGCCATGCTGTGGTGAAACCTGATGCTGTTATGTTTAGCTGAATGTCCCAGAAATAGGTCTTGACAAGATCTGTGAGAGCCACTGGTACCCTAAAGTAGTCAGAAGCAGCCCTGAGGAAGTTGTGATGGACTGAACCAAAGGCATTGGCAAGGTCCAGAAACACCACATGCAGATTTGTTCCCTTCTTCATGTTAACCTGAATCTGGAGCCAGATGGTGCTAGTGTGTTCCAGACGGCCAGAGATGCCCGAGATCCCTGTCTTTTGAATTGATGTTTCAATGAGGTGGTTTCTTTGCAGGTAACTGGATAGTCTTTGAGCCACTACACTGAAGAAGATTTTTGCCCTCAACATTTAGGAGGCTTATCTGGCGGAACTGACTGATTTCTTAGGAATCCTTTTCTGTAGGAATCAAGATTCCGCCAGCTCACCGGCAGGATATTGGGATCACCTTTTTGTACCATACCACCTTCATGAGCCTCCACAGGAGTTGCCTGAAAGCCAGAAGTCTACGTGACCATCATCATCAGGTCCTTCCATGAAAACGCTAAATACAAAGAGGACTGTTTGATTTATGTTAGGTAGAATGCCCAGAGGGGACTGGGCGGTCTCTTGGTCTGGAACCCCTACAGATTTTATTTTTTTCTCCAGCCTTTGGAGTTTTTTTTTGTTTTTCTGTCCACCCTGGCCATCGGACCTTACTCTTATTCTATGTTAATTAATGTTGACTTATGTTTATCTTTTATTGTGTCTTCTATTTCTCTATTCATTTTGTAAAGCACTTTGAGCTACATTTTTTTTGTATGAATATGTGCTATATAAATAAATGTTGATTGATTGATTGAACACACCTGATGCATCTTTGTAGAGCTTATATGGAACTCCATTGAGGCTTGGTGCTGATGAAGCCCTTGCTTTATGCACAATGTGCTATACTTCACTCCATCTAGGTGGGCTGGTGTCTAGCTGGTGCACTGGAGGGTGGATATTAGGCTTGTCAACTGAAAGAGTGATCCTTGCATGGTATCTGCTATCTGCACAGAACTTTTCCACATGTTTCTCCAGGTCTACCTTTGACATGGAGAGACTTCCACTCTTCTCACTTGTGAAGGGAGTTTTTACAAATTTGAAAGGGTCTTTGTAGAAGTGTGTTCTTGTCCTCTCCTTCCTTCTTCGCTTCTTCACAAGGTTTTCAGCTCTCATCAGTGCCATGGGCCTGCACTGGATCTCTGCTTGCAGCAAATTTATATCATCTCTCTCCTCTTTCGTGGCCTTCCTCCATTGCTTCTTCAGCTGCCTTCTCTCTTGGACCAGGTGATCTATTTCCCTCTGCCTCCTTGACATATTATCGATTATTGGTGCTGTTCTCTTCCTCTCCACCACCCCGAATCGCTCTGCTCCATAGGTGTAGATTACTTCCCCATACGTTCCATTTTCTTCAGGGTGGTGCCACACAGAGACCCCAATATGTTGCTGAGTTCGACTTTGACCTCCTCCCACACCTCCTTTTTGTAGGAATTTGGCCACTTGATATGTTGCTTTTTCCCTTGAATCTTTTTCTCCACTGTTGGTTGCACTGGCTAGGTTCAGGTTGCTCTCCCGTATCTATCTCTTCCTCTCCTGGGACAAGGTTGTTGATGTCCTGCAGACTTGGGTTTTTAACCTGCTGCTGAACTTCAGTTAACTGACTCGTCCTGCTTTTTAAAAAGATCTCTGTTACCCCTTCTTCAGACAACCTTTCCTGCCCTGATATATTCTCAGGCCAGTGGTGGAAGAAACCTTTGCCCAGCCACATACACAGCTCTGGAGTTTATGTCCTGCTGCTGGTCTTGCTGTCTCAGATATGCTGACCATCCAATACGTCATCTGTTCCATTGCCATGTCAGTTGCTGGGTTGTCCACCAGTTAGCCATCTTCCACCCCCACTCTCACTGGCTAAGGGTGTATTCTCTTGGTAATAGTTTTTGTAGCCAGGAATGGATGAAACACAAGCGCCTTTTGTAAGGGATCCTGCTACCATGGGTAGCTAGCCCATGGAAGCCCCGGTGGGGTCTATTCCCTCCTGCCAGCTGTCTTTCCATGCAATCACAAGGTCTTTCCCCAGTTGTCACCTGCTGTTTCACAGCAGTCAATGGTTTCCCAGATGGTCAGTTCTGTTTCATAGGACTAGGTGTTTACATCCTTAATTGCATACTTGAGACCTTCAGCTTAGATTCTGTGGAATTGTCAAATGAGTAATGGCGCCTTTCTGGGTTATCATGTGGGCGCCCCCCCCTCCTCATCATTTCGCTGATAGGCCCACAACGTCTCCAGAGGGTTCAACAGTGAATCCCTGCATCCTAGGCTCACCCCAAAGATGCCATCTACCCAGGTGAGGCCCAGCTGGAGTTCTTCCTCTTGAGCCAGAGCCACTGACTGCCCTTTCCAGCAGCTCTGGAGAGGTCCTTCAATGCTTGCTGGTAAGAAAAAGAAAAAAAATATTAATTTGGACAATTAGTGTAGTAGCTCTATAATTTATTATTTAAGTAATGACCACTTTGAATGGGTCACAACCTCAAGTGAATGTATATTTTTGTATATATTGCATGATGCTTCTCTTTTTATCTTTAAAGATTGTGTGCCATTTATTATATATATATTTTTTTTTTCAACTAAATATTTGTAATTATTATATAGCACACTAGATTTATATGTAGATTTGTGCCTAATACTGTAAGTGTAAATTTAATTTAGAAATTGAATTGTTTGGCATATCCTTCTTTTGCTTCATCCATTGTAGCTGTTATTTTAAATATTATTTTTCATACAAATAGCCTTTTTGTTTATTTGTGGCTATGTATAGTCTTGTATTGGTAAAAGATAAGGTTTTGTTCATACAGTATTCCTGGAATCTATTTTATCTTCTTGTGTGCTGGAAATGCATTTTCTGCTTTCAAATCATCAGGCACCTCTCCCTACTACACTGAATGCTAGAATAATTTTACTTAAGGTTTATATATAGCATCTTTAATTTTTTCAGCACTGCTAGTAAAATTCCATTGGACTCTTGGGTGTCTTAGTCTCCAACACACCTAGTGCCAGAAGTACTGTACATCATACTCTTCAATTTCAAACCCCTTAAATAACAAACTTGTTTTACTTCTGCGTATGGCATCACATTTTTTTCCATCCATCCACCCATTATCCAAACCAATATATCCTAACTATAGAGTCACGAGGGTCTGCTGGAGCCAATCCCAGCAAGGCAGGAAACAAATCCCGGGTAGGCCGCCATCCACCGCAGGGCACACACACACACACACCATGCACAAACTAGGGACAATTTAGAATCGCCAATGCACCTAATCTGTATGTCTTTGGACTGTGGGAGGAAACCGGAGAAAGCCCACGCAGACACTGGGAGAACCCGTGAAGCAAACCCAGGTCTCCTAACTACGAGGTGGCAGCACTACCCACTGTGCTACTGTGCCGCCCCACATTTATTTCCTCTTTTATAAAAAAAAAAATGTGGGTGTAAAATTTATTTGGTTCATTTGTAATTTCTGGTCAATGTCAGTCATTTTTCCTTAAGTATCCTTGAGGTTTTTAATGCTGTGTTTAACTGCCATTTTACTGGAGTATCACGATTTTCTGTTTGCCTTAGCTTCAATTGCAATTCTTCTTTACTTTCTGTTAACATTTTAATTGCCTTTTTTTCCTTAGTTGTGGTTTCATGTATCACTTTCAGTTGCATTTTTTGTTCTTTTTTTTCTCTCTCTAACCCTTGGGGCCCATTATATTTTCCTTTCCTGGGCGACCTGTCCAGAGAAGAGGATGTGTAATGCAGAGGTGTCCTCTCATTGCCAATGTAGTACACTCTCTTCTGCAGAGCTGTGCTATAGTTCGCTCCCCTGACCTTTACCATTTTTGTCATTGCCTATATCCTGGTAACTCCTGGTCAGCCATGCACCTCATCATGGTATTTAAATGATAACAGCTTTCATTGCATGTAGTTTTTGACCATTAATAAAACAGGTGCATTAGAAGATGACATTATAAAAATTTTGATGAACCTTTAAGACAATTGGCAAATTGCATTTGATTTATGTTAGTGTTTTATGAATTATTCTTTATGTGCCTTCACGAGAGTCAGAGAACATGTGCTTAAATTTTGTTTGTCTCCGTTATAAGCAGATGCAGTTTCCCTTGGAAATGTATAATCCTTCATGATCTTCATGAGTGTATTATAATTATAATTGTTATAATAATTTATTATTATTATAATAATAAATTATTCCCCATATTAACCATGTTACTAGATCAATATTTCATGACAATCAAGGCCTGCATTAGTTCGAAGCATGGCCCTGTGTTATGGTTATTCATCTTTATGTTGTTTGTTTGAGGATACTAAAGATTGCCATGTTGTTTTTGTTGATGCAGTTATTTTAATACTGATTTTATACTGCATATGTATTATATTGTGCTAGTAAATACAAGATAACAATAAAAATCCTCAAATATTTGTATTTTGTATTATTTTAGTGTATTCAGTTAATTAATGGATGAGTTTCTTTTCAGTATTTTGGTTGTTTTGTCAATATACATCTTAAAACTTAAAACTACAAAATTTAGAGTAGTGAAACCTGTTTTTGCATTTTTGATTTTAATTATATTTTACTACATTTCTTTATTTTTCTTTGTTTTGAATTACATTCTTATAGAATCCAGAATGTTATGTCAGTGCACCGAGCATCTTGCACCCACTTTGGTTTGTTTAGTTTCACAGTATCTGCATCATCCACCAGATGGCAGTAAAAAAAGATTTTCTTATTACCAAAAACAGGATTTTGATAGCATTCATAAATGCAAGCTATCTTCTAAACTTTTTTTTTTTTTAACATTATGAGCTGGTGAAGAGTAAAGTTCAAAATGTTTTGAATATGCAGTCATTTATTTATTTATAATGCTCTCTGCCATTATTTTTTTTTTCTCTCTCTAACCACTGTTAAAGGATAATGTCTGTATTTTTGAAGTCAAAGCTGTTTTTCACAGTCTTTTGCCCCAGAAACATGTTTTGGTACGTGAAGCATTATTTATAAACTTAAAAAGTATTCATAAGCAGACTTCAGTACTAAAGTATGGAGTGCAATAGAAAACATGAAACAACTTTAAAATTTATCTAATAAAAAATATTGTCTTTCGTGTATCTGAGGAGTGTTTATAGCAAATGAATTTGGAAATAATTTTCAACACAAATTCTCATCCCTATCTTTCCTGAGGAAAGTTCCTGAGGAAAGGATCATTTTGTTAGCTTCACAGTGAATAGCAACACCCACTATAGTGGAACCTACAGTGCAATTTGAAACAGTGGAGTAGAATATTACAAAGTATAGCGCATGCTTGTAGCTCTCTAGCATGGTATTTCTTTATACATAGAAGGTTAAAAAATTTACATACTTTGGTTGTGAAATTTAAATGAGCAAAAGGATTTTATGTGTGTAAATTTACTAAGTCTAAAGCACTTACCATCACCTGGATGCTATTTCTTTGGAGGATGTATTAAATCCACACACTCCTGACAATGACACTGCTTTGCATTTGTTTGAGATGTCAGCAGACGTTGGAGTGTCTGGAAGACAGTCCATGTGGACACAGAGGGAATGCACAGATTAGATTCAGATAGTGCCCTGGGTGTATTTTGCATTCTGAACTTTATTGATGTTGATTAAATATATGTTTTAACTTTATTTCTGGTACCTACAGTAGGTTTTAGTGTCTGAAGAAACAATGGTCATGCTTATAATTACTAAAATTAAACTGTTACGGAGTGATCTGTATTTTGTTGTTTCAAAGAGGCAAGGTTTCATTTGAAACAGTGTCCCAAATTTTGTTTTTGTTTTCAGTGCATTTTTTTGTTCAGTGCATTTTGTAGTATCTTTTTTTAAATTACAGTTATGTAAAATTAATTTTATTAGTAAGAGAAAATGAATATAAATTAGTATTTTTGGATTTAGTATATATTCAGATTTGGTATTAGTAACATTTCTAAATCTATCTTTTTTTTTTTTTTTTTTATGGAAAAGCATACTCGAGTAAATAAAGTAAACTGCTTCAGCATAAGATAGACCAGCATGTTTTTCATGATTTTTTTTAAATGTACTGTTTTTCTAAAAAAATAAAAAATGCACACTAATTTAACAAAAAGGAGGATTGAATTATTACAGAGAAGTATAAAAATAGGCCTTCTTTATTACAAGGCTGTCCAGTCTGGTGGAAGGGTAATTAGAGGGGATGGATTTTACACATGAAAAGATTTGCTGCACCAACCAGTAACCTCAATAAAGGCAAGATTAGCAAATGCGTTTTGTTTAATGTTTCGATATAGCAGCCTTCCGTGGCACTCTCAGCCCTGTGGTAGGAAAATAATTCCCTTTGTGGGGGTAAAAACACACATACCACTCCTGAACTTTTCATCTGGTGAAAACATAGATGCATATCTCCAGTATAGGATTCTGGAGCAACAGTATTCTTCATTCTGGATGTTAATGCTTATTCATTTAAAATGATGCAGTGTTTGTGAAGAGAGAGGACCACAAGCTGGTTCAGTGATTCAATCAATGAATCAGTCTTTATTATATATTGCCCCTTCAGTAACATGCACTTCCAAAAATCATTTTATAGAACAAACAAAATTATATTATGATATTAAATATACAAAATTAATCCGTATATGAAAAATCAAAGTTACCATAGCCAAATGGAAAATAACAATATTCAGTATATATTTAATACTATTACCGGCAGAGTAAACAAGGTTACAAACTGCATCAAATACACAAACTCAGCTGTGCAATAAAAATAACGCCACAAAAAGAAAAAATGCAGCACTGTCAAATGCCAGAAGTACTGTATAACACACAAGTTACAAATGGTAATTATCAAAAGGAGCTGTGCAAATTAAACACAGCCACAGTATAAAACTACAAAGAAGAGGATATTGCAATAGTTATAGTCACAGCAACAGAACACAATAAATTATGATGGAGTTTTTAAAACTAACATGCCAACTTACCATAGTATAGTGAAGTATGATTATGCGATCTTACTGAATATTAGGAAATGTTAAAATTCATAAATGAATCAATATAAAAGCCAGAAGCAAAGAAAAGGAAAAAAAATCTGAATTCAGTCAGGATGTTAAAATCCAAAAGAAACTTTCAGAGTGTAGAAGAAGCATATTTAAATAAACATTTACCAACATTTCTGTTATAGATGTATAGAATTATACATCTATAACAGAAATGAATTCTATATAACAGAACAGAATTATATAATCAGAATATCTCAACTACTGTTTTATACTATATATGACAGAAAGTTCATGAAACTAACCAACTGAGAGGTAATATAGTCACATGCTTTGTCTAAGTTGAAACTCTACCGTGACCATTTTAAGCCCATTTTAACTCGTTGGCATTTTATGCAGGAAGAGCAGCAGTCCTACAGAGAAATTACACAAGCACAGAAAACTAATTCATCTGTCAAATTGTTGAAAAAAGTATGCCTTTACTTCTGCAGAGAGACTTACTGACAAATGGTGGCATTCTCTTGAGACTGCTGTTTTGTCCAATAACCCAAGGCGGCACAGTACTTTTGATTCAACAGCTAAAAAAGCAACACCATTACAAAAAATATTTGTTAGAGGTCATAAAAAATGCATATAAGATACTTCTTAAGCAAATGGCAATCCCAGATATATTTGCAACTGCAAAGTCATACATGAACGTTTTACTTACAGGTAAATTATAGGGGTTGTCTCTTTCCAATTTATAAATGGCAGTTGTTAAATATTTAAAATATTTATTAAATATTTAAAAATTGATCATGTGGGATTCCCTGTAGTGGTATTTGGGCCTGAACTATTTTCAAATGCTCGGACGTTCAACTGCTTAGTCAGTGGTCCCTAATATGCAGCTGCACATTAACTTATTTACCGCTGAATTCATGTTTTTTCATACTTTTACCCACTTTCTCCCAAACATTTTAAGTGTGCACTCCATTGACGACTAATAATGTAAAAAGCAATGAAAAAAGTTTACAGGACATGACAGATGACAGATATATAACCTATTGTTATAAATATTTATCCTGTGGAACAATAGTACAAAGAAGGCTCACAAAATATCCTCTGGCTACGTAACACTTGCACACTTGTTTTTTCGTCAAATTACCACCCAACTATTTTTATAATGCAATAAAACTATGCTATAGTTAAACAATTTGAATGTTATGCAGTCACTATAGGCTACTACACAGATGTTTAAAATGTTGTATTAGTCCTTGTCTTACATAAGATTTTGTGTTTCAAAAATTGTGCTGAAACACAACGGTAAGTAAATATTTTATGTTGATTTGTAAGCTGTACTGAAATCGCTGAGTGATAAAAGTGTAGCTTCATTTTCACTCTCATAAGTAGATATTAAGCTTTCCATATGGTTCTTGTGAATAGCTCATTTGGTGTAAGTTATAATGGGGACTATTTTAGTTTAAATGCCACATCCTTTGAGGTTCAATTTGAATGTCTTTATATAAGCAGTTTTTTTGACTCTTTCTTGGCTGTTTTCATTTGCTGGTGTTATGAAATAATCTGTGAGTTTTTCTTGGATTTGTCTTTTACTAGTATTTGATACAATTTGCAGATTTTATAATACAACTGCTCTCTAGCAGTGTTGCGAGTTTCAGTATTCTCATTTTGTTTGTGCCCCTACTACATGCCAGTTTTACAAGAAATGCCAAAGCACAACTCTGCTTCTATTTCCTGTTTTGACTGTTCACAACAAATGTATGACAAGAAATGGATTTTTTTTAAAGTGTGAAAGGTCATGGAACACCTTTTAATGGACTGTGTGTGCCTTTCAGAATTATTATTACCCTTAGTAGAGATGAGCAAAGGAAGCTATGAAGCAAATTCTCCATTGTTTATTAGGTTGATCATGCACTGAAAATATGAGAGAAATCTAGCCTTTCACTGAGGTTAAATTATTCAAGCAAAACAAACCCTTACAAAAAAAATAAATAAAAATTGCTTATCTTTACCAAGAGTACTGTCAATTCTGTTGATCACTGTAACTGTTAAAACTTAAAAATTCACATTTTCCATTAATACAGTTTTTGTCGTAGCAACAGTTATTATTAATTAGTAAAGAACAGTTAAGATTCTTCCTAACATTTTCACTAACCGTGAATATTACTTGTATAAAAAATTAAGTTACAAACAAAATGCAGGTAACTATGGTTATTAACTGCTTGTGCAATAGCTGAAAGTGTCTAAGAGACATGCAGGCCGATTTAGATCTAATGCATTTTATAAGTAATGTGCATTCCTTATTTAAGAAATTATTTGCTTGTGTGATTTAGGCATTAACAACTGAAAATATATATTCTGGATGCTAGAGAATTTCTGCGTCTCATTTTTAATTACCATAACATGCTACTAAAAATGTGGTAAAATCAAAAGAATAAAAACTGTTTTACAGAAATTAGAATTGGCAGCACAGTAAATCTACTTTTTAGTTTCCTACATAAGAAACAGTATATGTATGTAACACAATAGACTATACTCGGCTACTCAGTAGTATAAAAACTGCAAGTGAAATTAAGACTATTATGTTGTAATATAGTACCGTTGCTGGCATTATTAACAATTTATATTTAGCATATTTTTCTCTACATTGCTGATAAATAACATACAGTTTTCAAGCAGCATATTCTCTGTTCAAGTGTATTTTTCTTCTGAAAGTGTGGATAGAACAAGCCTTGCAGTAAAACTTTACAATTAGAAAGTTTGTGGTCTATAGTTAATTAGATCCAGGTTCCCAGGAAATGGGAAATTCAACAATAAAATGTTTCTTGTTTACTAGAGAATGTCTACCACTATATTGCATGTCATCTTCTCTACTTCTGAGAGGAGAAGTGAATTCAGAATGATAATGTAATAGTCTTGAATCCTTCACCTTATATGAGAGTGAGAAGTTCAAACTTGCTTCAGGTTTGTAAAGAATTGCTCAATGTTATTGCATTCTAAAAGGCATCTTGAGAGGGCAACCATAATACCAGAGCTGGAGAGAATGTGCAACATGCCCTTTAGAGCTCATGATTAGAAATGATCTGACAAATGTAACAATGTTATAGGTATAGTTATGGTAGTATTCGGCCTTTAACTTCACATTTTATTTGTCAATACCTATTTCAACTTGAACTTCTGCTTAATTCCCACCTCCTTCAAATAAGTAAGGGAGCTTTTGGGGAAAAAAAAAATGTAATTCTTACAAAAGGGAAAATGTGAAATAGAAAACAATAGGTAACTAGAATAAAGAAAAAGTGGGATTTTGTTAATTTTATGTTTTATCTGTTATTATATTAAACTTCTGACATTTTAGGTTGCTTGATCGTTGTTAAGCCTCCTGTATTATGTCCAACCTTGTCCACTATTGTCACACTGTACAGTAAACATTTTGCTATAGGTCTGGCTAACTGATACATTCTGCCATTGATTTAAAATGTAGGCTAACAAAAAATACCTGTATTTTTTTTTAACCAAATCTATTTTTATTTTTTATTTATTTATTTATTTTTTTATAAGAAATGCTACAGAACTCTGTCCAGACAATAATTTTTGTAATGAGGTTCGTTGAGTTTTATACGAATTCTATAACTGTCCAATATATATCCCAAATTGTACAGTATGTCCAGTCATGAACACAAGATAGGAAAGAGTGATTCCTTTAAAAAAATGGCTGGAATTTCTGTACTGAATGACCTGTTGAAAAACTCTTCATTAATGTGTGTTTCAAAGTGGAACAACCAGGTTCCACAGAATATTTTTAGCAGTTTGTTATCCTAAAACGTACAGACCGGCAAACTGAAAGAGTATCTGTATTCCCAAGTACTTTAGTGGCTTGCAAGTCTAGCAATACTAGGGAAAGTTTTACTAATAAAATAATACTTTCCACAGTGTGTTGGAACCTCATCTATTTTAGTGCTTTCATTTAAAGGCATAATCAATTGTTACTATATTTGTGGAAAAAAGATCCATGCTTATATTAGATATTCATGAAAAAACACTTGTAGAGAATTAGCAGATGCAATGCAAGTATATGATGATGAAGAAAAAAAATATCTATAATCCCTTCAGCTCTTTATACGGGCTATTGCACACATTGGAAGTAAATTTATTTGCTTGTAATAAGGCATGATGCCGTCATCCCCTTAAATATTGACTTTTGTGCTCAGCTTTGAGTCATGCAATAAGATACCAATTGTGTGGCCCTTGCTTCGGACAGACAATACAGTATATGTCTGCCAAAAGTCAGATACATTTATTCTAAAACAAATGCATTGTATCTTCACTGTTCACATTTGTAGCCAGTCATAGCACAGGATCTGATACCTCTCAAAGACTAAGCCTTGATTTTTCTGCGCAAGTATCCCTATTTACCTACATAGTACGTTTGCCCGTCAGGTTTAATGGTTGATGTACAAAAATAATTCTGAACTCCAGGCACATCACACACAGATATGGAGCCTTGGCTTGAGCTGAGAGAACTTTTTGCTTGTAAGCTGAGCTCCATCAAAGTGGGGGATGGGCCAGCACGCTGCTTGCTTCTTATTATTTTATTTTTTGTAGGCTTCAGAAATTCTAGTGTTTAGAATTTGAACCAGATATTCATTTCTAAGAAAAGGGTCTAGAAGAATATAAACAGTGAAAAAACTCTTTTGGAAATTAAGCATGGCTAAACATATCACAATGAGGCAAAAAGACATTTGGGGGGTGTATCTGTTGGGCAAAAAACTCACGGAATTGGTCAACAGCACAGCTGCTAAGCATCACATGCCTATAGTCTTGTTAATCAGTTTGCCAAATGGTACTGTGCTGAATTGATCAAGATGAGTATTTCTGACATTTATTCTACAATTGAGCAAGTGACTTTGGCAATTTTGTTTTTCTACAAACCAAAAAAAGCATGTAAGAAAACATCAAAACAATGATAATTGTGTTTTTCAACATTAAAAGACTTGTTAATAAAGAGTTTCTCCATGAAAAGACTTAATCATCAACATTTAACTAAACTACGGATGAGTCTGCAGGTAAACCTTAGTAAAAAAAAAAAAATACCAAGAACAACATCACACACAAAACTGCATTTTAATTATGACAGCACTCTCACCACATTATTCAGTGAGTTTTTAACCAAAAACAATGTGGCTGTTGTGTCACACCTCTTATATTTGCCAGATCTCATTCCCTGGTACTTTTTTCGTTCCTGAAATTAAAATTGAGACAGAAAGAAAAAGTCAATTTGCTACTATTTTAGAAATCCGCGGGGGGACACAGGTAGTTTCAGACTGAGTTACAAAAAATGACTACAGGAGATGTTTCTAGTAATGGAAGAAGTGTTTTTTTTCTACACAGTTTTGTGAGATTTTGGGTACCCCATTGTACTTTTAGAAAAAAAATTCCATTAGGACATTGACGTTGTTATTCAAATTAGTTGCGAAGGAAACACTGTTTTTGCAGTCCTAGATAAGATCCCTCTTTGGGTGGTACAAAACTTTGATTATGATGTCCTGACCCATGGAAGAATTGTTGTGCCTGTAGGTTTAGCATCTTTTTCTCCTGCAAGGTCCATTCAGGATAAGGGAAGGAAATACTAGGATAAAAGGGAAGCACCAGAGACTTGATTTTAATTAATGGATTTCTGGTTGGGAGTTTTAACCTCCTAATCGTTATTTGGAATGCATGCATTTTATGTGTGTTCCGTGTCTACAAAGATCTGGGTAAGTAAAGAGTGAAAGGAAATGCGAGAAATTATGAACACATACCTAAAGCAGAAACTTTTTCCATGTTATACTAATAATGATAAGAAGTGTATAATGTGTGAAGACTTTAGTCCAAATATTAAATAAATGTGTGCTTTTATTCAAGAATATAACCAAAGGAAAAAAAAAAAGCATTCGATTTACATGCTGCTGTCAGTGAGTTAAAAACTCAATCTCAAATGTCAATCAACAGAGAATTTACACATATTCTTAAATGGTGCAGAGGTCAGAACCTGCTGCCTTATAACCCGTAGGTCCCAGGTTCAAGATTGGACAATCCGTGTTTTGAGTAGTGAGTCTGTAACACCCAGAGTAAATTCTGGCTACTTGTAAAAGTTAGTGCTTGTTTTTTTATTATTCAGTTTTATTCTCTCTGTGACGTTCATGTGGCACAACAAACTTGCCTCTCCCTCTTTGAGTTGATGGCATTTATGTCCATTCTTTTCAAAAGAGCAGCACTGTGGCTGATGCCTGCTCAGAACTATTTGTTGTATCGGCAGTCAAAGATACGATGTCCCTTGACCACTATCAGACTGGACAATGGCACGACTGTAACAACAGACAGCTTCTTCACAGTGTGCACCCAAAAATAAGAAGCCTATACTACATAGCATATTACGCCTTTCTTCAAACCACTTTAGTAAATTTAAATTAATGGTAACATAATTAAATTACCATTAATTAGATTTGTTGATTTTAAGCTGTTTTTCTGTGAATCTACAGCTTGCACATGGAGTCACAGACTGCTGATCATCATCTCCACCCTCCACAACCAAAAGGTTTATTTTCTCAATGAATGTAGTGGTGTGGTGTTTTGGTTTTCCTCTCTTCTGATGTTGGTCAAATTTATAATTGATTTTAGCTGTTCTTCAGTAATTTCCACTATGATAATGACTGACTTGTCATGTTTAGAGTTAGTTAAATATATTGACTAGGGACCTTGATGGATCATAAATGTTCAGTTCCCTTGATGAAGGTTTCTTATTGCCCAAGTGAAAGACACTCAGTGATAATCTTTAATATAAAAAAGAAAATTGTTAGGTATTCTTTTCACTGTTACTTGCATTTGTATTACAGTCAGCATGTAATGTTTTAGTGTAAAAAATCCCTTGTCTATGTCCTTGAGAGATGCACCTTTTTGTTAAAACCACTGTTCTCATTAGAAGTTCTTGCTGTTTATTAACATGCCATTTAGTTAGATGAATTGTTTCTGCTGTCATTCTACCATGTATCAAATCCCTATCCATGTATATTTCAGTTCTGTGAAAAATGCAATAACTTTCAGCTGACCAGAGGGTTTTTGTTCACTAAATCTTGTTTTTTTTCTTCTGTCTCACGTTTTCTGAAACTTTAATTATGTTGAGTATAACTAGTGCAAATAGTATCAGATTAGCTTCTACCTTGTTGGCTGCCTAATGATCAAATTAAATTGAATTGAAAACAATTTAAAACGCAGACTCTTATTTATCATGATAGATTATTGCAATATATACATTACTAGCAGGAGTATCCGGCTTGCCCCGGAATGTATAACCGGTGAATTTCCCAAATGAAAGAAACAGAACATAGAAATAGAACACACAGTTTTCTGATTCACATTTTATTGTAAGTTGCTCCACTCTGTATTCTGTCTGCTGTGGCGTTTGACGTCTTTGAAATAGACTTTCTTCTGGCATCTGAATTGGACCTTCCAATTCTACGTCTTTTTTTCAGTGGCATGGGTATATTAGTGAAAAGCAGGACAATTATAATGTTTTAAATGGTATTACATACAGAATAAGTACCACAGTGAGATGAATTTACCTTATTTACAATATGTCGGAAAGCGAACAAATAGCACCAGTCAGTCAGAAAGAGCAACACTGAAATCGTACTGTGAGTCGGAAAATGAGCAAATAGCACCACAAATACGGGAAGGCAGTGAGAAAAAGTAGCACTGAAATCGTACTGGGAAAAATGGCGGGGAGGGGTGGTCTGTTTTTAAGGAGGGTCTGTGCTGAACCGTATTGCCATCTAACGGACGTTGGCGATGGTAACTACAGAGAGAAGTGACATACAACCGCTGCTGCGTTTGGGTAAAATGGTGGGTGAAGGATGCTGTCTTTTTAAGGCGAGTCTCTGTTGAAACATGCTTGCATATAACAGACGTTGCCGAATTAAATACAGCACTATCGGTGCGTGTCGGAGTGTGACCCGCGGAAACGCAGGTGTGTCAGCCGGTCACGCGCACTGGGTCGTTTACGTTTTACATCCATATGGCAGTTCGCCTTCACCGGATCAAAGCAGTCAGCCTTCTCATACTTTAACACTTGCGCCATCTCTTGGCAACTTAAAGAAACATGGGTAAAGAGCGACGCACAGGGACCAAATGTACCGCTAGATGGCGCCACCGTGAACATCTGTTGCAACGCGTGTGTCGAACGTTGTTTCAGTGAAAAGGTGTCCTGCGCTTCAACACGAACATTTTTCCCATCCAAACATACCCCATGACCTCCTCCTGTTCAAAAAGGAGCCCTATCCCCAGTTTGGTTGCAATCGAACGCCCGGTGCAGATTTGTATGGTGGACAAACAAACATGCAAACATACACACACACACACCCACACATACATACACACACACACATATCAACTCTGCTTTATATATTAGATTGAAACTTCATGGTGAAGTAAAAATGTTGTTTGCTGATGACATTGTGATCTGTAGTGATAGTAGGGAGCAGGTTGTTTGCTGATGACATTGTGATCTGTAGTGATAGTAGGGAATAGGTTGAGGAGACCCTGGAGAGGTGGAGATATGCTCTAGAGAGGAGAGGAATGAAGGTCAGTAGGAACAAGACAGTATACATGTGTATAAATGAGTGGCAGGTCAGTGGAATGTTGAGGATGCAAGAAATAGAGTAGGTGAAGGTGCATGAGTTTAAATACTTAGGATCAACAGTACAGAGTATTGGGGATTGTGGAAGAGAGGTGAAAAAGAGAGTGCAGGCAGGGTGGAATGGGTGGAGAAGAGTGTCAGGAGTGTTTTGCGACAGACAGATATCAGCAAGGGTGAAAGGGAAGGTCTACAGGACTGTAGTGAGACCAGCTATGTTATATGGGTTGGAGACGGTGGCACTGACCAGAAAGCAGGAGACAGAGCTGGAGTTAATCATGCTAAGATTTGCATTGGCTGTGACAAGGATGGCTAGGATTAGAAATGAGTAGATTAGAGGGTCAGCTCAAGTTGGAGGGTTGGGAGACAAAGTCAGAGAGGCGAGATTGCGTTGGTTTGAACATGTGCAGAGGAGAGATGCTGAGTATATTGGGAGAAGGATGCTGAGGATAGAGCTGCCAGGCAAGAGAAAAAGAGGAAGGCCTAAGAGAAGGTTTATGGATCTGGTGAGAGAGTACATGCAGGTGATGGGTGTAACAGAACAAGATGCAGAGGACAGAAAGATATGGAAGAAGATGATCTGCTGTGGCAACCCCTAACAGGAGCAGCCAAAAGAAGATGGTGAAGTAAAAGCGTTATTTGTAATTTCTAAGACTGATGTTTGAGCAAAGGTTTAGATCTAATTTGTTGACAAATTCCATTAACATCAAAGAGTAGTATCTATTAATATAAATAGGACAGATCCTTAGCACCTTTGATTCTTTAGGCCTTAGATTGGGGACCCCGTTTTTTTTTTTTTTCTCTCTCTCTACTGGTTTTCTGTCACAGTGAATACTGTTATTTCAGCTTAGGTTATGCAGGCAAACACTTGCTGGCTATTAAAAAGGGAAAGATGTGCCATCTCACCAGGTGCTCTATGACACCTGTAATGAGATTTTTGGATATTATTAAAATAAACCTTTTTAATATCATTGGGGTGGCAGTTCTGACTCTGTTGTTTTATCGTGTAAGATGTTAAATTTAAAACTCATTTAGGCATTTGCCCAGTTTCATCATGCCTGAAGAAGGGGCCTGAGTTGCCTCGAAAACTTCTTTTTAGTTAGCCAATAAAAGGTATAATTTTGCTTGACTAATTAATTCAAACAAAAGAGAGGAAATACAGTAGGTAATGCAGTTGTTTTTTCCCACTGTGCATGTGTGTTTGTTTTATTGTCTCTCACAAGGTCATCCCAGCCTCACATTTTTGCTTTTCCCCACCATTTACACTACCATGTCACATATTTTTTTTTTTTTTTGGTAATTTTTTTATTCTCCTCAGACCAGATTTTGTAATGCTTTTTATGCTCTTGGCTTAGCTAATCAAATATTACTAGAGATGTTATTTTATACATTATGCATATTAATTGCTTGTGTCTTAAAACTAAATTATTTTGAAGAGCAAAGCTTGCAATGCACTTAAGTGAACACCTTTCTACTTCTTCAGTGGTAGGTGCACCGGACCTCCATACTATCTCGGTTGTCTTTTCTCAGATCAGAGCAAATGTGGCTACATTCAAAACTTTTCCAGGATTCACCAAATGAACCTCATTTTGTTTGCTAATGGTCATTATCACATTATACTGCAACTATAGTTACTCAAATGAATAGACTAAGGGCTTGTTTATTCTTGACTAGCAAAATACCTGCGCTTCGCAGCGGAGAAGTAGTTTGTTAAAGAAGTAATGAAACAGAAAAGGAAACATTTTAATAATAACGTAACATGATTGACAATGTAATTGTGTTGTGATTGTCATGAGTGTTGCCGGCATATATACTATATATATACTATATATATATATATATATATATATATATATATACTAGACATTAAGCCCGTTACAATAACGGCCGCTAGAACAGTAGTGCATAAACATTAGTAGGAACAGTCTATATTAAATGGCAAGGGACCTTGATCTCATTCTGTTTCTTATCTTAATTTTTTGTCAAAAATATTTTTTCAAGAAGCCTAAAGTAAAATAATAATAAAAATAAAATAGAAACATACATGACAATACAGTAAGTATAATTAATATTGCCTTAGTGTAAAACTTTGTAACAATCTGTAAGACACAATATCTGAAGAAGATATTTAGATAAAATTTTCAATTTTTTTTACCTCATGAAATTTTTGTGTACAATTTCATTATAGACAACATTTCTTGTAAATATTCTGTCTGAGTTTGGCAACAGTTTGCCTTGTTTAGGAATCTGTACAACCTTGACAACAACATCTGGAAAACTTCTAACTCTTGATAATGCAACATAAAACTGAGCATGGCTGAATACTGGTTTTGGCAAGTAAATGCCAACATTTTCTAAAGTTTGCTCTTCTGAGTCTTTCTCTTTTAGCATTTTTCTGACAGTCATTTTCTTTTTCTTCAATCGATCTATTTGCTCGTATTTTTCTTTGTCTTTCAGCGTTTCTTTTGTTGATGTTTACTTGTTGAGCTGACCGTTCTTCCAGGAGATGTTGCTTATATAGGATTTGATTGTCTATGTCTTTTGTCCTACTTGACGTGTCTTTTTTTTGGGTGGCATGTTGTTAGTAGATACGTCCGTAATATTTTCTCCTACAGTAATACTGGCTTGTATGTGGCTGTAATATGCATCCTTTAATATGTCTTTAATTTTCTCTCGCAGTAATACTGGTTTGTATTTCCATAAAATGCCTGTAATTTTCTCTGACAGTAATACTGGCTTTGATGTCCGTAATATGACTTTAATTTTCTGTCACAACAGTGGGCAATCAGCAGAGTGTCCCCAGCAACTAATGTAATGTGTGACGTGCTGCTTATAATCGTTCCTGTGGCGTCTCCCCAGCAAGTACTGTGCAGTTCCCCAGCAATTATTTTAATCTGTGGGAGCGTGCAACTGATTATTTTGTGTGGCGTCTCCCCAACCATGGATTTTATGTGCCGAGCACATGGGCAGGGCATGGTACAATGTGCGGCGCGACCCGCGCATGCGCACTTCACCAGAAGACACACACACGGACACCTGGACGCACACAGGGGTTTTATTAAAGAGGATATATATATACTGTATATATGTATTGTGGAGGACTGCCGGCTTCCCATTCCGGTCTGCACCGCCAGGAGGAGCTCTCCCGACAGCAGGACTTTGTAGTGTTTATACACAGCCCTGCTGGATACCTTGGGGACCACCAGGAGTCGCTGTGGGGGGGCTTATGGGCCCTGTGATGGCGTATGACCCGGGAGTACGTCACGGTCACGTGACGGGAAGAAATGTCATGCTCCCGGGTTGAAGTAAAGGACTAATTGCCCTGACCCGGAAGGAATAAGGAACTTTGGACTGTTGGGACAGAAACACCTCCGGGTCAGGAGCTATAAAAGGGCGGTGCCTCGCTCCAGACAATGAGCTGTGCTGGGTGGGAGAGGAGCAAAGTGTCTGGGCGAGGAGGATAGAGAATATTGTTTATTTGTTGTATTACATAGTGTATGAGTAGTGTGGAAGGTAGCGCCCCCTACTGCCACAATATATATATATACACACATATAAACATTTAAATACACATATATATATACAGTAATCCCTCGCTATATCGCGCTTCGACTTTCGCGGCTTCACTCTATCGTGGATTTTAAATGTAAGTACATCTAAATATATATCACAGATTTTTAGCTGGTTAGCGCTTTCTGCGGACAATGGGTCTTTTAATTTATGGTACATGCTTCCTCAGTTTGTTTGCCCAGATGATTTCATACAAGGGACGCTATTGGTGGATGGCTTAGAAGCTACCCAATCAGAGCATGTATTACATATTAACTAAAACTCCTTAATGATATAAGATATGCTTCCCGCGCGGTGCTTGATTGTTTGCTTCTCTCTATCTTTCTCACTCTCTCTGCCTGATGGAGGGGGTGTGAGCAGAGGGGCTGTTTGCACAGAGGACACGGACGCTCCTCTACAAAATGCCGCTTTATCGCGGTGCTTCTGTATACTTAAAAGCACGTATTGATTTTTTGATTGTTTGCTTTTCTTAGCAAGCGCTCTCTCTGACATTCTCTGCTCCTGACGGCGCTCCTTTGAAGATAAGATATGTTTGCATTCTTTTAATTGTGAGAAAGAACTGTCATCTCTGCCTTGTAATGGAGCACAGTTTAAACATTTGACTAAAGGGTGTTATTTCATGTCTAGAGGGCTCTAATAATGTTAACAGGGTGGGAGAGTTTATAAGGGCTTAAAATGTATAAAAATAACCATACAAACATATGGTTTCTACTTCATGATTTTCACCTATCGGGGGTCTGGAAGCAACCCCACGATCGAGGAGGATTACTGTATATATATATATATATATATATATATATATATATATATATACATATACATATACATACATATACACATATATACACACACACATATATATACATTTACATATCTACATATATACTGTATATACACATATATATATACAAATCTACATATATATATATTAGGGGTGGGACTTGATTAAAAAATTTAATCTAATTAATTAGAGGCTGTGTAATAATTAATCTTGATTAATCGTATGTAATCACACATGAAAATTTGCCCCAAATCGCAAATTTGTTTTTAATTTAAAAGGGTTTTAGTGGGCGACAGAATCAAATAATAGACATGGACATGAATATTGTAAACTCAAGCTGTTTTAATTTCTGAAAAAAAAATGCTTTTAAACTGCATTTCAATTCAAAACAGAAACAAAAATATCACCCCTGGCTAAAATTGGGCAGACTTAAAAATAAAGTGGTATTTTAAGTACATTTTCATAATGGTATTGTCTTTAAATAATAATAACAAAAATTTCAACATAAAGTGCAGTTTTTCTTCTTAAAAAAATAAGGCAGAAACATAAAAGGTAATTTGACCAGCTTCACCTTTAAACTCTTAGTAACCTTACCCAAAATTATTTTGTACATTAGGCTAAAACAGTGTGATCATTGAACATTTTTTAATTAGATGTAATTAGAATAACTAACGGTCATGGAAGTCCAATGATCTCCAATAAGAGCCCCAAAGTCCGCTTTCTGTAATGCATCTAATTTTGCTTGCTTTTCAGTGTGCACAAAACCATCTTTTATCAAGGCTTCCGTCGGGTAGTCTTTTGAAATGAAATTTGCCTCCGATCAGTGTTAGGAACGAGCTTTGTATCCATTATTCATAAAGCTTCAATTGGTGATCTGTCTTTCTGTGTTAACCGCATATTTTTTCATACATCTCAAAGCAAGGGGATGCGAGGGTAAAATGAATCGGGAAGCGCGCGTACATACTCAGTGCACCCGCTGTCGGGAATCGAACCTCTGACATCGGCGCTAGAGTCTCTACCATTGCGCCACGGCATGTGGTTTGTCTATTTGAGAGTATGTAGATCGGGGTATATATATATATATATATATATATATATATACCAGCTTCAGCGGAGAAGTAGTGTGTTAAAGAAGTTATGAAAAAGAAAAGGGAACATTTTAAAAATAACGTAACATGATTGTCAATATACAGTAATTGTTTTGTGAGTGCTATGAGTGTTGCTGTCATCAAGGATTTGATTATCATTATTTCTTTCAATCAGGTTCGTATTTGTAGGATATGTTGTGTTCAAGTTACATTCCGTGTTTGTCAATCATTGTAAAGATAACAGGTTTCATTCATCGATTCATTTCTTACTGCATCAATAAACACCTCGTCTTCTTCTTTATCTGAGACGTGACACACTGCATGCACGGGTTTTTTTTTTTTACACTGTCTTCCTTTAGCGGGACATTCACTTTCTCACCGTGTGCTTTGTTTCCGCAGTAGCTGCACTGTTGAATATGCTTGTATGTTTCACACGCTTCATATTTTTTTGCTGCCTTCTCAATTGTGTAATTCGGTTTTTGTTCAGCACTCTTTGGAACTGTTGCTTTTTGTCTGTGCACTGTGTCATTTCATGTGAGCCGCTCAGTGTACATGCATCGAAGGTTCACAGCTGTGCTGGTGCCATCTCGTGCGATGTCCACGGCTGTATTTAATGTTAGCTAAGACCCGGCACTTAAAAGTTTCTCCCGCAGTTTCGCCGAGTTTGTGCCAAACACCACCCTGTCCATCTCATCTTCCTCTGCATAAGCACAGTCCTTCACCCATGAATATTTAGCGGCAGTGTTTCTATTGGATTGCCGCTGACAGACGGCCTTATATGGGCAGGCAGTAAATTACGTGGGAGGCGGAGTTACGCAGCATCGAGCAGAAGTCTATTATAGTATATGGGCGAAAAAATAGGTTCCAGTTATGACCATTACGCGTAGAATTTCGAAATGAAACCTGGCCAACTTTTGTAAGTAAGCTGTAAGGAATGAGCCTGCCAAATTTCAGCCTTCTACCTACACGGGAAGTTGGAGAATTAGTGATGAGTCAGTCAGTGAGTGAGTCAGTGAGGGCTTTGCCTTTTATTAGTATAGATGCTCAGAATGCGAATGCGCACGCATAATGGCTGCCACGCGTTCCCAGCGTTCATTTGACATGTCCTCTGAGCATGTCCTCAGAAAACAACGCAACACATGCTTGAGTTGCAGTGCCAGCAGAAAGTTGGGGGTCGCAGTGTGATAAAAGTCGGAATGTGACGTCAAAGTCTCTGTTTACTATCTGCATGTGACAGAAAACCGCCATGTGGATCCTCCAGGATTGACGTGCGTGCTTTCATGTTTGATGAATGGTTCAGTTTGGTGAAAAAAAATACAGACATACAAATGCATTTGTTGTGCTTTAAAGGTCTCACATACCATGTTCCGTGCTGTTTTTTTTTTCCCCTTTTTATTAATTTTATTGCATTCCATACAAATCAATCAAATTTTTACAAAAAGAAAAATTGAGTTAAGAACAAATCGATCCCCACCCCTGAGAGAGAGAGCAAGCCAAACAGCATGGAATTTGCCCTGTAAACATACCTAAATTAATAAATTCTCTGTGCTTTATGAGATAATTTTAAAATATTACTGATTAGATCCTGCCATGTTTTGAAAAAAGTCTGTACGGATCCTCTAACTGAGTATTTGATTTTTTCCAATTTCAAATAATATAACACATCAGTTTCCCACTGACTTAAAGAGGAGAGTTTGGGTTCTTCCAGTTTATCAGAATAAGTCTGCGTGCCAAAGTGTAGTGAATGCAATCACAGTTTGTCTTTCTCCACTTTAAGCCCTCTGGAAGAACCCCAAACACAGCTGTTAATGGGTTAGGAGGGATTGTGAGTCCAAGGCTGTCTGAAGGTAATTAAAATTTTTGTCCAGAATAATGTTAATTTGGTGCAGGCCCAGAACATGTGACCCAGTGAGGCTGGAACTAGTTTGCAGTGTTCGCAGGTTGGATCTCGCCCTGGAAACATTTTGTAGAGTTTTAGTCGAGACAGATGTGCTCGATATATAATTTTGAGTTGTATAATTGTATGCTTTGCGCATATGGAGCTTGAGTGAATTCTCTGCATTGCTACTTTCCACTCCTTTTCTGATATATTAATTGAGAGATCTTTTCCCAGTGTCCTCTTGGATCTTTGAAAGGGAGGGATTGTAAAATGATTTTATATATTGTAGAGATGGAGTCTAAGTCCTTGAGATTAGCAGTATTTTTTCCAGCATGGATGTGGGTGCAAGATGAGGAAAATCTGGAAGGTTCTGTTTAACAAAGTTCCTGATTTGAAGATAGTGAAAGAAATGTGTAGTTGGAATGTTAAATTTGGAATGTAATTGTTCATAGGATGCAAAGACGTTGTCTATATAAAGATCTCTAAGCAAGTTAATTCCAAATTTTTTCCAGATATTAAAACTGCATATGTTTGTGAAGGTTGAAAGAGGTGGTTCTCTTGCAGAGGTGCCACAGATAGAAGCTTCTCCGTCTTAAAATGCTTTCTACATTGGTTCCAGATTCTAAGTGAGTGGAGCACAATTGGGTTATTAGTGTATTGCCGATAACGTGTGTTTTTTGGAGCACAGAGCAAGGAATACAAAGAAGTACTGCAGGATTTTACTTCTATTGCGGTCCAAGCCTGTGTATGTTCTTCTATTTGTGTCCAGGTTCTTATGCTGTATATTTGCTGCCCAGTAATAAAACTGGAAGTTAGGTAGAGCCATGCCGCTTCTGCCTTTTGTCTTTGTAGGGTCGCTCTTTTGATGCGTGGATGTTTTGAATTCCAAATAAATGAGGTTATTGTTGAATCTAATTGCTTAAAGAATGATTTATTAATGTATATTGGATGTTTTGAAATAAAAAGGAGCTTAGGAAGAATATTCATCTTAACAGTGTTAATTCTTCCAGCTAGTGTGAGATGAAGGGTTGACCATCTATGCAAGTCTTGTTTAATTTTTTCCATGCAGCGGAAATTTTGTTGATAAAGAGCTTTATGTTTACTTGTGATGTTTACCCTAGGTATTTAAACTGTTCTGCAATGATAAAAGGTAGGGTATCTAATCTAATATTATATGCTTGAGAATTCACTGGAAAGAGTACACTTTTATTCAGATTAATTCTGAGACCAGAGATCTTTTGAAATTCTGTGAGTGCTGCTAAGACTGCAGGCACAGAATTTTCTGGGTCCGATATATACAGTACCATATCATCTGCATATAATGAGATTTTCTGTTCCAGTCCTTCTCTGCTAATCCCCTTTATCTGATCAGTATTTCGACAATGTATTGCCAGTGGTTCAATGGCAATTGCAAACAACAGCGGTGACAAGGGCATCCTTGTCTAGTGCCACGTTCTAGTTTAAAGTAGTCTGAGCAAATGTTGTTGATGCAAACTGAAGCTTCTGGGTTAGTATACAGTAATTTAATCCATGCACAAATGTTCGGGCCAAACCCAAACTTCTCCAATGTACTGTATTAAAAAGGTATTTCCATTCAATCATGTCGAATGCTTTTCTGCATCCAATGATAATAATATTTCTGGGGTGTTTGATTTAGTTGGTGAGTATATTACATTAAACAGGTGTCAAGATTTGAAGATAAGTGTCGGCCCCTAATAAATCCAGTTTGGTCTTGTGATATTACGAGGGAGCACTTTCTCCATCCTTCTAGCTATGATTTTAGAGAGTATTTTAACGTCGTTATTCAGAAGTGAAATTGGTCTGTATGATGCACATTGTAATAAGTCCTTATTTTGTTTTGGAAAACAGTGATTAGTGCTTGGTGAAAGGTTTGTGGAAGAGATTGGTTATCTCTGGCTTCTGTAAATGTTGCTAATAGGAGGGAGCTAGCTGAGCGGAGAATTTCTTGTAAAATTCTGCAGGGTAGCCATCAGGGCCTGCTGCTTTTCCACCTTGGAGTGACTTTATAGCATCTAGTAATTCTGATAATGCAGAGGTTTATCAAGTTCCTCCACACTAAAAGCGTCTATTTGTGGTATCTGTAATGTATCCAGAAATGCATTAGATTGTATATTGTCTTCTTTAAACTCAGTAGTATATAGGATTTATAGTAGTCTCTGAAAGTGTGCATTATATTTTTGTGTTCGATTTTATCTCCATTCGTTGGTGATTACGAGATTGCGTTGCACTTCTTGTTTGTGAATTTGTTGAGCTATAAGCTTATTAGCTTTCTCTCCATGTTCATAGTAATGATGTCTGGATTTGTAAATTAGTTGTTCAGTTTCTTTAGTTGTCAAGAGGTTTAATTCTGAATGTAGAGCCTGCCTTTTCCTATGTAGAGTCTCGCTTGGTAGTCTGGCATGTTCTTCATCTATTTTAGTAATTTCGCTTTTTATCTCTGCTACTTTCTTGGCTTCGATTTATTTCTGTGGGAAAGATATGAGATAATCTGTCCTCTTAAGAAGGCCTTAAGAGTTTCCCAGAGTATTCCTGCAGAGATCTCGGGGATGTATTTGTCTCTAGAAAGAATTGATTTGTTTGGATATAAATTCAGTACAATTCTCGTCAGCTAATAGAAGCGGTTGAGCACCATCTGGGGTGAGTGTATGGGGCTTAGTAATTTTAGCTCCAAGATCATAGGTGCATGGTCAGAAATAACAATAGCATCATATTTACAAGATTTAATCTTAGGCAAGAAGTTATTATCTATAAAGAAGTAATCCCTTGAGTAGCAATGATGTACTGGTGAGTAGAAAGAATATGTTCTTGAATTTGGGTTTAAAACCTCCAGGGATCTGATAAGTTGTGATCAGTTATATACTTTGTAATTATTTTTGTGGTGTTAGATGCCGTTCCCCCTGTGGAAGAAGTCCTATCTAAAAGTGGATTTAGAACACAATTAAAGTCCCCAGCCATTATAATTTATGAGTGTTCAGATTGGGAATGGATGCAAATAAATTTTGTATAAATTCCTTATCATCAACATTAGGTGCATAAACATTTATCAAAATCATTTTACAGTTAGATAAGTCTCCCATGACCATTACATATCTCCCTTCAGGATCCAATACTACATCTGATGCGACAAATGGGACTGTTCTATGTATGAGAATTTCCACACCTCTAGTTTTCTTTGTAAAACTAGAATGGAACATTTGGCCAGTCCAGTCTTTTGCAGCGGAACTGATCCTTGCCTAGTAAGTGGGTCTCCTGTAAAAATACTATTTTAGCGTTTAGACCTGTTAGGTGAGAGAGTACTTTCTTTCTCTTTAATTCGTGATTCAGGCCTTTAACATTCCAGCTTACGAAGTTAACTGTCCCATCATGGAGACACTGATTCTGAGTTTTTGATGTCATTTTATAGTCTTAACTGGAAGTGAGACAGCCTCGGCCTTAATTTCCTATTTCCCCTAGAGTTGTTGCCATGCAGCTTATTATTACGTTGGTAGTTATAATTATATAGATTAAGAGAATAGATTAGGTATAGATCAAGCCTGCTCTCTTTCTCTCCCACCCTCCCCTTTTTTTTTTGTGCACCTTCACAACATCATCTGAATGTATGGGAGCGTATTTGAGCCACAGATAAAAAAAGTAAGGGCATGGTGAAAAGGTCTATTTTGTTATTAAAATGGAAATTTCGGCTTTAATCTCAAAATGTCCACTTTAATGTTGTAGTTTGCTTTTTAATTAAAGTAGACCATCATAAACGTCATCTTAAAACTGACCCAGTTGTTAATCACCAAGTGCTTTTGGGGCATCCTGCTGAACTGACAGCAGCAATCGCCACACACAGAACACATTACAGTTTGAATCTTTAGATTTGTACTTGATATCATTTTCATGATGAAATGCATTAAAGTATATATGTTACATTTTATGTAAAACTTCATTTAAATAATGAATACTGATAATAATTACATATGTTTTGGCGGCATGGTGGCAGAGTGGTAGCATTTTGTAGTTTGCATGTTTTCCTGGTGAGTTTCCACAGTGTGCTCTGGTTTCCTTCCAAAGACATGAATTTTTGGGAATTTGGTGATGCTAAAATGATGCTAGTGTATGTGTATGCTTGTGTTCACCTTGCGGTGAGCTGATGCTGATGAGTGATTTTGTTTCTCTCTTGCTGTAATGGGTGCATCCCTGGATTGATGGTTGTAATCAGAGATATTGTGGCAAGGTGTCTTTGGAATTTAATTGTTTCAGTCAATTCACAACAAATGTTTTCTCACCGTGATATCATCTGCCACCTGGTGAAATCTTCCAGATTTATGTAAAGTGCGCGTACAAATATAAACAGTAAAACGCTTGTGTAACAGTAGCGTCCACTGGAGCATGTGTCGTGTCACGTGAGGTATAAACCTAGCCTAAGTGTAAAATCAAGAGCTGCATTCCTATATTTTTCTCGCTTTTTATCTTCACCATCTTTACCAGTTTCAGTAGCTGTTCTGCCAATGTGTTAATACGATATGTGGCATTATACACCACAAGCCTCTAAAGACTGTAATCAACTCATTAAGTTTCATTTATCCCACAGCAACTGTCTCCTTCTGAAGCATATATTCTGGATTAGTAGTAGCAATGCTGCTGAACAATGGGATTAAATAAAATATTAATTTCACTTAAATGTAAGTGGTTAATGTCACTTCTGTGTGTGTGTCTACTTAGTAGTTACCTGATTCAAACCTTGAATATAGAAGATAATTTTCTTGTGTGGTAAAGTAATAGCCAGCAGTGTCAGGAAGGCTTGTGTCTCTTCTAGGCATGCTTCCGCTTTCTATGCTGTATGACAGGGCTTTGATTTGCACACGGAGAAAGGTTCTATAGAGAAAATTGGAAGAAGTCTTAATAAGGCAACTCCAAGTAAAAACATTTGGAAACATTGTTTTTCTTCAGTAGTTATACTATCTTAAATGTACAAATAGTGTAAGTTGCCGTGGATGTTTGACTTAAATATTAGCTTATGTTTGTACTTTAGAGAGAAAAAACCTGGAGTATTGCTGTTGAAGCATTCACCTTTGTAAGTTGTGGTATGCCTGTTTACTTTGACTAGTTTAAAGTTAATGAAGTAATTTAAGATCTTTCCCTTCCAGAGGCAGTAAGTCACATATGAAGATTTAACCACCAATAGAGACTGAGTGTAGAGCTGGCTGCTAAAAATGGCTTGCTCAGCATAAATCAGTTTTTCTGAACTGGTTTGTTTGGTGAGGAAAATGGCTTTTTAACCATTTCAGTAATAAAAGCTCCTAATAAAGCCCTATGAAATGCTTCCTTCGCTGCCACTTCTTACTTGAGCAACTGCAGTGGTATTAGATGTTTCTACATTTCAGCAATACTTCTACAGTAGTTTGATGACTTTGCTGTGAGCAATTTGATCTAGCCAAATTTCATATGAACTGTTTGACAGAACATCATAAAAGTAATTTTTCCTGGCCTCTCCAAATTCCTCCCCTTACCAAGCCACTGCTCTAACTGTAGTTTCCTTCACCCAACATTGCCATTTCGTTAAAAACGAAGCCCTCCTGCTAACATTGCATGCAATATTTCCCCTTTTAACTTGACAAATTCCTTTGCTGGTGTCTAAAAACATGCCCTACAATTTCCATTTTAGCCTGAATAAAATTCCTTTTAAGACACAATTCCTTGTAATTGCATTCACTTCTAAGGTTTTGAAAATATTCCATTTACAGTATAATCTATGTCCCCAGTCTTCCACCAGAAGTGATAGAAATGATAATTAAACTAATGTCCAACAAAAGCATACATTAAGACTTCATCATTCCGATTTTGGGGTCTTCCATATTAGTTCATCTAATGGTGACAGATTAGAAACTCATTTTCCAAATACTTTAAACATATGGCTCAACTACAGACTGTTTTCATGACTGGATCAAATTTACTTTTGTACAAATTATTTTATTCATTTGTTCAAATAGCACTGTACTCTTGAATTTTTGAAGAATTAAAATTATAGTGATTTGTGGAAACTCTTGTACCTTTACCAAATATGGAATGTTTATTTTACACTATTCTGAAAAAACCTTTGTATTCAGTAATCATTACTTTGCCATTGGTTTTTAGTTAGGCTGCATTGAAGACCTAAAGCACCAAATAACTTCTTTTCACACTGGCTTTGTCATTGTTGTCAAACAGTATCTTTGTATTTACAGCCATTAATGCTTGAAACATATCACAATGTGCGCTTACTTGATGAAAATGGCCTTTTTTAATATATACGTAATGTTCACACTTTTCAAAAGTGTACGGGATGTGCTAGATTTACTTGTATGCAGCATATTATGGAACATTCCCAGAGTAATGCAGGTACACGCCACAGTAGTGTCCTGAATGATGCACTGTTGAACTGACAGACGATAGTTTATGAGGCTCCAGGACTATGTAGTGGTCAGCAGCACAGGGCACCCTATGTAATTACCCTATTTCCCTGAAACATTAACCAATACACATCTAATAAATACACATTTACCATTGACCATTGGTGCAATCTGATATATTCCTTCACCTGAACAGTGCTCATGCAATAATTGGCATTTTGTTTTTACTGTTTTGTGGTATGACTTTATGAAGTCTGTTAGTGCTGAAGAAAGTTCATTTTTCCTCATCTACCTGCCTCTTTTGCAATGTCACAATTTCTGGTATTTCTGGTATTGTATACATTTCTAATCATACTTGTTAGTGTTCTGTCAGTGTCCAAGAAAGTTGAGGGTCTAGGTAGTTAAATTTTAATTAATATATGGAAGCCATAGGAGGTAAACTGTAGGTCAGTATTGGCCCTTTAGAACATATTATGATTTTCTACAAGAGAGAAGTTATAGGTGTACAGTATGTTTTTGTATAAAAAAGAAAAATGATAAACTTTGTTTCCATTCTGTGTGTTGTATTATACTAAGGTTTTCTCCTGCTTGGGTTATTAGCATGCCCTATTGGCAGCCTAATCAACCAAATCCCCTACAGTTTTGGGCTCTTCTCAGGAGCTGATGTTTAAATACCAACAATAATTGCAAATGTCAATAAGTCAAGGTTACCTTTTACATATATTCTCTATTTTGGCAAATATTTCAATAAAAACAATGCTTTATGAAAACACAAATAATTATAGGATACTTATACTGTATACTTTGTCTAAGTTTGTTCAGAAATAATCACTGTAACAATTCTATAATGTTGATTTGTGATATTGGAAGTGAAATATATTGCAGGAAATACTGAGTTTACATTACTGTGGTTTTTGTATATAAGAGGAACTGATGGCAGTGACCTGATAAGGACATTGATACTGAGGGAAAAAGCATTTTAAAAGAGTCGTTTTTCATTCAGTAAAGGGTATTGCTCTACTATGCAAAAGGCAGTGTTTAGAATCTGCAACTTAAATCACTGCTGACTTTGTACATGAGGGAGAGACTGAAGGGAGACCCTGTTAAGACCCTAAAAAGGTCATTTAAAAAAGACTAGCAGAATTTTTCATTTCAAAACGACCCAGTGCCTTGAAAATAGTAAGAAGACCTGTGTGTGAGAACATGCTGCCTTCTTACTTTTACTAGATTACTGAAGATAAGCTAAAGCATGGCTGTTGTAATGTGTAAATCACAAAAAACAATGATGGGCATTCTGGTATGGATTATTTGATACAGTGGGTCCCATGGGCAGCCAGGGCACCCACCTTCATTTGAGCATCTCGGGTGGCTGTAGAGTCCTTCAATCAGATGCTATTGATGCATAATGCCACTACAGAAAGACCCAAAAAGTAAACAGAGAAAAGTAAAGTTTAGAGAGGATTACAAATGTAGAGTATAATATTCTATGCATGCATAGAGTACAACTAAAATGCAGCTATGAAAAAGCCAAATTATTAAAGTGTTTTTTTTTTTTTTTTAAATGATCCACAATGTTAGCCTGACATTGGTAAATTATTCCAGATTTTGGGTAGGTAACAGCAAAAGACTGCATCACCACTTTTTATGCTTAGCACTTGGAATAGTAAGCAGACCACTATTATAAGGTTACAATTATTATATGTTTAAGATCCGTGTTGCTGTATTCTGAATTTCTTGCAACCACTTGCTGGCTTTCTTAAGTAGTCCAGTTAGAAGCCTTTTACATAATCTAGCAAACTAAAAAGAAAAATGTGAATTAGTTTCTCAGCATCTTTCAGTGTCATAATTTTTCAGTGTTTCTTAAATGGAAAAAATCCTAGTTAATTTGTAATTTAAAGTTCAGGTCAGAGTCCATGATTACACCTACATTATTTACCTCCACCTTGACTTTTAATGCTAAGAGATCAAAATTATTTCTAACACCTTCACTATTTTCATTTTTGACAACTACTGAGATTTCTGTTTTATCCTTATTTAGCTTGGGGAAAGTACTCATTCACTCAGAATACAATTAAGACGTTGAGCCAGAGAGACCAATGCTTTAAGACTGCATGTGATTTGCATAACTTTTGTAGTTCACCATGTGTTTTGAGATAATCTGGCCTAATAGGAGTATGTAGACTGAAAAAAAAAAAAAACAGCAGGCATTGAATAGGTCCTTTTGATATACCATATACTAGATCTCTGAACTACAATCACCACAACTAACAAAGAATTTTCTACGAGTTATAAATACAGTTGAAATCAATTTAAAACACTGCCCGAGAGACCAACCCATAAGTTAATTTATGAGAATATTGTGGTCTATGGTGTCAGAGGTTGTACTTAAGTCTAATAGAACAAGAACTGATATGTGTCCTTTGTCCGCATAAACCCATAATTTATTTACTACTTTTAGCTAGTCAGTTTTTGTATGATGAGTTGTTATAAAATCTGAAAAAAAAATTACCAAGAATAGACTATTTAACTAAATAATCATTTAACTTCTGAAAAACTGTTTTTTTCTAGACTTTTAATTTTAAAAAGGCAGGTAAGGAATAGGTCTAAATTAAAAAGGCCTAATGACGAGTTAACTATGTCAAGTACACTATCAGTTAGCACACTGGAGACTTCTTTGCCTGTTGAGACTGGGTCAAGGACACAAGTGGTTTATTTTAGTTGAGAAATTATTCTAAGAAATTCAGGTAAACCTATTTGAGTGAAATAATTTATTTTACTAAAAAGAGCAGGATTAACTTTGGGGGGATGTATTATATTACGGCTAATATCATTTGTGTGGTGTTTCAAAAATTCTGCAAAAGCCTCACAAGTTTTGGTACAACTTTTCAGGATCCTTTCCATTAACTGAGATGGATTTAGAAGATGATCAATAATTGAAACTAAAATTCTTGATTTTCTCTGTATTATCATTAATAATTTTATGCATTTATACACCCACCTAATAGTTAATTGGTCTCCAACATATCTGCGGAGCAATCTTAATTCATCACCCATGGACTGACTTAGTGTGCTGAAAGTCATTGTCATCTGGGGGTCATTGTCATCTCCATTGCGCTCCACAGTACTTGCAGATTGCCCAGTTTATGGATTTCTTCTCTTTTTAGCTAGTTCCAATTGTTTTGGAAACAATGTGATGATTCAGGAAAACATTATACTGTATTAGACCAAATAGATTCATTTTTCAGTATAATACATGATTTTCCTAGCCTTTTGATGCAGACTAGTGTCCTGCTGAAAGAGAAAATTCTTAAACAATTCACAGATAAACAACACTGCTAACAACATTCTACCATAACATTCTATTATATGGATCCATGGGTTTATAACATTTTTAATCATATACAGGATCCATCAGAACAAATCTGCGTGGATGTCTAAGTTTGTCGATACAACCTAAAACTCTCTTGTAATTTTATTTGAGATTAGTGGTTGATTTTTGGTTATGGTGTTTTTCTGTATTTCAGCCATGTCATTTAATTTATTCCTTGCCCTTATTTACTAAGTACTTTACTAGTTTTTACTCTATTGCTACACCCTTAACTGTAATTTAGAGTTCTCATTCTGAAACAGTTTCTTCAATCCTTTTTCATTTTTATTACCCAGGATTGACCTTAGTTAGTTTACCTTACCAGTTTCCATCTCCTGATTCCATTTTCATTTAGTGCAGCCAATACAGTTATGCATTAAATTAACTAATGAAGACAGTGGCTGGAGAAAGCTATTCACCCCTTGTTATATATGCCAAATGTAAGGGTTTTTTCTTCCAGGAGAATAAACTTATTCTTTTACATCAGTCTGATTATAACACTTCTTCATAAAAAAAAAATAAAAAAATTCTCAAAAATTTTCTGCTACTTAAGCTTTAGGTCTATACCTCGGCTTTCTACTCCAAGGAGACTTTGATTCAGTGATCTCCAAAAATTTTACATTGAACTTACTATTAAGATTGCTGAATGATTCTTGACATTGCCTATAGATTTTTTTTTCTGTCTGTAATTGTTTTAACTACGTAGCTTTCCCAGTGTCCTTGATTCAGGTTTCAATTTTTGATAGGTTTCTCTTTGATACTACACTTCATTTTATTCCATGGTACAGTATTTATTTTAGAACCAATGCATTGACTAAACATGTTTATTACGGTTTTGTTAAATACTTTTAATGTCTGCTTTTCTTCTTTAAAGACAAGTGATATTATTTACCATGAACAGGCATGTCTCATCATGTTTTAGTAAATTAGTTTACTAATATTCCTGCATATCTTTTTTCTGTAGTAATGATTGCAAACTTAACCTTTTAAAACAAACTGCTCCATAATACAATCAATTCTTTTGAAGTAAGTGTCTGTTTATGGAAAAAATGCTGACAAGCTTCAGTTGTAACAGCAGATTTAGCATATTTACATACAAGTTGAATTTAATTTACAGTTGTACATTTGCTTTTGGCTGGCAGAATATTTGATTTCTAGAATGACAACATTGTCATAACATTACCAGAGTGATCGTTATACTTGTACATGTGTGCCAAATAGAACACAGCACTCATGTAGCCTGTAAGATTAATTATAAAATTTTGATCAGCCTTAGGGTGGTATTTAGTGTGAAATTTCTAATGTGGCTTAAATATTATCTATTTTTACAGACAAGTGCTAAGGTCTCCTAGTGTTTATATCATGAAAGTGTTTTTGGTATTCAACCAAAACAACACATTCTGTGCATTTGAAAATTATTTCACTTTTTACCTACTAATTCATAACAAAAGAAAACTGAGACCATCATATAATCTTATTTAGCACATGCATGGTTTTCTATCAAAAAAGTGACAAGTTTCCTCTGAGGAACTTATATTTATTGGGCATGAAATTCCATTTTATACAGTATTATCTACCTTTTCCTTAACGTTTCCTTGCTTATTATTTGTATGACCCTGTTTTGCTTCATAGTGTTTATTTTTTACTCATCCTATGCCTATTGTGTGTAACTAGATGACATAACTGAATGAGGTGGTTTTTGGTTGCTGTCATTCTATGGTATCTGGTACTCATTTTAACAAGCAATTCATTTTGATCACTGGTTACCATCTCAAAGTACGGCATTCTTTACAGAGTATTTTATTCCTTCTACATTATTTGATCAAGTACATCATTTTTGAACTTTGATTTTGTTAATGTTCATCGTTAGGTGCAATGGAGGAGGGGTAGCTGGTATTTGCAGCTGCTAAGGAGAAAACTATTACCCTAATGGTAAAAAGCAAAGATATTAGGTTTTCAGGATTCTACCCTATTATATTTATTAAAAGTCAATGGATTTGAAACAGTTAAGAAAAACTCAGTGTTTTCTGCACCCTGCTTTTAGTTACTTTTTTTTTTTTTTTAGGGTTGTTTTTTCAATTTTTTTGTCATTTTTGTTAAACTTTATAGTTAATTTTTAAAGAGAGTGCTTATCCAAATTACTCCCTTTTTAATTAATTAGTGATTAAGTTTTAGTTTTAATTTATTCAATGTAAGAAAAATAATCCTTTCCTTAACACGTCAGTTAGCAGAGTTAGCGGTATTAAAAGTGCAATCAGAGTCTCTTGTTCATTAATTGCTAAAACACTTGCTAACTGGACAAAACTGGGTAGTTCTGCAAAACTAATGCACATTTATTAGGCCTGCAGCCTCTTGTATTTTTTAACCATTTGAAATGCAGCCATTACATTGGAGTGCATGGAATCAAGTCTGCCTGGGTTTTGGATTTAAGGCCTTGTGTAAAAATCAAGAATTTTATAGAGTGTTGATGTTTTTCAAAAGGCTGGCTAGTTTCTGAGACCCATTTCAAAAAGTAAAGATAGCAAATGGTTAAGTGGACCACAAGAGCTTGCAGATCCTTGTCTGGCTGGAGTATCCCTAGGAGGGTAGCCTGGTCAACCTCTATTGGTCATCAGCAAATAGCCTATGGTCCTACACCCACTAAAGGTAAATATTGACTTTGTGTTTAATTATAACTTTATGAACTGCAGTAGCACAGCTGACCCTTTTAGAGTCAACACTGTTATTTTTTTCATTTTTATTTTTGCATGTTTCTTTTTGGCGTTGCGAGGTGATTATGAATTATGAGCAGTAAAAAATAAAGACAAGGCTAACTTGAAAAACAGTATTTATTTAAGACAAGTTTTTAAGTCTGTTTCGTAGATTTTAGCTACTATCTATGATTCGGGGAATTATTTACATTGCCTGTGACTAAAATGTAATGCGTTGTAATGTGTATTAGACTATGTGACTTGTTTTTTGCATCTGAGACTGATGCTCATATTTATGGTATAATACCTGCATATTGTCAAGAATTTGACCAAGGGTGTGTATTGACTATGTTAAATTCTGCAGTATTTTCTTTAAATATATAAACTCATTAGTGGAAGTAGCTCTATAGATATTATTAGCATTCTGGAATAAAAGACTTAACTCAATCCTTGAGTCTAATTTTATATCCAATGGGTGAATGATTCTTCTCTCTCCTTCCAGTGGAATCAGAGCAACAATGGTAGCACGGGTTTCAGTCTGATCGTTTAGAAGTATTCATCAGTTTGTTCTGGAAAATATGTGGTATGTTCTTTCGCAATGCCGGTTTTTTTTCCACAAAGATCACTCTAATCCTGCCATTGTTTTAGGGTTGCTGATGCTTTTAGCTCAGATCTGAAGGAACTTGGTGCCATTACAGAATCTAAAGTCCTCTGAACTTAAGTGTTTGAAGACAAGGGTATGGTTAATGAGTATGAGGCTAATGGTACATTTCTTAATAGAGAGATTCATAGTTCAGTTGAACATGCTTGAAGGAGAGTTGCACTGTTGATCAGTGTGCTTCACTGAGAATGTCAATCACCACGGGAAAGCAGTTAAATTACCCTGTTAGCCACATATGTAATTATAGTTTGCCAAAATGTTACTAAATATGCTTGTTGGGTTTTTGGTTTTGGTTCTTTTGCCTTTAGATTGAATTTAGTGTTTGAGAGCACTGCTGACCTATGGTTGTTATTTTCTGTTCTCGGGTGACACGGGGTTTCTGTGTAAAACATTAACATTCTCTAAAAGAGACAGTATGCATAAAAAAGTAACTAAAAACAATTACTTGGCTATACTATTGCTTATAAAATAAGTCATGTAATGCTAAAAAGTACATACAAAAGTGTTAAAATAAGAACTAATCTATTTTATAAATAGTTAATTTTATGCTCTCTTAATACCCTAGGTTTAGAAGCCTCACATGACATATTAACTTCTTACACTACCAATGTAATGTCAACAGGAATTTACCTTGAACTAAAGATTAAATTTTATATTTGTATAGCATACTTCATTTACTTAAAACATATGAATGTTCTGACATTAGCATTATATATGACTGGAGTGATTCTCTACTAGTATTCAGTTTCCACATGGACAGAAATGCATGCAGCATGGAGTAGAAGGCATGAGACCTTTTTGACAAAAATTATTGTTTCTGATACAGAAGGAAGAGGGAGTGTTTAAAACAAGATACACAATCATCACAGATAATTTTTGTTATAACAATAAGTGGAAAAACAAATCATTTATGTTTAGTCCAATTTAACTTAAATACCATATTTCCCATTTCCACGATCATATTTTTGACATAATTTTCCAATATAAAAGCCAAGTACCAGCTCAGTATCCTCAGCGTCTCTATCAAAACAATATACCTGATGTTGTGAAAGCTACATAAAATAATGTAGAAATCGAAATATCTGACAATCCTTCTCAAATTAAGTCAAACCTGTGGAAGCACCTGATTGAAAACGTCACAAGATATTTGGTGTGGAAAACGTATAGTAAAATGCTTAGTTAGGACAGACACAAAATACATTTTAGGTGTACAGACGATGAAGCATGGATCAGTAATTAAAACGTTGTTTTTAATTTCCTTTTATTGTAATGTGTGCATTCACTCATTTTCTGATTAATTTTATTGTACACTTGTGTCTGACAGACATGTTTCCCTTTGACAGTATGACAATTGAAAGGACTAATGTCATCAGTCAAAAGTAATATAGATTTGCATTAATGTAAAGCAAAATCCAATAATATAATTTTGTAGCCTAACCAAAACAGAAAAAAGAACAGCGCAGACAATGAAAATGGCCCATTTGTATGTAGATTTGGAAGGTTAATGCTAATGGAGAATGGAAAAGAGTACAAAAATTTTATTTGTAGAAACTAATAAACAAAGTAGTACAGAATAGAGGGACATTGAAGGATATGTGAAGAATTAAGTTGTGTACCTTGTTATTTT
Organism: Polypterus senegalus; assembly: GCF_016835505.1. Taxonomy (NCBI): domain Eukaryota; kingdom Metazoa; phylum Chordata; class Cladistia; order Polypteriformes; family Polypteridae; genus Polypterus; species Polypterus senegalus. The sequence continues at coordinate 93,222,846 of NC_053159.1, forward strand.
AGTTTGTTTTCTGGTAACTGAAACTTTGGATGCACATTTACAGTGGCAAAATGATTTGTGCTGCTGCCTCATAGTTTTATTGTCCCGTGTTTGAATTGCATACCCAGCTGTCAGTCTCCACATCCCAAAGACAGGTATACTAGGTTGGTTGGTAATTCCAAATTAACCCTGTGTAAGTGAGCCCTGCATTGGGCTGTTGCCTGGTTGATGAGGTCTTATGTTTTGAACGCTTTTTTGCCAGGATAAGCTCTGGCATCTTGCAACCCTGAATGATAACAAGCTTGACAATGTTACATTTCTGTAGTGCAGCTATATTCCCAATTATCTAACTGAGTGCTTGATAATGTTACATGCCTGCTAACCAACCATTCATAGCTGTTGCCTGGTATAGCATAATTTTGTATCATATGTTTTTATGTTAGCTCTCATTGAATTCTCACAGGATGCAGGTCTCTTTTTTTTAGTTGCAAGGCTGTGAAGAATAATAAGATGCAACTAAAAAATCCAAAAGGTATCATTCTCTTAGCACCAAAGAATACACTATCCCAAAAAGGCTAAGAACAGACAGAGACTTGGCCTACTAGTTAAACTCTAACTTCAGGAGGAATCAAGTGTCAAGAATCTTTGAGGAATCAAGCAAATTTGCCAATCCTATCTACATGTTTGTGGACTTGGCTTGGCATCCCATATCCTGTGGTGTCATCTGCAAGGGGCTGCAAGAATATAGGATGCCAGGGCCACTGTGGTGTGCCATTTATGTTCTGTGTATAGTTGTGGAGCAATAGTTGTGTTTTCATTCTTCCTACTAATTTTACTCTGTTCATAACGCACTTAGAACTCCTATGTTGTCTTAAGACATCTATTTAGATATTTTTTACAAACAAAATAGCAAGTCATAGCTTAGATAGTTTTGGGATTCTGAGAGTTGCACCTCTGAAGTTGTCAGCTTTATGCAATGTGTTACACTTGCCGTTTTTTTTTATAATGTTATAACAGCAAAGTTTACATCAAAATGACATTGCACATCAAGATTAGCTGTTCCTATTTGCTTTAAAAGATGCTCAAGTTCATATTTATTGGCATGTATACAGAATGCAGTGAAGTTCTTACTTTCATATCTGACCTACATGTAATACATCACCAGTCTCTAGTTTAATGATAACAAACAATAAGTGAAAAAAACTGAAACGAAGGCTTAAAAAATTTTACAGGTTTGGAAATCAGTGATAGTATAGTATCCTCTTAAAATATATCAGTCATTCCTGAAAAACACAAATAAGAGCTGAAAAATTCAGAATAACCAGTAAGAAACCAATCTTGGTAAATAACTATTTTATGAAAAATCTGTTCATTCATTTTTTGATACTCCTTTTTTAGTTTCAGGCTTGCAGTAAGTCAGAGCATATTCGGGTAGCAGCAATCGTTAGGCTGGAATCGGCCATGGATGGGAAGAAGGCATTACAGAGCAAATTTCCTTTATTATAATTATTCATTCTATTAAAGAATAGAATTAATAATTTTATTAATGAATTCTATTAATAATTCTATTAATGAATATTAAAATTAATTCAAAATAAGGGTGATTATGGTTGATGTATGTATAGACACTCAGTGAGATGTGAATCATAGGTATCTTAAGGCTTATTTCTGCCATTTATTGTTCCAGTGTTTTCCCCTGACATTTGTATATAAGCTATAAATATAAATAATTACACCCTATGATCAACTCCAGAAAAAAATATAAAAACAGTAATTCCTTTCCTTGTTGTTTCACCGTATGTTGTCAAGAGCATACTTTTCCTTTAAAGATAGAACTACATGATAATGGCTTCCTTGGGAATAGTTTACAAGGTAGTGGAGGATATCATGTTGCCGTTACAAACAAAAATAAATGTAGTGGAATTTGTGTAAGAGAATATGCTTTCTTTTTCTTACGGGTCTTATTATTTTATCATTTGTTCATAGCTTTGTATTCATGTTATTTAAAAAAATGTCATAAACTGTTAATACATACTATATGGATAATAATAAGTCTGTAGTCCTATAGTAGGTGGCATTAAGTTATGATGCACTCATGGTGTACATATTTGCAGCTGATATGGAACAGTAATTTGTCAGATCACTACTTGCGCATCTTGTAGGCATGGCACAATGAAAGGTATGAGGTGTGTGTTTAAGTCTAGTTCATTAAGTGTTAGGAAGTGAGATGGTGATAATCTCACATAGTATCAAAGTTTGATGCAGAATGAAGTAAACATTTAATGTAGCCACAGTTGAAAGAATGCACCAGAAGTCTGAAAGGTGGTTACTGAATGTATACTGCTTTAACACTGCAATTTTTTTTTATTCTATTGAAATAGTTTATATCTTGGTTATAGTCCTTGTTGTATCTTTAATTTTACTAGGGAATGCAAAACATGCCTCATGTATTTAATTTTTTTATTTATTTATTTATTTTTTAATACCAGAACATTCATCAGTCAACTAGATTATTCATTTATAATATAAAATGTTTCATTGTTATTCTACTGTTTGTCTGCTGTTTGCCATGTTTGCAGTATCTCTTCTCTTGCTGAATTCTCAATGAAGTGTTTTATAGTCAGTGTTCACTAACATTTTTTTGAGGAAATCATTGGCTGGAATGCTACCCTTTTATTTACTGGTTAGAAGTAACTTTTTTAATGTTGGTGCAGTAGGTGCAAGTTACCGACTCACTTCTTGGACTGCTTTAAATAAAAAAATGACAGATCCCCAGTGGGATGTGGGACAAAAATATATCTCTTGTGGTTGTGACTTTCTGTCTCATTCACACAAGATAATAAGTTGCGTACACAAGATAATTATGTTTCCCTCCTTGACTAGGTATAGCATAAACCAAGAAGCAATAAAACCTGCATATTTCAAAGGCCCCAACCATAGAAATACCTAATTTTACAGAAACCAGTAAGCCAGTTTTCTGGCTACTTTTCAGACACATTCTGCTTTTTATCCTGTCATTATTTTCACCAGCTGTACTCTGAGTGCTAAAATTGTTTTTCAGTTTCTCAGTGCACCCTGATAGATTTCTGAGTAATTTTACAAGGCCTAGTTAGTTACAGGAAATGATAAAATTAGAGTTAGGATTTATGGAAAACTATCCATCTTGCTACTGCTTATTTTTCATATTTGACTTTTGTCCATTTATATTTAAAACACAAATGGAAATAACCATAATGATAATCAAGTTCCGGGGATGTCACAGGTTTTTGCCACTATTACCAGAATACATTTTTAATCTGTGACAATAATGTTCTGAATATCAGACATACGTGTAGTTTAGCAAAGAATCTTCACGTTGTTACTCTGTGTCTCAGTTTATAATGTTTTTACAAATACAGTCATTATTCACATTGGAAGATAAAATCCATTTATAGCTAGTTTCAGTGTTGAAATTGGTGAGAACATTTACTCAGCAACTTACCATGCATTTATTAATCTGCCCTTAATTAAATGGAAAAAAATAAATTTCTGATCCTTTTTATTGTTCCAAGCCAGGAGTATAAAGAATTACCCGAATGAGTGTTGAATATGGTAATTTTCCAAGGATTTGGACAGTTTAACTTACTATTAGGCTTTCTTCACCCATGTTGTGAAGAGATAAACACAGCAGACTTCACACACATCCTGTTGGTAACTGTATATGGATGTACTTAAATATTTTTTGGCCCCAGGGGGTTGCTCTAAGAGTTAGTACCTGGGTATTACAAATAACCATGCACAGACATGTTCTGTATTCATACTTTTCCAGAGAGCTGTTTCATACTCAGTATTGAAGAGTTCAACACACATGTAAGCATGCAATTTTTAACTCCTAACACAGAAGTACATTTGTAATTTAAGACTCTAGTGAGGTGTTTAAGCACCTGAAGCTAAATGTAGCTGATGATGCACAGCTATTACTAGTGTCCACTGTAGGAGGAGAACAGGCTTGCTGGCCAGGGAAGAGCATGGAGAATTACCTGGACCTGAAGCCCAAACGGAACAATGGATGAATTGGCTGACTGGGTGGAAAGATAACCAGCAGTTATAAAATAACAGATGGACCAGCAGAACCTGGAACATGGGAGTGGTTACATCCCCAATGAGCTAGGTAGCAGTGGTCCTCATATGAGAACCCAGTCGGGACATCTGCAGAGGTGCTATGAAAATGGAGTCCGGAAGTGCAGCCCTGTAGTGGGGCTGAAGAGAATACAAATCCTTTATTCCTATAATGGTATAATGTGTTTTGTATTATTGTGTCTGTGATTGGGGGCTCTCTGTTGCCCCCTTTTGGTTACACCACCTAGTATTTATGTGCATGTTTTTTTGTATGTATACACTGATAAGCTAGCAAGGAAGACAACAAACGTTCATCCATTTCTATGTGCTCTAAATGAGATTTGCCTTTTCATGGTTTTATGTATTTAAGTGCTATATTCAGTGGATTAATTACTTATGCTTGGACTTTGGATTGTCCCTACTGTTGCAGATATCGTCTTATGTTTTTCATAATGTAGTGCATCATTTATCATTTGAGTATAAATACAGAGATGAGCAATATTTGCTCTGAAGGCACTTATCATTTACATCTACTTTTCAATTTATTAAAAAACTAACTGCAGTCAAGTCAAAGATTCATGAAGGTTAAATTACTGTACATAAGGTCAGGTCAACAGAAAATTTTCAAATGATAGTACATTTAAGTTACTGTAACATTTTCCTTGTATACAGTTTTTTAAGGATGAGGATTCTATAAAATAAGGGTGGTTAATTGGTTGGAAACAGGGTATCTGATGTGGCACAGGGAGGATGCCTTGATCTTTTTCATTCTTTCCTAATACTGTGCATTGAGCAAGCCAAATCTGGACCTAATCAATATGCTGATGACTAGAAATCACTTTCATGTGGAAAAAACAAAGAAAATTGAAAATTTAAGGTTAGTAACTATTTGTCATTGGAGAAAACTGATTTCTAAGCATTTTAGTTCACCAAGGAATGACTGTTCAAAACAATTGCTGAAACTGTTTGTTTATGTTATTAAATCCCACCTTTATCTATCTCAGTATGATGTTTATAAGGAAAATAAGCTTTCTTGTAATCAGTCCTGCTAAAGAAATGTTCACAATTTAGAAAGTATAAATGTATCTATCCATTAGTTTCCTAACCACCTCTTCCAGTTCTTTGTAGTACATAGTCAGTGTTTATCTCAATGGAACAAGCAGTAAATAACCCTGGGTGAAATTCCAATTCATTCACACACATTTATCTACCTCACACCAGACCAACACTGAACTGCCAAGAGATGTAACTTGCATATCTGGCAGATGTGAGTGGAAAACAAAAATATCAGGATAAAACCCATTTAACTTGGAATGAACATGAAAACTTCACAGAGTTCCCAGACCTTGTTTTGAGCTCAAGGCTTTGGAGTTGCAAGGCAACAGTTCTCACCACTTTGTCACTTCTTAATTAATGTATAGTAAAACGTGTAAATGGTTACTTATTTTCTTTTCCATCTCAGTTTTTCTTCCCATTATGCAACAGAATAACTATTTGCATTATCAGATTATATACTTTATCATAAAATAGTAAGCTGTGTACGTGTCCAGTCCTTCAGAGCAATCTGATTGGTCAGTTTAGCTTTGGTGACTCAAACGAAAGAGAGAGTGCTCGTGAAGACAAACAAGGAGGAGTAAATGTTGTAGGAGCCACACTGAGAGTTGACTTTAAAGACGGGAACTTTTAGAAGCGGAACAGAAGGCGAACAAGAGGCCTCAAAATGACAGAATTTGAGAAAGAGGTGTTGCCTCTGTCAAGGAAGGCTCAGATACAGAGGAAAGGAGCTGAAGGTACATATAGAACAAGCGATATCAAATATTTTTTAAAATTTATTCTGTCGTCTGTCTTTGACAGGTAAAATGGCTAGTTTATAATGAAAAATACATTAGATGCAACTTTGGTGCGGTGTCTCTTCAAATAAAAATATTGGTTCTGTTCTTTATATTCAAACTTTTTGCTGTGGATGTTTGTCTTCTGTAGAGCAAAGTTTCCTAAAAACTTCTCTGGAGTGCAGCTCATTGTAGTTCCTAACAAGTTATTATGTTGGCCTATTGTCCAAACGTCTGCATTTTTTATACTTTCTTTTTCTCGCTTTTGAATTTTCATTCATAGTACTAAAGTTACTTGCTAATGTATTACTTTTTTCATAATATTTGTTTTTAAAGCAGTGAATGTAAGCAAATAAACATTTCATGTTAGGGATGCATTGTTACATAAATTACTGCTCTGTGTTTGAGTATTAGTACTGTTTAAAGAATAGTATTTAGAAATAAAATCAAAATTGTCATCAAGTAAGTGAATACATAAAATGAAAAGAAAACGAATCAAGAGCATAAAACACATTCTGAAAGCTTTGACAACAGTATTTTGACTCATGCACTTTCTATTCCTGTCTCGTTAGGACAACATTCATGCTGTAAATTTGTTATGCAACTGAAATACCCCATTCTAGTTTTTTTAAAAAAGAAAACGAAACTTTTATGTCCTAATAAAAATTTTTTAAAATGAAATACACACAAACTAATCCCCCCAATAATCTGAGTGTATGGAATAAATTAAGATATTAGGTAACAGTTTCAAGTTCTACTTGAAATCAATGATAGTACTGTATGTGCTTTTGTTTAATATATTAGTTATAACAAAAACAAACAGCTACAGTTGTCATCCAAGCTTAAACCTTGAGAAAGTTAATACAAGCCAAATTTTCCCACTTTCATTATGTACAACCATTTATGCACATAGTTCATTCTCTGAAGCTCTGTGTACTACTTCAGTATTGTATCTGCTGTGCCAAGAAGGGTCTCTTCCTGTTTAGCATTAGTACTGTAATTCTGAAATAAGATATTGATCCGCTAGATTGTGCACAAGACAAGATTTATATTGCCTTATGTTTAGGTCTTGTTCACAGTCATGTGATCTGACTATATCAGATTCTTTTTGTTCTTTCTTCATTTATATCATTATTATATTATTGCTCATTTACAAAAATAATGGTGTTTCTGTTTTTAGCAAACTGAATTAACTTTTCTTCTTAAATATTCATAATATGCACATTTGCTAAGTGTAGTCTCCTCTTTATTTTAAAAATGTTGATAAATTAATGTATGGTCTTACATAAAACTTTTTTGTGCTACATTTAAAAACATATGTTTAACAGTCATCTAAAAACTCACAGGCCCATTTACCCATGTCTGTCTCTATACAAAATGAAGCAAGAACCAGGAAGTGTAAGGAAAGCCCAAAAAGCTCATTTTACTTGGAACTTCATCCGGAAACAGAGCCTAGAGGTTTGTCAAGCAGCCCACAAACACGAGCAACATAGCCAGCCTTTAACATGCCACTTACTAGGCAAAGGAAACAGAGCTGGAATCTCTGTTTGCCAGAACAGCTGAACCGTAACCCCAGGCCTATAAATAAGAAGCTTTTTCTATGTCCACTGTATATATTTGTATATATTTATACATGGCAAAGCTGCATCATGCACAGGAGTGGTTTTCCATCAGCTCTTTTTAACTGATTCTTTCAACTGGAGATTCCTGTTTCGAGTTTTATCCTAGTATAACCAGACAAAGCAGTTTTTGAGCAATTGGGATTCTTCTTGGAGTGGAGAATTATATTTAAAGGAAGCCCAAGTTAGGATAACTAAGTAAATAGACTTCAATCCTAACTTTACATTTACACTCACTTCTATGGTAATAGCAAAGCAAAGAAAAACATACAGTTTTATGAATTTTATTAAATTAATAGATTCTCATTTGCGCAGTGTTTAGCATTGCGATGTTAGTTCCAAGGAGCATTGTGTAATTCCACTTCTTTGAGTGCAATGGAATACTATTCATTCCAAAAATATAAATTCTCCCTGTTAAATTGAGTTGAAAATATGATTCTTGTTTGATGTTTTCCTTCAGTTTCTAAATATTTAATCTTTTCTTAGACAATAAATGAGAAGTGATTATACACTGGGAAAGAATTATGTTATTCAACTTAATTCTGAACCTAGAGATCTTATGAAAATTCATCCTGTAGATGAATATGAGTGGCAATGATGAGTGCCATCATTATAGAGAAATACTTTTTGTTCTAATCCTTCTCTTATGAGCTTCTTTATCTCTGCCTGTTTCATAAGATGCCATTGGTAAAAGTATTTTTAAGGTTAGCACTGGTAATAATAATAATATACATTATTTATATAGCACATTTCCCATTCCTAAAGCAGTTCACAGGGTCTCATATAGTAGACAGCCCTGCCATGTATCACATTCTAGTGTGAAATATTAAGAATGTATATAGTTTATGCAACAGAGGTGTCTAGGCTAAAATATAGTACTTTGATCCAATCATGTATATTGAGTCAGACCCAAAGTTTGTGTTGAACAGTAAAAAGATCTCCCTATTCCAATCAGAAGCACTTTCTGCAAAAATAGCAGAACCTCTAGGAACTAAGGTAGTGTGGGATATCTATTACTCTTAACAGTAATGTCAGATTTGATAATATCAGCCTTTAGTAAATCCAGTTTGATCTTATACTTTTAGAGAGTGGAGAACTTTCTCTGTTCTTTTAGCTAAAATTTTCGCAAGTATCTTAATATCATTCTTCAGTAGTGAAAGACTATTCTTCTTAGTAAAGACAGAACTTGACACATTGGAACAGTGTCATTACTAAAATGTTGTCTTGTATAGCTTTCTTAAACATAGTTAGCAATCACAATATCATAAAATGATCATTCAGAACAGAAGTGGATTTTTGATACAATCCACCATAAATGACTTATTGACTTTTTGGATGGCAAGTGTAAAAATGTTTCTTTTTCAACACACTTAAATATTTTTTAAAAAATCTCAGTAATTATTATAGTCTACATAGACACTGGAAAATGGCATTGTTAAGTAATTATTCAAACTTTTTTGAATCAAAAATCACATAGATATTCTGTTGTGTTTTGGAGATATTGAGGTTGCAAGGTGCAAAGGTCCAGTGAAAATGGTAACTTAGAGTTAGGTTGTATTAGTAGATATGTATGTAGAAAATGTAAAATTTTATTAGTGTTTATTCTAAGTTTGAGTATACCAAAAATAACTGCAAATGTTTATAGAAATAGATGTGGTGGTTTTCATATGATGCTTGAACAGATAGACAAAAAGCCAGTGTTATATATAGATATAAATGAGATCGGTACCCATGCATTTCAGACTTGGCAAGTCTAGAGTAGAAGCAGCTCAGCCCATTACAAAATGCCATTAGCTTCACCAACATCAAACAAGTACCTCATGTTAGATATTCTCTGTTTTTACCCTGTCTTCCAAACAGTTAATTGTCTCAACTGCAGATAAGTTGGATTCAACTGTATATCTACATACATTAATTATACAGGAGCAATGAACAAACACTTCAGTAGCAAAAAGGCTATAACTCTTTTAGCTCATGACATCTCAATAAATAGCATAGAACATCTTTAGGTAGCACAAAAGGCTAAAATGGTTGTGTCCTGACAATCAACTCTACTGATACAGAATACAGGCACTATGCTCAGTGTTTATGCAAACATTTCAGTGCATAAAGAAGCACCATTGCTGATTATGGAGCAATACATTGAAATTTGTGCAGACTGGTAGACAACCATCATGTGCTTTTTCAGATATTTCTTATTTTTGTTCTGTAGTTAGTGTTCACAGGAAGTGCCAGCTTTATTGTGGTCATCATGTCACCTGTTCACCTTAGTATTTAAAAATCCTTATCTGTGTAAATGCTTTGCACCAGATATTCAGGCAGCAATGTCATTATACTGTGATGTATTTATAACACACCCAGTAAATGCCAGAAATCAAGAGAAAAATGCCATCTTTTATTGAGGCATGCATGAGCTATCACAGTTGGGACTTTATGTTTTCCCTCTTTGATGAATTGTATTTCATGGTGGTATTTTATTTCAAATTATCTAATGTATTATAAATCATACTTGTAATTTAGACCCAACAAAATTGTGAAATACTTGGGCATTGGGAATTACAGGGCTTGCAGTTCATAAGATCAGGTTTTCTTTGTACACGCAGCTTCTAGGAAGAAAATTTCAGCTGTCGACTGCAGAGTTCCAGACAGACACAGGTACCAAGAATAATTTTCAAACCCTATAAAAGGAAGGACAATTTTATGGTTATCTGCTGAACTTTTATAAGTTAAATTTGTTTATTTGCATGTCTGTGGATCCTCCAGTCTTCTAGATTAGTCTTAAGATGCATACATTCTGTACATGTGGCAATACTACTACTTTCTCTTAATTTTATAAATTTTGTTTAGGTTAGAAAATCATTGTGTTTTGACTGATATCAGTGTCCTAAACAATTACTATTGAGTGGTCTTATGCTGACGATTTTTAACAAAGTTGATGGGGAGTTCAGCAGGATTTACCAATATTTTCTTCTCTAAACCCTTTTAGACGGAGCATGTTTTATTATGGGCAGGTGGTAAATGAAATTTGATTCCTGCAGCCTGACCACTTCTCAACCCCACTACCATTTCAGAGCATCTCTGGAGGCTGACCCCTGCACATAGAATAAGCAGTGGTTTAGTCTGGGGTCACCTTGGGTTCAACTGCTCAACAGTAAAGGTTTCAGGCTCCATTCCCTGCTTAAACTAAGCTCTTGTGCTCGAAGAGTCTGTCATAGCTCTGATAGTCGTATATGCTCCTGTTGTCCTTGGAAACCTCCAGAGGATGTGTAGCTCTCCAGATATTACAACTATGTTATTTGGGATGTAGTTTGCAAGCTGTTTTATTATTAGTGGTGGTGTTATGATTTTGTTGAGTGTTAAAGTTAAATGCTTGAGCTTTTTTTAAAAAAAAAAGGTGATTTTGCATAATTGCAATGATTTTTTTTTAACTTCCAGATGAATTATAGAGTTATTTACAAAGTAAATGATGGACACACATTTGCATTAAAAAGTTAAAATAATAACTCGAATCAATACAATTGATTACAAGATTATTTGCAGAAGAATCAGACATGACTGTGGAAGATCTCTGTCACATTTCTATGCGTCTAGGTAAGATTCAATATGCAATCTCCAAAGAGTACACATGAAACTAATCAGAAGAATTCAGTCTGAAATTGTTCTCTACACCACAACTTTGTCAAAACTATGTTTTGCAATGTCCTGTTTTCCACAGGTCATCCCTCTCCTCAGATCTGCTCACTTTCACCAAGCTTTCTGTGTGTTTCTTTCAGCTTCTGCAAGAATCGGGGGCCTCTAATTAGATATTTTAGAATCCACAGCAGCTTTGAATTTTAGAATGCTTCTCACCACAGCATGGGTTACTGTGGTATCCCACATTGCCTCTGAACTAGGGACAGGGCACGGACATACACGAACATATGGAACAAGTAAAGTTCTGGAAGATATAGAATAATTTTTTTTTCCTCCGGGATAATGTGCTGATTTCATGGTGTGGCTTATTCCATTCTCATCCCCACTTGCACTTCTGGTATTGCCAAAATGAGTAGACCCTCAGTTATTAAGAATAAGCAAATACTGATTTATTTAAAAACAAATAAATAAAGCTATGATCATAACCAAAAAATACCTGCTTGGCAATTTTCAATCTGGGGCAGTAATACAGGCTTCTATAATGTAGCCAAGACTACATGGCCAGGAAATATTTTTGCTACTCTTGTCACTAGACTGCTATTCAACGATGTCTAGTGTCTAGGCATACTTGGATCAGAATTTAGGGGTGCTTGTCCTTTAAATTTCACATTGGGCCTCCTTTTGTGTTTCCAGCTGTGCAGCCTGATTCTCCACACAAATCCGCTGGGATTGGTTGGTTCCATCAGTCACTTGATCCCTTCTTTCCCAAGTCTTCACGTGGCCTTCGTGCCTTACATGTAACTTGAACAGGGTCTGCACATGTCTTGGAGATAATATAGATGCTCCACTAATTATTCTGAGCAAAGTTTCTGTTTTCAGTAGTGTGCAATAATATAATCCATAGTAAAACCTCTTTATAGTGTTCCTATAACTATAGCAGCCTTATAATGGTACAGAGTTGTTTGGCTGTTTATACAATTGCATATGTCCTTAAAGAAGATTTCAGAATAAGCTTTCACTTTATTTCATATGCTACAGATATCGAAACACTGGACTCTTCCACTATCTTTGTGAATTTCCTTTCCATGCTGAAAATGGTTGATATTAACATTTTGATAGTGAGCCTTTCAGATGGTAACTTTTTTTTTTGGAGTGATAGGTAAAAGGTATATTGGATTTCACAGTGTTATACTAAATTGAGTGACACAATATACTATGTCATATGCTTGTTGATATTGTTTTATTGATGCATTATTGTTTTGTTTCCTTTAAAAGCTAGACTGTCGCATTGTAATGCACCACAAGATCATCTTGTTGGTATTACTATTTGTAATCACATATATGCAAAAAATGCTTTTATTATTTCCATTCTAAAGCATGCATATGTTAGTGATGTGGTATTATGCAGTCTTGCCCAGTTTAATATAGTCAAGTGGCTTAACAAACACTATTGTGAAAAACAAAAGTAACCGTAAAACTTACTTATAACATGTAAAAGTGTACATTAAGAAATGTCAGTTTTAAATTGCATCTTGGACAACTAAGATGGCAATACCAATCTTTGACTCTGCTCCTGAGGTTCTTAAATATTTTATGATTTTAAACTAAGGAATATAGAAAAATATTTAATTTGATTCAAATATTTAATTTAATTGTGCTTTTTGCCAATGATCAATAAAAATTATGTGCTGCAAAATTCAGATTAATCAAAATAAATTCTAAGTGAATTACAGAAAATGGTCAATGATGTAATTGTTCTCACTCCTTTGATTGTTTCACCAAAATAAACTTTGGTACATGATGTTCAAGATAATTACATAGAGAGACGTTACTGAATAGCATGTACTGGGGAAATGTGTAAAATTTCAAACCTGACAAAATCTGTAGAAGTCTTTGATTAAAGGTAGGAGTAATTGTCGAAATTCAGCAAAGCATTTTTCACTGAGGATTTGTTGGATTCTCCAGCTACTTTGCTGAATTATTTCCTGAAAATACACCATGTGACATGCTTAGACAAACAGTTTTTGCCAGTTCTCTGTTACGCTTTGCAAAGCCAGCATGATATCACAGAGCTAGATGGGGATGTTGCTACCCAATTACTTGCACTCTTAACTTCACATACTGTATGCATACTATAAACCTACTTCCCCTCTTTATAATGCTGCTCAATATGCTTTGCACACTTGTTAATAGTTTAAAGTGTATGCACACATGCCACTACCTAATTGGTATACTAGCCAGTTTTGCACTCTGCATTATTTAGAAAAGTAAAAAAAAACTCACAGTATTTTCATTTGAAAGCTACATTAGCTGAAGATAAAGGGATTATTTTGAAAATACTTCATTGTCCTGCATAGATTAGTAGCACAAATCAGTAAGTGATAGCCACTGCATGCCACAGCCAGTCAGTCCTCCAAAGACTAAAACTCTGTGAGCACCCATAAAGAGGTCCAGTATTCAGGGCACAGAATGGCAGTACCACACAGTGACACTGTAGGCCTGGCTCATTCAATTTTTTAAGTCACAGTTCCACGTAGCTGACATCTACTTTTTTTGTTTATGGTATGTTTTGTGCAGTTGTTTCACACTCTCTTCTTCCATCAAGAAGATAGAAATACCTTGTAAATAGTAATGCATTTTTTTATTAAAAAAAATTAAAAATTACGTTGTTATAATCCATCCAAAACTAGTTCAGTTCCTTCTTCGTAATTAGCGTAAATGAAATCAGCTGAATTTGCTGAAATCCCCAGACATTTCTCTGATTTTGCCAAGCTTATGGCAAAACAAATTCATCAAGGTCTGCTTGTGCCAAGTCATGGTAGAAAACCAATTTTCCAATAAGACAATAACACTTAAAATAGGTGTAACACTAGAGTGACTTTAATTTTAAAAATATATTTTTTGAGTGGACCATTCAAAGCTTCAACCTCAGCCCAATACAAAAATTTTTAAAATTGATATATGGATTTGTATATTTCTGGTAACATTCAGGTTGAAGGAATTCAATATTTTGCAAACAGTAATTTGTAAGAGAATGTCTTTAAATTAATGCTACCACTTTGTACCCTTATCAAATCTCAATTCATTTTGAATGAATATTTTATGGAATCATTTTGAATGCTAGCTACTCATTTTGCTGACCAATTGCAGATTATCCAGTTAAATAGATTTCATTTTGTCATACTGTGTAATAAGAACACATCCAGTGGGAGTAAATACATTATATGGCCACTTAGTCATGAGTAATAAACATAAGAAACTGCTTTGCAGTTTTCTTGTTTGTTTTAGATTTGTGTTCCAGTTGCAAGTTTATAATTACCTTAAATGCAACTTGAAGATTGGAGCAGATTTTTTATTTCTTTCACATTAGAAATGTATAGAATTTTGTAGTAATATATATGCTAAATTATAAGGACAAATCTGTTTAATTTGCTTAGTTGTAATAAGGCTATCCTAATGGTGACACACTTTGCAGGTTTCTGAGTAAATATATAATACTTTGTTTTGGTATTAAAATCAGGCTTTAACAAAATCTGAGTGTGCTTCTTATGCTATTCTTCATACTTAGTATACTAAAATAAGAAGAAAACTAATCATTTAAATGCCATTTTTGAAAAGCTGTTTGTGAGCATTAACTTATTTTTCAAATCTGCTTATTGAAGTACGGGTTTGAAAGGACCTTGAGCTTATCCTCTTAAGATATCTTTGGAAACTAACCCTGCAAAAGACACCATTCCATCATAGGAAAGGTCCATACACCTACAATCACTCATATCATTCTAGTTTACTCAAATACTGTGTCATGGATGCCATATAATTGGGCATGAACAACTATCCACAGGATGCCAATCAATTCTAGGGTACAGACAAAAATCATATCCTCATTCACTCTTACCATGGCAGTTTAGACGTGCCATTCGTTTAACATGTACATCTTTTTAATTTATAAGAAAAAACTTTGCATCCGTTTTTTTTTTTTATTATAATTTTGCAAAAACCTCAACTAAACTTTTTTCACGTTGTCATTATGGGGTGTTATATGTAGAATTCTGGGGAAAAAAATGAATTTAATCCATTTTGGAATAAGGCTGTAACATAACAAAATGTGGAAAAAGTGATGCACTGTGAATACTTTCCAGATGCATTGTAACTCAAGTCTTTCAGAAATGCATTTTTAAAGCTTTGTTGATATTTTGCTGTTCACTATGTTTTGTATATCACCTTAACAATTTATTTTCCTTGCACTTTTCAATTTATGTTTCTATGATTTAAATCAGATTTCAACCAACATATCTTTTTAAAATAGATGCCATACAGTATTTTATTCAGAACCTTCATTAGGTTTGGAAATTGATTAAGTTCATTAAATTCTTGGGGTGCCAAATTTCCATGGCACCTAGGATTAGTCACAACTCAATTCCATATACATATGCAGGCCAATACTCACAACTTTTTGTCAGTGTTACCCATAGACTAGACAACTACCTTTCGTACAGCACAGTACTTTCTTTTGAACCCTCTCACCCCCCCCAAACCCCACACTCACAAACATACTTTAGTATTACATATGGTCATTTTTGTTTTGTTATTTTTAATTTAACACGCTCTGCTCTCAGTAAAGTCACTGTGAAAGATGTCCATCATTTAAAATGCACCCAAGACCTTGTTATTCATAAAAGGGGAACAGATTGTAGCACCACTCCTGGAAGATAAAAATGAAAAAAGTTAATAAAATAAGTACATAATAAAAAGTGTTTATTTAGAGTTCTGAAACAAGATTCAATGCTAGTCTTGCAACTTCCTAAATTTGCTTTTGGGGTCCTACAATTAGACAGATTCCAGAACTAAGATAAAAAGTGACAGTAACCTGCTCTGAATAGCAAGATATGGTCAGACTATGGTCATAGGTTTGTATTTCACCTTAAAGTTATGAAGATTAAAATTGTCTCTGAATTTTTTTATACTATTATGTTATATGGTGCTATATATTATTCAGGGCACATTTTTTATAGAAAGTAATTTACTTACAGAGTAAAGAAGTAAAAGCCAGCACGCTATATGTTAAGCTAGAATAGCAAATTTCATTGGGGTTTAAACTAAACTCAAAGAACAAAGCAGAATCAAAACCAGAATATAAACTTATACTTATTTATTGCAAAGACATCCCTTTATTTTCACAAAATTTGATGCTGTTTGATGCACACAGCTGTTATGAATTGGAGTGCCAGACATAGCAAAGAGGATGTAAGGATTCAAAAAGAACCCCAATAACCCATACTGAGCCTTCCCTTGCCTACCCAGCCTAGCCCCCACCCCAAGCAGCTTGATCCCAAAATCTACTGGCCTACTTTGGCTTACACAGGTCTAAAAAAAAGTTTTGGCTTTATACATTAAATTTCCTAAAATATCTCAAAGTGCCTTTCAAGGAAAAGGAAAACCATTTGGGAAAAAAAAACACTGGCTTGAGATACAATGCACAAAAGGAATCTTTTTAAATGAGAATATTTAATCCAGAATAGAAAATATAACAAAAAGCTTAAAAGGAGTAAAGAGGAATTACCTAAAAGACAATACTAGGTGAGCAAGTCCTGATATACAGTCCAAAGCCAAAATGTAATAAATGGAGCAAAAGAAGCTCAAAACTATTAGTAAGTGCAACAGAAAAAAAACAATACTTAATAAATGACTACAGTAACTTCAATACCTCTCCTGAGGTCCTCTTCCCTGTCTCTTAAATAACCTCTGAAGGGTCTCAGGAATGGTGGCGCCAGGGTGGCCCTTCTCCTTGGGGGTTATCACTCACAGAGATTCACGTTTAATGGGATTGAATATAAGTAACAAGTAATAAACAAATCTAAAAGAAATAACATCAAAACGTGAGAAATAACTCGAAAATGACAAAGTAACACAAGCCAGAGAAAAAACCCTGGCTGTAATATAACAGCAGCCATCTTTTATAGAGTGACTGTGAGGATGTAACGCATCACATGACACAGTACATTATGTGTCTATTAACATACAGCTCAACATACAACATGGCATCACCTAAACAGTACTACAATGTAAACAAATATTCATAACAATTGAATAATTTCAGGTAATAAACACATTAATAGTAACTTACACCTGAGAATTTAGACGGCAAATGCTTATTAGCTACTGCTTCATACCAACACATTTTTTAACTGAGAAAAATAAAAATCATTTAAGATTAGATGCTCACTAACATTTGTAAACTTGTGTTGTATCTGTTGTATTTTGCTAGCCTGTGGTTTGATTTATATAAATTCTTGAATATTAACTTTTCAATATTTACATGTAGTTTTATTATTTCATATATAAATGAAAAGATGCACAATTGTTATTCAGTTTCAAAATTTTATTTGATTTCTCGCAATATCAAAGTAATTCTTCATAGAGTACATTAGATAAACTTTATTAATCTCAAATCCATTCAAATGCATACAGCTGCTGAAACATAAACAAAAATATATACTCACAGGACAGATATTTCCAATCAATTAATCAACTAATAAAACAATATGTAAATAAAATAAAAACTAATTTAACAAGTACCACAGATGGAACTTGATGAAGGTCAAAGTAGTAATATGGCAAGCAGGACAAACAAGACTTCCCTTTCACCAGCAGCTCCCTTCAGTACTTCCACTACAGTTTTTTCCAAAACCATTCACTGACATTATGACTACTACTTTACTGTGACAAGTTAACAGTTACTCAGTGCTTTGTACAATTTACAAGACAAGTTTAATATAAATGGGTTAATTTTGTAATTGAAAACTTTAAAATACACTAAGGCGATTTCTCTTTGTGCTCTACTCACTCTGTGTTTTAGTTGACCTGCTGCATTTAAAACCTCTGTGTTATAGTCATATTGGAAACTGATTTCTATTGTTTAGATTTCTCACAGTATCTCCAAATATTACTGTAGCGTTACATTGTATTGTAAGTGTAGCACTGTTCTGGGTTTAATCTGTGATTTTATTCGAAAAGGCAGGAGCAAGTTTAGTATAAGTTATAAGTTTCTACTGCTTTTGTCTGCACACAAATACTTTCGTTAATCCTTTTTCCCCTAAGGTCTTTGTTAAAGTGCTTTCCATTAAACCTTTTCTCTGTTTGAGAAAGTGATTGTATTTAAAGAGTAGGTATATAGAAGAGTATGTGGGGCACGGGAAGAAGACGGTTTGGTCCTTCGTTATTATAGATAGAAAATCAGTTACTTGAGTATTTCACTGCAGCTGTCTATTTTAAATGCCAATGAATAACTAAACATAGTAGAAAGTAGAAGTAAAAAAGAAAAACATAATAAAAAATAAATATAAAATTAAATTAAGCTTTTAGCGCAACAAATTCACAAGCAAGATGTACATAGCGCAATCTCGTAATTACTAACACGAACGGAGATAAAATCATCGAACACAAAAATATAATGTACACTTTTAGAGACTACTATAAATCCCTATATACTACTGAGTTTAAAGAAGACAATATACAATCTAATGCATTTCTGGATAAATTACAGATACCACAAATTGACGCTTTTAGTGTGGAGGAGCTCGATAAACCTCTGTCATTATCAGAATTACTGGATGCTATAAAGTCACTCCAAGGTGGAAAAGCAGCAGGCCCTGACGGCTACCCTGCAGAGTTTTACAAGAAATTCTCCGCTCAGCTAGCTCCCCTCCTATTAGCAACATTTACAGAAGCCAGAGATAACCAATCTCTTCCACAAACCTTTCAGCCAAGCACTAATCACTGTCTTTCCAAAACAAAATAAGGACTTATTACAATGTGCATCATACAGACCAATTTCACTTCTGAATAACGACGTTAAAATACTCTCTAAAATCATAGCTAGAAGGATGGAGAAAGTGCTCCCCTCAGTAATATCACAAGACCAAACTGGATTTATTAGGGGCCGACACTTATCTTCAAATCTTCGACGCCTGTTTAATGTAATATACTCACCAACTAAATCAAACACCCCAGAAATATTATTATCATTGGATGCAGAAAAGCATTCGACATGATTGAATGGAAATACCTTTTACTATTTTGGAGAAGTTTGGGTTTGGCCCAACATTTGTGCATGGATTAAATTACTGTATACTAACCCAGAAGCTTCAGTTTGCATCAATAACATTTGCTCAGACTACTTTAAACTAGAACGTGGCACAAGACAAGGATGCCCTTTGTCACCACTGCTGTTTGCAATTGCCATTGAACCACTGGCAATACATTGTCAAAATACTGATCAGATAAAGGGGATTAGCAGAGAAGGACTGGAACAGAAAATCTCATTATATGCAGATGACATGGTACTGTATATATCGGACCCAGAAAATTCTGTGCCTGCAGTCTTAGCAGCACTCACAGAATTTCAAAAGCTCTCTGGTCTCAGAATTAATCTGAATAAAAGTGTACTCTTTCCGGTGAATTCAAAGCATATAATATTAGATTAGACACCCTTCCTTTTATCATTGCAGAACAGTTTAAATACCTCGGGGTAAACATCACAAGTAAACATAAAGCTCTTTATCAACAAAATTTCGTCGCCTGCATGGAAAAAATTAAACAAGACTTGCATAGATGGTCAACCCTTCATCTCACACTAGCTGGAAGAATTAACACTGTTAAGATGAATATTCTTCCTAAGCTCCTTTTTATTTCAAAACATACCAATATACATTAATAAATCGTTCTTTAAGCAATTAGATTCAACAATAACCTCATTTATTTGGAATTCTAAACATCCACGCATCAAAAGAGTGACCCTACAAAGACAAAAGGCAGAAGGCGGCATGGCTCTACCTAACTTCCAGTTTTATTACTGGGCGGCAAATATACAGTCGATAAGAACCTGGACACAAATAGAAGAACATACACAGGCATGGACCGCAATAGAAGTAAAATCCTGCAGTACTTCTTTGTATTCCTTGCTTTGTGCTCCAATAAACACACGTTATCGGCAATACACTAATAACCCAATTGTGCTCCACTCACTTAGAATCTGGAACCAATGTAGAAAGCATTTTAAGACGGAGAAGCTTCTTTCTGTGGCACCCTGCAAAAGAACCACCTCTTTCAACCCTCACAAACATATGCAGTTTTAATATCTGGAAAAATTTGGAATTAACTTGCTTAGAGATCTTTATATAGACAACGTCTTTGCATCCTATGAACAATTACATTCCAAATTTAACATTCCAGCTACAAATTTCTTTCACTATCTTCAAATCAGGAACTTTGTTAAACAGAACCTTCCAGATTTTCCTCATCTTGCACCCTCATCCACGCTGGAAAAATTATTGCTCAATTTCAAGGAGTTAGACTCCATCTCTACAATATATAAAATCCTTTTACAATCCCTTCCTTTCAAAGATCCAAGAGGACACTGGGAAAATGACCTCTCAATTAATATATCAGAAAAGGAGTGGAAAGTAGCAATGCAGAGAATTCACTCAAGCTCCATATGCAAAGCATACAATTATACAACTCAAAATTATATATCGAGCACATCTGTCTCGACTAAAACTCTCCAAAATGTTTCCAGGGCATGATCCAACCTGCGAACGTTGCAACCAAGCCCCAGCCTCACTAGGTCACATGTTCTGGGCCTGCTCCAAATTAACATTATTCTGGACAAAAATTTTAATTACCTCTCAGACAGTCTTGGACTCACAATCCCTCCTAACCCATTAACAGCTGTGTTTGGGGTTCTTCCAGAGGGTCTTAAAGTGGAGAAAGACAAACAAATTGTGATTGCATTCACTACACTGTTGGCACGCAGACTTATTCTGATAAACTGGAAGAACCCAAACTCTCCTCTTTTAAGTCAGTGGGAAACTGATGTGTTATATTATTTAAAATTGGAAAAATCAAATACTCAGTTAGAGGATCTGTGCAGACTATTTTTAAAACATGGCAGGATCTAATCAGTAATATTTTGAAATGATTTTATAAAGCACAGAGAATTTGTTGATTTAGGTATTTTTAAAGCCTTAAATTTTACACGTTTGGCTTGCTCTCTCTCTCAAGGGTGGGGATCGATCTGTTCTTAGCATAATTCTTTTTTTGTAAAAACTTGATTGCTATGTATTGATTGTAATAAAATTAATAAATAAAATTAAAAAAATAAATTAAATTACATTAATGCATCTTTAGAAACAGTATTATGAATTACTTTATCCTCTTATTTCTGTTTGCATATAGTTCAGGATATTTTTCTCATTTATTGAACGACTAGCAGAATACCAGCTTATGGCGGAGAAGTGTGTTAAAGAAGGTACGAAAAGAAAAGGAAAATTTTAAAAATAACGTAACTTGATTGTTAATGTAATTGTTTTGTCATTGATATGAGTGTTGTTGTCATATCTATCTATCTATCTATCTATCTATCTATCTATCTATCTATCTATCTATCTATATATATATATATATATATATATATATATATATATGTATATATATGTATATATATATACATATCTATACTAATAAAAGCCAAAGCCCTCACTCACTCACTGACTCATCACTAATTCTCCAACTTCCTGTGTGGGTGGAAGGCTGAAATTTGGCAGGTTCATTCCTTACAGCTTCCTTACAAAAGTTGGGCAGGTTTTATATCGAAATTCTACGCGTAATGGTCATAACTGGAAGCAGTTTTTCTCCATTTACTGTAATGGAGATGAGCTTCAACGCCGTGGGGGAGTTTCGTGTGACATCATCACGCCTCACGTAATCACGCAGTACATAGAAAACCAGGAAGACCTCAAAAAAGCGCTGAAGAAAACATGCATTATATAATTGACAAGGCAGCGAAACAATAAGAAGCGGCGAGTGACATATACAACCATATTCATGAGTTCTGCTACTTCGGAAACAAAGCACGATGTAAACCTACACTTTAAATTAAGTTCATAGACAGGCTGCGCTGGCGTTTGTAATTTAGTGCCTGCCCATATAAGGCCGTCCGTCAGCGGCAATCCAATAGCAAACTGCCACGGGTAAATATTCACGGGTGAAGGACTGTGCTTATGGAGAGGAAGATGAGATGGTCAGGGTGGTGTTTGACACAAACTCAGCAAAACTGCGAGAGAAAGTTTTAAGTGCCAGGACTAAGGTAACATTAAATACAGCCATGGACATAGCACGAGATGGCACCAGCACAGCTGGGAACCTTCGATGCATGTACACCGAGTGGCTCACGTGAACTGACGCAGTGCACAGATAAAAGGCAACAGTTCCAAAGAGCTGAACAAAACCGAATTACACAATTGAAAAGGCAGCAAAAATATGAAGCGTCTCATACATACAAGCATATTCATAAATCCAACTACTGCGGAAACAAAGCACACGTTGGAAAAGTCAATGTCCCGCTAAAGGAAGACAGTGTACAAAAAACCCGTGCATGCAGTGTGTCAGGTCTCAGATAAAGAAGAAGACGAGCTGTTTATTGATGCAGTAAGAAACGAATCGATGAATGAAACCTGTCATCTTTACAACGATTGACAAACATGGAGTGTAACTTGAACACAACACATCCTACAAATACGAACCTGATTGAAAGAAATAATGATAATCAAATCCTTGATGACCGCAACACTCAGTAACACTCACAAAACAAATACTGTATATTGACAGTCATGTTACGTTATTTTAAAATGTTCCCTTTTCTTTTCTAGCTTTTTAACACACTACTTCTCCGCTGCGATACGCGGATATATATATATGTATATATATATAACCCGATCTACATACTCGAATAATGGATACTTTTTTTGCCATCAATGATTGTTTTGGTAAAGCCATACTCAGTGTATTCATTAGATGAACGGTAAAAAAGTAAGGGCGAGGAGGATGACTAATTGAGGCATGCAGGCTGTAGTGCGTCAACTCTATCTGAATTGCGATCACATTTGAAAAATATATCTTTTCAAGTTCTATTTTGTCCATATGTGTCAAACTCAAGGGCAGGGCCACATCCGCCCGGCGTGTAATTATATCCGCCCGAGATCATTTTATATACTGTATTATTGTTATTAAAGCCGGGTATATGAAGCGCTGGTAACACAATAAACTACAGATCCCATAATGCAACGCTAGCTCACACGATGCTGAAGAGAAAAGTTGATTCTGAAAATAGAGCCTTTAAAAACCGATGGGAGGCTGAGTATATGTTTACTGAACCCGTGTGTCTCATTTGTGGAGCTATTGTGGCTGTAATTACAGAATTTAATCTAAGACGGCACTATAAAACAAAACATCAGGGTAACCTGAAAGACCTGAATGCAATGCAGAAGATACAGAAAGCAGAAGAATTAAATAAGAATCTGACACTTGAGCGGACGTTTTTACCCGTGCACAATCACAAAGTGATTTCAATTGAGGCTGCTTTTATTGGAGACACAACCACTTGCCCCACTTTCCCTGTTACCAAATAATGTTAAACCAAGTCGTCACTACGGTGTTCCCAAATACGCACTTTGCTGATAAACTGAGCGCACTGAGTTTGCACGGCGCTTTGGTGACTTTGAAGAACAAAAAAAGTTTGTCTACATGTGGCTCGAACCTTGTGCATGTTTGGTAGCACATATCTGTGTGAGAAGCTCTTCTCAGTGATAAAGACTAACAAAACAGCACACAGGAGTCGCCTCACTGATGAGCACCTGCAATCCATCCTGAGAATCTCCACAACACAGAACCTCACACCAAACAGAAACGAACTTGTTGCCAAAAAAAGATGCCAGGTGTCCAGCTCTAAAATGACATATGAGCAAAGACAACTGAATGATTTGATTTGTTATTGCTGAAAGGAACACATTTTATTTATATTTCCAGGTTTTGTTATGCAGCATGTTCATATTTGAATTTGTATAATTTTGACAGGATATATTTTATGGAGAGCAAAATCTTTTGGGATATTTAAAATCTAAGTTTATTTTTTATAAAATATAAAATTACATAAGAGTAAAGAAATTTGAATGTTTGTTCTTTTAATGTTTACTTTATTTCTAACTTGTATAATTTAGACAGGATATATTTTTATGGAGAGCAAAATATTATAAGTTGTTTAAGGTTTGAGTTGATTTATTCACGAATAATATTCCTTTCTGTTTTACCATTCCTACCAAAGATATTTCTGTCGACTAAATAAAAATTCCTTCTATTTAAAATTTAAATAGAACTTGAACAAATCGATAGTTCATAATATCCACGCAGACTTGCGTAAGAGCGGAGTTATCCATTTTAACAAGCAGCGTATTGCACTGATACTGAAACAGCTGTGTGTGTATATATGTAAATATGTATGTATATGTATATATATGTTTATATATGTGTGTGTGTATGTATATATATATATATGTATTTGTGTGTATATATGTGTGTGTATGTATGTATATATATATGTAGATATATATATGTATGTATATATGTGTGTGTGTATAGATATGTATATATATATGTTTGTGTGTGTGTGTAAATATATATATATATTTATATATATATATATATATATATATATATATATGACAGCAACAGTCATCACTCACAACAGTGACAAAACAATTACATTGACAATCATGTTACGTTATTTTCAAAATGTTTCCTTTTCTTTTCATTGCTTCTTTAACACACTACTTCTCGTCTGGCTTGATTTATTTGTACTATATATATATATATATATATATATATATATATATATATATATATATATATATATATATATATATATATATATATATATATATATATATATATATATATATATATATATATATATATATATATATAGCAAAATTCGCTTCTGAGAAGTAAAAAGAAAAGGAAACATTTTAATAATAACATAACATGATTGACAATGTAATTGTTTTGTCATTGTCATGAGTGTTGCTGGCATATATATATATATATATATATACACACACACAAACATACACATATATAAACATATATATACACATCATATATATATATATATATATATATATATATATATATATATATATATATACACATGTACAAATATAGACATATATATATAAATATATACACACATATATATACACAGTTATATTTTAAAAATAGCGTAACACGATTGTCAATGTAATTGTTTTGTCACTGTTGTGAGTGATGAGTGTTGCTGTCATATATATATATATATATATATATATATATATATATATATATATATATATTTACACACACACACATATATATATATCTACATATCTACATATCTATATACATATCTACATATACACTTATATACAGTATGCATACCTATCTACATCATATATACACACACATACATACATACACACACACACAAATTATATATATGTGTGTGTGTGTGTGTGTATATATATATATATATATATATATATATATATAATCTAGATAGGGTGTGTGTGTGTGTGTGTATATACATATATATATATACACATACATATACTTGTGCGTATGTTTGTATGTGTCTATATGTGTGTGTATAGCTTTGGTCACTGAGTGCAAGGGAAAAATAATAAAATATAGTCTATAAGTTATTAAACAGTAAAACATTAACGTTTTAAGAAGTACAGGTACATTGGGCACTACTGGAGTGGTTGCGGGTAAACTACATTTTAAAGACTGTGTAACACAACAGGTAAGTAGAACTAACAGCAGCTAAAATGTATATGGATCATCTCTCGGTAGTAGATCCCTTTTGAAAGGCGCTACGACGGCTGTGGTATAGAAATTACATTTTCTATGTGAGCGTTCAAATTTGTGCCTCTGGTAATGTGCCTTACCGGCAATTAAAGAAAATTAGTTTTGTGTCCTCTGCAGTGTTAAGAGAGAAAGGCTTTGGTTTGGGATAAAAGGAAAAAAGGTGTAAAGAAAGGAAAGTTGCCTTTTTCTTTTATATAGTATAGAGAGATGTGTTCGCTGACGTTATGATCGCCTTTTGGGGACTGTCGCGGTGGGTCTTGCGCTGGCTGCTCGACTTTTGCTGGGCAGGAGACCCCTTTTGTACACACGTTCATGATATCAAAAGTCTCAGCGCTCTTTGGAGGTAATTCATATATTATATATATATAGCAAAATACCCGCTCCTCGCAGTGGAGAAGTAGTGAGTTAAAGAAGTAATGAAAAAGAAAAGGAAACATTTTAATAATAACGTAACATGATTGACATTGTCATGAGTGTTGCTGTCATATATATTCCTGCCTAAATAAGTCACCCACTTCGTTCTTACTTTTTTACCGTTCATTTAATCATGGCTAGTGGCGGAAAAATTATAAAATGGAAGGAGGATGGCTTTACCAAAACAATTATTGATGGCGAATCGATTATTCATAAAGCTTGAATTGGTGATCTGTTTTTCTGTGTTAACCTCATATTTTTCATACTTCTTCTCAAACTAAGGTGGTGCGAGGGTAAAATGAATCGGGATGCGCTGATCAATGTAATCGGTGTACCAGGAAATCATGCATTGACAAAGCTCCACTTTGCTTGTAATGCAAAGTGTGATTAAATGAATTATTTTTTAACGTGTTATGGAGCACATGCATCAAAGCTTCTCAGCTGTGCTTATGCTAAGAAAAGGAAAGATTTTAAAAATAACGTAACACGATTGTCAATGTAACCTTTTGTAAGTAGTGCCTGGAGGATTCAGTGTGGAGAAACTGTAGAGACAGCGTGTGTATTAACTTGTGGATTTTTCTGTGAGTATTTGGTGGCAGTGTGACGAAGTTGCTTCGGAAGACGGCGTTAGCCGCGGAGTTCAGCTCAGAGCGAAATGAGGTAAATGGGAGGGAGATGATGGCGTGACTCCCCATCCCCTTAACTGTCAATCCCCACAAACACAGTCTCGAAATTTGCATAAGCACACCCCTTCACCTACAATTTTAACTTAGTTACAAAGTGATCAAAGCTCGTTTATATCCTCGTCCTCTCATTAAACTTGTATCCGCATTACCTGTGGGCATGTGAAACGCCAGCGGTAGCCTGTCTATGAACTTAATTTAAAGTTTAGGTTTACACCTTGCTTTCTTTCCGAGGTAGCAGCACTCATAAATATGGTAGTATATGTTACTCGCTCGCTTCTTATTTTTTCGCTGCCTTCTCAATTATATAATGCATGTTTTCTAAAGCGCTTTTTGGAGGTCTTCCTGGTTTTCTATGTACTGCGTTGACAGTCAGTTCACGTGATTACGTGGGAGGCGTGATGATGTCACACGAAACTCCGCCCCCCACGTCTTTCCAGGTCAACTCCATTACAGTTAATGGAGAAAAATACCTTCCAGTTATGACCATTAGGTAGAATTTCGAAATGAAACCTGCCCAACTTTTGTAAGTAAGCTGTAAGGAATGAGCCTGCCAAATTTCAGCCTTCTACCTACACGGGAAGTTGGAGAATTAGTGATGAGTGAGTGAGTGAGTGAGTGAGTGAGGGCTTTGCCTTTTATTAGTATACTAGCAAAATACCCGCGCTTCGCAACGGAGAAGTAGTGTGTTAAAGAAGGAATGAAAAAGAAAAGGAAACATTTTGAAAATAACGTAACATGATTGTCAATGTAATTGGTTTGTCACTGTTGTGAGTGATGAGTGTTGTTGTCATATATATATATATATATTTATATATATATATATATATATATATATATATATTTACACACACACACATAAACATATATATATACATATCTATACATATACACATACATATATATATCTACATATATACACATACATATACATACACACATACATACATACACATACATATATACACACAAATACATATATATATACATACATACACACACACATATATAAACATATATATACATACATATCTACATATACACACACACACAGCTATTTCATATCAGTGCAATACGCTGCTTGTTAAAACGGATAACTCCCGCTCTTACGTGCAAGTCTGCGTGGATATTATGAACTATCGTATTTGTTCAAGTTCTATTTAAATTTTAAATAGAAGGAATTTTTATTTAGTCGACAGAAATAACTTTGGTAGGAATGGTAAAAACAGACAGGAATATTATTCCTGAATAAATCAACTCAAACCTTAAACAACTTATAATATTTTGCTCTCCATAAAAATATATCCTGTCTAAATTATACAAGTTAGAAATAAAGTAAACGTTAAAAGAACAAACATTCAAATTTCTTTACTCTTATGTAATTTTATATAAAAATAAACTTAGATTTTAAATATCCCAAAAGATTTTGCTCTCCATAAAAATATATCCTGTCAAAATTATACAAATTCAAATATGAACATGCTGCATAACAAAACCTGGAAATATAAATAAAATGTGTTCCTTTCAGCAATAACAAATCAAATCATTCAGTTGTCTTTGCTCATATGTCATTTTAGAGCTGGACGCCTGGCATCTTTTTTTGGCAACAAGTTCGTTTCTGTTTGGTGTGAGGTTCTGTGTTGTGGAGATTCTCAGGATGGATTGCAGGTGCTCATCAGTGAGGCGACTCCTGTGTGCTGTTTTGTTAGTCTTTATCACTGAGAAGAGCTTCTCACACAGATATGTGCTACCAAACATGCACAAGGTTCGAGCCGCATGTAGACGGACTTTTTGTTCTTCAAAGTCACCAAAGCGCCGTGCAAACTCAGTGCGCTCAGTTTATCAGCAAAGTGCGTGTTTGGGAACACCGTAGTGACGACTTGGTTTAACATTACTTGGCAACAGGGAAAGTGGGCAAGGTGCAAGGGTGCATTTGTGTCTCCCATAAAAGCAGCTTCACTTGAAATCACTTTGTGATTGTGCAGGGTTAAAGCGTCCGCTGAAGTGTCAGATTCTTATTTAATTATTCTGCTTTCTGTATCTTCTGCATTGCATTCAGGTTACCCTGATGTTTTGTCTCATAGTGCCGTCTTAGATTAAATTCTGTAATTACAGCCACATTAGCTCCACAAATGAGACACACGGGTTCAGTAAACATATACTCAGCCTCCCATCGGTTTTTAAAGGCTCTATTTTCAGAATCAACTTTTCTCTTCAGCATCGTGTGAGCTAGCTTCGCAATAACTTGCAGCATCATAAGCTAGACTTGATTAACGCGGTAAGTGTTGGGCAAGGCAGCTGAAGCGCTGCATTATGGGATCTGTAGTTTATTGTGTTACCAGCGCTTCATATACCCGGGCCATTAATAACAATAATACAGTATATAAAATGATCTCGCGGGCGGATATAATTACGCCGGGCGGATGTGGCCCGTGGCCCTTGAGTTTGACACATATGGACTAAATAGAACTTGAAAAGATATATTTTTTCAAATGTGATCGCGCAATTCA
Organism: Polypterus senegalus; assembly: GCF_016835505.1. Classification (NCBI taxonomy): domain Eukaryota; kingdom Metazoa; phylum Chordata; class Cladistia; order Polypteriformes; family Polypteridae; genus Polypterus; species Polypterus senegalus. The sequence goes on from NC_053159.1 coordinate 93,252,344, forward strand.
GATAGAGTTGGCGCACTACAGCCTGCATGCCTCAATAAGTCATCCTCCCTCGCTCTTACTTTTTACCGTTCATCTAATGAATACACTGAGTATGGCTTTACCAAAACAATCATTGATGGCGAATAAAGTATCCATTATTCGAGTATGTAGATCGGGATATATATATACATATATATATACCCGCGTATCGCATGAGAAGTAGTGTGTTAAAAAGCTAGAAAAGAAAAGGGAACATTTTAAAAATAGCGTAACATGACTGTCAATATACAGTATTTGTTTTGTGAGTGTTACTGAGTGTTGCTGTCATCAAGGATTTGATTATCATTATTTCTTTCAATCAGGTTCGTATTTGTAGGATGTGTTGTGTTCAAGTTACATTCCGTGTTTGTCAATCGTTGTAAAGATGACAGGTTTCTTTCATCGATTCGTTTCTTACTGCATCAATAAACAGCTCGTCTTCTTCTTTATCTGAGACCTGACACACTGCATGCACGGGTTTTTTTTTTACACTGTCTTCCTTTAGCGGGACATTGACTTTTTCCACCGTGTGCTTTGTTTCCGCAGTAGCTGGATTTATGAATATGCTTATCAGGCGCTTCATATTTTTGCTGCCTTTTCAATTGTGTAATTGGTTTTGTTCAGCGCTCTTTGGAACTGTTGCTTTTATCTGTGCACTCGTCAGTTCCGTGAGCCGCTCGGTGTACATGCGTCGAAGGTTCCCAGCTGTGCTGGTGCCATCTCGTGCTATGTCCATGGCTGTATTTAATGTTACCTTAGTCCTGGCACTTAAAACTTTCTCTCGCAGTTTAAGCTGAGTTTGTGTCAAACACCACCCTGACCATCTCATCTTCCTCTCCATAAGCACAGTCCTTCACCCGTGAATATTTAGTGGGAGTTTGCTATTGGATTGCCGCTGACGGACGGCCTTATATGGGCAGGCACTAAATTACAAGCGCCAGCGCAGCCTGTCTATGAACTTAATTTAAAGTGTAGGTTTACATCGTGCTTTGTTTCAGTAGCAGAACTCATGAATATGGTTGTATATGTCACTTTCGCTTCGCTTCTTATTGTTTAGCTGCCTTCTCAATTATATAATGCATGTTTTCTTCAGCGCTTTTTGGAGGTCTTCCTGGTTTTCTATGTACTGCGTGATTACGTGGGAGGCGTGATGATGTCACACGAAACTCCGCCCCCACGGCGTTCAAGCTCATCTCCATTACAGTAAATGGAAAAACAGCTTCCAGTTATGACCATTACGCGTAGAATTTCGATATAAAACCTGCCCAACTTTTGTAAGGAAGCTGTAAGGAATGAACCTGCCAAATTTCAGCCTTCCACCCACGGGAAGTTGGAGAATTTGTGATGAGTGAGTGAGTGAGTGAGTGAGTGAGGGCTTTGCCTTTTATTAGTGTATATATATATATATATATATATATATATATATATATATATATATATATACACACATACACATATATATACACACACATATAAACATAAATATATACATAGACACATATACACATATATATACACATACACATATATACATATATATACACACACACATATATACATACATATATACACATACATCCACATATATATATACATATATATATATATCTCTACATATACACACATACATATACAGGGAGTGCAGAATTATTAGGCAAGTTGTATTTTTGAGGATTAATTTTAATATGGAACAAACACAGTGCTATCAGTCAATCCAAAATGTTAATAAACCTGAAACCTGAATGTTTCACAACGGAAATGTGAGTGTGAACATCATCAGGGGAATACATATGTGCACAATTATTAGGCAACTATTAGTGTGCAGATTTATTATGCAACTAAAGGAAAAATGAAAATTTTCCCATCTCACTTGTTTATTTTCATCTGTTATAGTGAGAATAATAAACAAACACCTCAAAATTTACAAATAAACATCTCTGACATTTCAAAAAAAATAAATCAATCAATGAATGACCAATATAGCCACCCTTCTTTCCAATAACAGTCATAAGCCTTTCCATTCATGGAGTCTGTCAGTTTCTTGATCTGTTGACGATCCGCTTTTGTAGAGCAGTGACTACAGCCTCCCAGACACTCTTCAGAGAGGTGTATTGTTTTTCTCCCCCATAAATCTAGCGTTTAAGAAGTGCCCACAAGTTCTCGATAGGGTTTAGGTCAGATGAGGAAGGGGGGCCATGTCTTTATTCCTTCATCTTTAAGGCCTTTACTGGCTGGCCACGCAGTGGAGAACTTCGATGCAAGTGATGGAGCATTGGCCTGCATAAAAATCATGGTCTTTTCCTGTATCACTGTTTGAAGAAAGTGTCTTGAAAAACTGGCAGTAGGTTTGGGAGTAGATTTTGAGTTCATCTTCAATGCAAAAGGTCCAACTAGCTCATCTTTAAAAATACCAGCTCATACCAGTACCCCACCTCCACGTTGGAGTGGAGCTCTGTGCCCATTACTGATCCACAGGTCCATCCATCTGGTCCATCAAGAGTCACTCTCATCTCATCGGTCCATAAAACCTTTGAAAAAAATCTGTCTTCAGATATTTCTTGGCCCAGTTTTGACGTTTCAACTTATGTTTCTTGTTCAGTGGTGGTTGGGTTTCAGCCCTCCTTACCTTGGCCATGTCTTTGAGCACTGAACACCTTGTACTTCTGGGCACTCCAGGTAGGTTGCAGCTCTGGAATATGAAAGTACTGGAGGATAATGGGTTCCTGGTAGCTTCACGTTTGATTCTTCTCAAATCTTTGGCAGCTAATTTGCGTCTTTTGTTCTCAACACGTTTCTTGCGACCCTGTTGACTATTTGCAACAAAATGTTTGATGGTTCTGTGATCACACACCAATATCTTAGCAATTCCAAAAGTGCTGCATCCCTCTGAAAGACTTTTTACAATTTTGACTTTTCAGAGTCAGTTAAATCTCTTTTTTGGCCCATTTTGCCTGAGGAAAACTAGCTGCCTAATAATTCTGCACACCTTGATATAGGGTGTTGATCTCCTTAGGCCACACCCTCCCCCATTACACAAATACACATCACCTGACGTGCTTAAATCCAATAAGCATTCAAGTTAATACAGCTTGGAGTTGGAATATACGCATTAAAAATGATGATATGGTCAAAATACTCACTTGCCTAATAATTGTGCACACAGTGTACATACACACACATATATACACACAAATACATATATACATACACACACATATATATATAAACATATATATACACGCACGCACACACACAACTATCGTATATGTTCAAGTTCTATTTAAATTTTAAATAGAAGGAATTTTTATTTAGTTGACAGAATATTATTCCGGAATAAATCAACTCAAACCTTAAATAACTATATAACTATAATATTTTGCTCTCCAAAAAATATATCCTGTCTAAATTATACAAGTTAGAAATAAAGTAAATGTTAAAAGAACAAACATTCAAATTTCTTTACTCTTATGTAATTTTATATAAAAAATAAACTTAAATTTTAAATATCTCAAAAGATTTTGCTGTCCATAAAAATATATCCTGTCAAAATTATACAAATTCAAATATGAACATGGTGCATAACAAAACCTAGAAATATAAATAAAATTTGTTCTTTTCAGCAATAACAAATCAAATCATTCAGTTGTCTTTGCTCATATGTCATTTTATCAGAGCTGGAAGCCTGGCATCTTTTTTTGGCAATAGGTTTGTTTGTTTGGTGTGAGGTTCTGTGTTGTGGAGATTCTGAGGATGGACTGCAGGTGGTCATCAGTGAGGCGACTCCTGTGTGCTGTTTTGTTAGTCTTCATGACTGAGAAGAGCTTCTCACACAGATATGTGGTACCAAACATGCACAAGGTTCGAGCCGCATGTAGACGGAGCTGGAGCATTTTTGCGGGGAATGGACTGAATAAACTGTCCGGACCCTGCAGTATCGTACTTTGCCTTCAGTGTGCCATTACACTGCAGCTCAATCACCTCCATCTGAATCTGCACAGGTGCAGTTTCCACATCGACAGCAAATGGGTTGCGAAACAAATCAAAATTCTTTTTTTGTTCGTCAAAGTGCAAACTCAGTGCGCTCAATTTATCAGCAAAGTGCGTATTTGGGAACACCGTTGTGGCGACTTTGTTCGACATTACTTGGCAACAGGGAAAGTGGGGCAAGTTGCACTGGTGCATTTGTGTCTCCCATAAAAGTAGCTTCACTTGAAATCACTTTTGTGATTTTGCACGGGTAAAAACGTCTGCTGAAGCGTCAGATTCTTCTTTAACTCTTCTGCTTTCTGTATCTTGTGCATTGCATTCAGGTCTTTCAGGTTATCTTGATGTTTTGTCTCATAGTCCCGTTTTAGATTAAATTCTCTAATTACAGCCACATTAGCTTCACAAATGAGACACACGGCTTTACCGGCAATGTCAGTAAACATATACTCAGCCTCCCATCGGTTTTTAAAGTCTCTATGTTCAGAATCACCTTTTCTCTTCAGCATCGTGTGGGCTAGCTTCACATTAACTTGCAGCATCATAAGCTAGACTTGATTGATGCGGTAAGTGTTCGGCAAGACAGTTGAAGCGCTGCATTATGGGATCTGTAGTTTATTGTATTACCAGTGCTTCATATCCCCGGGCCATTAATAACAATAATATATAAAATGATTTTCAAATGTGATCGCGCAATTCAGATCGAGTTGACTCGCACTACAGTACATCGAGCCCGCGTGCTATTGTGGTTTTGCCTGCGTGCCTCAATAAGTTATCCTCCCTCGCTCTTACTTTTTTACCGTTCATCTAATGAATACACACTGAGTATGGCTTTACCAAAACAATCATTGATCGCGAATAAAGTATCCATTATTCATAAAGCTTCAATTGGTGATCTGTCTTTCTGCGTTAACCGCATATGTTTTCATACGTCTCAAACCAAGGGGATGCGAGGCTAAAATGTATCGGGAAGCGCGTGCGCACATACTTAGTGCATCCCCTCTCGGGAATCGAACCTTGGAAGCCTCTATTGCGCCCCAGCGTGTGGTTTGTCTATTTGAGCGTAGCAGTATAATTCAGTTTTTGTTCAGCACTCTTTGGAACTGTTCCTTTTTGTCTGCGCACTGTGTCAGTTCACGTGAGCTGCTAAATATGGTTTTATATGTCACTCGCTCGCTTCTAATTGTTTCGCTGCCTTCTTAATTATATAATGTATGTTTTCTTCAGCGGTTTTTGGAGCTCTTCTTGGTTTTCTAAGTACTGCGTGATTACGTGGGAGGCGTGATGATGTCACACGAAACTCCGCCCCCCACGACTTTCGAGCTCAACTCCATTACAGTAAATGGAGAAAAATAGCTTCTAGTTATGACCATTACGCATAGAATTTCGAAATGAAACCTGCCCAACTTTTATAAGTAAGCTGTAAGGAATGAGCCTGCCAAATTTCAGCCTTCTACCTACACGGGAAGTTGGAGAATTAGTGATGAGTCAGTCAGTGAGGGCTTTGCCTTTTATTAGTATAGATTCTCTTTGTTCTTTATTTTTATTTATATGTAGCTCTTTTTTGTTAATTTTCTTTTATTCGAAGTTCATTATCAGCTCTTGATGCTCCTTTTCTATCCCAGTCTAACATTCAACATTTTTGAATAGATAATTTGCTTTTCTGCCTTGCGATTATAACTGACTGCGTTGAAGAGGGAGGATTGAGAGTGTCACAGGGTGATACAGAGAGATGATGTGCGCAGTAGGAGTAATGATTAGGTGAGCACTGTGGAGGGGAGTGCTCAAGGCTGAATAAAGCGGAAACATTGGAACACTTTTTTAATAGAGAGATTAGGTTAGAGAACGTTACTTTATGTTATGAAGTGAAATAGCTTAAATGTGAGGTAAAATCTATTCTGTAATAACATTTGAATTTGTTTGGCCAAGGTAAATTTTTAAACAGAGTAGATAACATAATAGAATACCCCCCATTATCTTTGGTAATTGATTACTATGGTAAATGTAAAGCAGTTATTTTAGGACACCAGTCTATGATTGTCCACAAGTATTTAGCCCATAATGCTTTATTTAGCTCATTTTATACACATTTTAAAAGTTGTGTTTTTTTTTGTACAGCAGAATTGCTGCCATAATAAAAAATTAAATACTTCATAATTGTAAGGCGTCTTTTCCAAAAGACATCTTTCAATTAACATAATTTATGCTCTGAGCCTATACTTAGTAAAGAAATTCAAAAAATAAATTAAGTGAGTGGCTAACTACATTTATTCATAAAAATCATGGTTGTTTAATAAAAGCATTTATTGCGTTTCTAATGTTTTTATTACTGTCCAAATGGTGAATAGTAACAATAGAGGCTAACTCAAAACTATTATATTCTCCTGATTAGTGTGCAATTATCCTGGCCAATGTTTTTTCATTTGTAATGAACAATTCAGGTTTACTACAGTGACATTAAACTGCATACTAAAAAAGAGAGTCCTATCTTGTATGTGAAACTTTTCTCATTGTTACTTAATCTTTCAAACTGATCATTGGTGGCTTCAACAAATATAGTCACTCATAGTATGGCTTATACTTTGTTTTCGGTGAAAGTTGTGGTAAACAATAAGCCACATGGTGTTTAATGTTTTATTATGCAAATTGATCAAAGGATACCATGGTTGCAATATTGATAAGCACGAGTGCTTCAGAGATCCAGTATCTTGGGTTTGAGTCCCACCATGCAATTGTTAGTATAGAGTCTCTATGTTCTACTCATTTGTACATGGCTTCTCCTGGATATTCTGGGTTTCTCTGACAAAAACAAAAGATCTGCAGGTTGTTTTAATGTGTTATTGTACATTAGTCCTGTGTGATTATGAGCATGGGTGTTAGTGTAGCTGGGCCATGAAATTGACTTGTGCAATGTTTAGGCAACTGTTTTCTTCCTTTTGCCCAGTGCTGCTATTGTATTCTCCAGACCCAGACACCTTGAATTCAATTAAGCAGATTTGTGAATGTTATATTACAATCGCCTTAATCCATTTCCTTCTTCATGGTCCAAAAACTTGAAATTTTAAGAAAAATAGAGAAGCACAGTTATGAGTGATAATATTTATTCTCTGCTGAGTTCAAAGGAAGAAACCTCAGCTTGTGTAACCCAAAAAAAAAATTGTACTTAATTGTACTGTACTGAAATTCTAGACATGATATATTTAAATGTACGGTATATCGTGACTTTCATACTAATTATCATCAAGAATCTCAGTTAATATTATTGTAGCAATTTTAAAGAAAAATCAATTATACACTGATCATAGTACACAAGAGCAGTCTAATTAATTGGATGACTTGTTTAATAATTAAACCTAAGACAAAAACAGAATATACTGTACGTTAACTTATTAGTGTATGTGCTTAACTGATTTGAAAAATAAAAAGATAGCTTCTTCTGAAGTCAGAAGACATGCTACTGAGCTTTTATAGTTATAACTATGGGGTTCACCCCATGCTCGCTTCGCTTGCCAACCCCCCTGGCCTGCACTACGCACCAGCCACTTCGCGTCTCTGCCGCTTGCGTTGTGAAGAGAGTGGCTTAACGCACCCCAAGGAGACGCGGTCGCTCCTCCAAAACATCCTCTTAAACGGTTATACAATGGGAAATAAATACAGTTTGTTTTTTTTTTTGTAATCTCCTCTTGCTTGATCAGCTGCTGGCTTGCTGCTCCTGCCATGCCGCATGATCTGCATTTCGCATGGCACTTCGAACATTTAAAAGCCTGCACAGCAGTTGTCCTGCTCTTTGTCTTTTATTTCTGGCCCCAGGCATGGTTAAATCTCTTGCCACAGTCTTGTCTCGTGGGAAGTGAGTTCTTGATATTTATATATTTAGTTTGTAATTTAAAATTGGAATAAGAATCTGAAAATCTAACATCACATTAAAGTTCGATAAACTCTGAAAAGAATGATACCAAACATATATATGTAGGTTTTAAGTCAAGTCAAAGTCAGATTTAAAGCATGACAAAAAACTTGACATAAAAATGTGGCATAAAATCGTTGCACTTTTAGGCTCAGAATTTTATATATAGAATAGATAGTAACAGAGAAACTTAGGAAAACACCATGTGGTAGAATCCTATAATGCCCGAAAAGCTTGAAAAAACAAAGCTAAAAGAATTGACTTTTTGCCAAACCTGCAAGTGCATGAATTGTTCAGTGTAAGTGCCCACTTACACAGCTGGGCCCCAGTGAGCCCTAAGAACAACAAAATACTGAAAAATCAGAGGTCAGAGGCAATAATACAAACAAAGAAAGGAACCGAGGCAGCAAAAATAGAAAAAATTACCAAAAAAGGCAAAACATAAAAAAATAATATTGGTAATGAATACCATAGAAAAAGGTTTTTAAGTTGATGTCTAATCCTCTAAATAGGTCAGAAAGACTTTTGATTAAAATTGAGTCACTGAGAACTAGTTATATTGAAAATGGCTAATATAATGTTACATGCCAGCAATAGGCCACTGCCATGTTATTTGCTGTCTCGTCATGCCGATTAACATATGCTGTGGTAGGACAACTCCAATTGAGATTGCACAACATTATTGTCATCTTGGAAACCTGCATAGGAGAGCACGATTTTGACAAAAGAATGTGAAAAACAAATAAAATAAACTACAAAATTATGGGAAAACTAGCAATGTCCATTTCACCACCTGTTCAACCTACCACCAAGGAAACACTTTGCATTACCATGGTACTTGAGTAGATATTTCTGTACAGGTCAAGCAATAAGAAAAGATGTGCATGCCTAAAGGCAGGTGGAGGTAAATCTCTATGCAGTGTGACATGAGGAGCAGAGAAAAGGTACAGTGGATTCAAAAGGTCTTCTGAACACATTATGTTGTAGGTTTAATTTTAAATGAATAGATTTGCCCATCAATCAACACTCAGTAATCCATAATGACAAAATTAAAATCTGTTTTCAGAAAGATTTGTACATTTTTGGAGAATCAAAAACTGAAATCTCTCATTTATGTATACTACTAGTCAAATGTTTTAGAACACCTCAGTTTTGCCAGGTTTTTCTACAAAGTTAATCAGTTCAAATGCAACAAATGACCTAAAATAGTGAAAAGGTAAACAGTAAACTGCTAGAGGTTTAAATTTAAAGTTTAGGTTAGCAAAACCTGAAAAAAGGAAATTTCAGAATATTACAAATAAGTCTTCTTCAGGTAACAACTAATAGCTTACCACCTATAAATTAAGCCTTGCAAGTTGAAGCAAAAAGTTTGCACAGGCTTCCCAGCTTCTGTTGATTACTTAAAATTCCTCTGTCAGTGTTAAAGCAGAGTTGAAACAGACTATGTTACTACACCCCTTGAAGTACTTTCTAAATGTACTTCAATGGGTACATTTGCCGCCTTCCAAGAGGCATAAAACATGATTTTGACAGTAACAAGATAGACATTTTATATCAGGCATGTCAAACTCACTACCATTGGTGGGCCGCTTCGACTGCCATATGTGTGTCAGCGGGCCGCACTGTAACAAATACTATTATACAAAGTTACTGTAGCATTCTTTCCAATACTGAAAACTTTAAAAAAATGTAACACTTAAAGTTTAAAGAAAAGCAGTTTATTTCCATACAATCTCCGTACAACAGCATACAATTAGAGTCTTAACCTCTTAGCTAGGTCCTTATATTATTATATTATATTCATTGCTTATATAGGAGTCTTACAGTCTGAGTTCTATTTCTTTTGTCCCAACACTTGGCATCTCTTGTTAGCAACCAGTTTGTCAATATCAGGCTTGAAATCTTTTGCAGCTGTAAATTTTATGAGGGATGAAAGGTAAGTCTTGAGCGATGTGGGGTTTTGGTAGCTTTCATTAACGAAAACAATTGCTCACAAAGGTAAGTGCTTCTGAACATTTACAGTACTCTCAATGCCAAGTTACGGATCTATACATACGAGGGTGGCAGGTAAGCATACAAGCCTGGCACACCAACTTTGTTGTAGTTTGCCTTCAGAATAGAATCTGACTGCAGTTCAATCAATTCCATTTGGATATTCTTAGGCATTTTAAGAGAACAGCGCAAAGTCCTGTTCGTGTGAACTGAAATCATGAAAACGCTCACTGAATTCACTGCTCAGTAATTAAAATTGGAAAACAAATACTCCAAAAATCTAATTTTACTTTACTAAGTTTACTTCAAAGTTTATATTGTAAAATAAGCCGATATGCAAAAAGCCCCCTGACCTACGCTAATTTTACAAACTCAAAATCACAAAAATCTATACTAATAAAAGGCAAAGCCCACACTCACTCACTTCCTCACTCACTCACTCATCATTAATTCTCCAACTTCCTATGCAGGTAGAAGGCTGAAATTTGGCAGGCTTATTCCTTACAGCTTACTTACAAAGGTTAAGCAGGTTTCATTTCGACATTTACATTTTACACATAACGGTCAACAATGTCTGCTATTTTGAACTTTCTTATTTATGGCCCCATCTTCGCGAAATTTGGTAGGCAGATTCCCTGAGCTAACCGAAACCGATCTACGTACTTATTTCGGTGGTATGACGCCACTGTCGGCCGCCATATTGAAAATTCCAACGTCAATAATTCTCCAACTTCCCGTGTAGGTAGAAGGCTGAAATTTGGCAGGCTCATTCCTTACAGCTTACTTACAAAAGTTAAGCTGGTTTCATTTCGAAATTCTACACATAACGGTCATAATGGTCGACAACGTCCGCCATGTTGAACTTTCTTATTTATGGCCCCATTTTCATGAAGTTTGGTAGGCGGCTTCCCTGCGCTAACCGAAACCGATGTACATACTTATTTCGGTGATATGACGCCACTGTCGGCCGCCATATTGAACTTTCCAGCGGACTTTCTTACTTATGGGCCCATCTTCAAGAAATTTGGTACGCAGGTTCTCAACGCTAACTGAATCCTACTTAAATACATATACGTCCATAGCCTGCAGCTCGGTCACCGTGTGGCGGCGTTGGGTCCCCATTACAATGCCTCCCACGTTGTTGGCTGCCTGCCTATATAAGGCCGTCCATCGCTCCAGTCTCTACATTCCCTTCCTTGCTTCGCCACAGGATTCACATCTCCCTACTCATAACTGAAGCCTTTTTATTTAATCCACGGCTTCTCCGCTGTATTATTGTTCGTTTATTACGATTATAGTTATTATGTAGGTATTTTAGGCTTACTTTACATTGTTCAGGTACCCATTTCCTTTATCGTTCCAACCGTACCCCCATTAACATGTCTATCAAGGTGATCACCATTGATCAAAGAACTGTCACTTACCGAGTGGTTTCCTTCCTCGGGATGGCACCTGCCTTTTACATTCTCTTTGTTACATATTGCACGGCCATATCAGGCTCACTCTTGATATCCGGAGGAACATTGTGTCTTATGTATTGAATGACTGGGACAGGTTCAAGGTGTGGACTGATGACGGTACAGGAGATAATTATACTACACAGGGGCACTATAAGAGTGAAATGCTTAAGCCCTTCACCTGTGGTTCTGCATGTGAGTTGATGGCTGCCGCTGAATTGTTCGGTTGTCGCTTTCAAGTGTACTGAAATGGCCAAATATTTTACACCTTTGGACAACCACCAATGCCTCTTAAACATCTTAGATTCACAGGTGACGATTTCAGTAGTGGACACTTTGATGTTTATGAATGTTTCAACTCTCAAAAGCTGGATGTGAAGTTATTGATGAAACCAGTTGTATGCTTACAACACTTGACTGATGCCGAATGTCACTTCAACACAACAAGTCCTGCAAATACTGTCGTAATTGAAACAAACCATGAAACTCAAACTGATTATGACAGCAGCAATCCAAGCTGTGAGATTTGAGACAAGATTGCTTTTCACATGGCCAACTGTACGTTGCATGCTCAAGAGTAAGCTCAGCGCACAGCTTGGTCATATTACAACCGGAGGGCTGAACTGACAACGTGGTATACAAAGAGATCCTTAACAAATAATTTTTGGTATATTTTCCTTCAGTTTAAAAAGGTTTAATTTTCTTCTTAATAAAAATTTTAAGCAGTACTTCGCCGCTGCGAAGCGCGTGTATTATTTTATTAATAAACAACTCGCCAACTTCTCGCGTCCACTTCAGATCCTCAGCTGTAGTCTGCACTAACTGTTCGTTACAATACTAGCACAAAATTACTAAAACAAGAGCAAAGAAACGTGAAAATATGCGAGCTATTACTACTTGTGAGGGTCAGTTCTGCCCAGTGGCCAGTCTCAGCAGCCTAGCCAGTAGTATAGCCTAGCAGGGGTGGCTCTAGGCTTATGGCAGCCCTGGGCAGAGAAAGAATCGGTGGCCCCTTCGCCCACCAATGTCAATATGGTATCTTATGCACGGCGGATGGCCACCTTGAAAACCAAGATGCGTCGTTATTTTCTGTTTCTATTTTATATTCAATATATATTGGCTTGGCGGCCCTGTACAGGTGCACAGTTTGCACATGCCTAAGGCCACCCTGCTGCAGCCTAGCACTTCAGTTGCGACGTCGTGGCTCATTAACTTTGGTCAAGGCTTGTGGCTATACTAGCAGATGACGTTTCTGGTACCGTAATGCCATGGGAAAACGCGCTTTTGTCAGAAGGCAGAAGTAAGAAAAGTCAATAAGTAACACTGAAGATTCAGAATGATTCAATCACAAACGACAGTAATCATTTTGTACAAGTTCAGTGGTAACTAGGATCTGTCATGCTGGCTGTACAGATTTCTGCCTCTTTTATATAACCTCTGCAACCTTGTTGATGCCATGCAGGCAGCAGTATTCAGGAACAAATCTAAAACTATTAGTTTTATTAGTTATTACTACCTATTACTAGTTATTACTACCTATTAGTTTGGACAAGACTCAAAGTATTGTAGCATCCTGCCTCAGAATCTTTCTAGCTGCATTCGTTTATTTGATTAAAGGTAACCTTCAAACTGGGGTCTAGCTCACTTATAAAACAAATGGCAATTAAAACTCTAATACTGTACCTCAAATCAGAAACTCAAGACCCCAAAAATGTCATGAGCATCAGTTTTTGATAATGTCTCCCTTAGTATTATGTTGGAAACAAATGTTGGATACAAATTTCAGAATAAAGATAATGTGATATAGACAACTTGTGCAATATATTAAGTTTTTAATTAAACATTGTTATGTATTTTTCTCACCATTGTTAAATCTAAGTTTACTAGTTAATGTATGTCACACTTAGAATTTGTAATGATATCCTTTTCTCTAACCTGCATATTTATTGGGTTACTAGCAGAATACCCACGCTTCGCAGCGGAGAAGTAGTGTGTTAAAGAAGGTACGAAAAAGAAAAGGAAAAATTTTAAAAATAACGTAACATGATTGTTAATGTAATTGTTTTGTCATTGATATGAGTGTTGTTCTCATATCTATCTATCTACAGTATCTATATATATATATATATATATATATATACTTAGATATGAGAACAACATATATATATATATATCTATATATATATATCTCTATCTATCTATATATATATATATATATATATATATATATATATATATATATATATATACAGTGATCCCTTGCTGTATCGCTTTGACTTTCGCGGTTTTGCTCTATCGCGGATTTTATATGTAAGCATATGTAAATGTATATTATGGATTTTTCGCTGATTCGCGATTTCTGGGACAATGGGTCTTTTAATTTATGGTACATGCTTCCTCAGTTTGTTTGCCCAGTTGATTTCATACAAGGGACGCTATTGGCGGATGGCTTAAAAGCTACCCAATCAGAGCACGTATTACATATTAACTAAAACTCCTCAATGCTATAAGATTTGCCTCCTGCGCGGTGCTCGATTGTTTGCTTGTCTCTGCCTCTATCTCACCTCTCTGACATTCTCTGCGCCTGACGGAGGGGGTGTGAGCAGCGGTGCTGTTTGCACAGAAGCTGTTTGCCTAGTGGATACAGACGCTCCTCTAAGAAATGCCGCATTATCGAGGTGCGTCCAAAAGCACACTTATTGATTTTTTGATTGTTTGCTTTAATCTCGCGCTCTCTCTCTCTCTCTCTCTGACGTTCTCTGCGCTTGACGGAGGAGATGTGAGCAGAGGGGCTTTTTGCACAGAGGCTGTTTGCTTAGAAGATAGGGACGCTCCTGTAAAAATGCAGAAAGACTACCTTCGCATTGATCCCTTCATTGCAGCTGCTTTATCGCGTGCTTGCATACTTAAAATCGCAACAGCCCTATTGAGTTTTCATTGTTTACTTTACTCTCTCTCTGACATTCTCCGCTCCTTACGCGCACTTTGAAGAGGAAGATATGTTTGCATTCTTTTAATTGTGAGAAAGAACTGTCATCTCTGTCTTGTCATGGAGCACAGTTTAAACTTTTGACTAAAGGGTGTTATTTCATGTCTAGAGGGCTCTAATAATGTTAAAAAACGTATTTAGAAGGTCGTAAACAGGTTTTCTATGCTCTAACTGCGAAAATATTAGATTTATAAATAAAGAATCCTACTTCGTGGAAATTCATTTATCTGTCTGGAGCGGATTAACCGCGATAAACAAGGGTTTACTGTATAACTGTGCGGAGAATATTTATAAACAGTGTGGGAGAGTTTCTAAGGGCTTAAAATATATAAAAATAATCATACAAACATATGGTTTCTTCTTCGCGGATTTTCACCTATCGCGGGGGGTCTGGAACGCAACCCCCGATCGAGGAGGGATTACTGTATATATATGTATATATATATATATATATATATATATATATATATATATATATATATATATACTAAAGGCAGCGGAGAAGTAGTGTGTTAAAGAAGGAAAGAGAAAGAAAAGGAAACATTTTGAAAATAATGTAACATGATTGTCAATGTAATTGTTTTGTCACTGTTATGAGTGTCACTGTGATATATATATATATATATATATATAGCAAAATACCCGCGCTTCGCAGCGATGTCATGTGTTTAAGAAGTTATGAAAAGAAAAGGAAACATTTTAAAAATAATGTAACATGATTGTCAAAGTAATTGTTTTGTGTATTTGGCGGCAGCGTCACAAAGTTGTTTTCGTAGCTGCATCAGAAAATGTACCACGACGTCTGACACGCCTCCTTTTTACTGTTTTCTCACAGCTTGGATTGCTGCTGTCATATATATACACACACACACACACACAAATACATATATATATATATATATATACACATATATACACATACATATCTTCATATCTACATATCTATATATACATATCTACATATACACATATATATATATATATATACATACCTATCTACATCATATATACACACACATACATACATACACACACACAAATTATATATATGTATGTATGTATGTATGTATGTGTGTGTATGTATATATATATATATATATATATATATATATATATATATATATATATATATATATATACATACATACATACATACATACATATATATACTTGTGTGTATGTTTGTATGTGTCTATATGTGTGTGTATAGCTTTGGTCACTGAGTGCAAGGGAAAAATAATAAAATATAGTCTATAAGTTATTAAACAGTAAAACATTAACGTTTTAAGAAGTACAGGTACATTGAGCCCTACTGGAGTGGTTGCGGGTAAACTACATTTTAAAGACTGTGTAATACAAAAGGTAAGTAACTAACAGCAGCTAAAATATATATGGATCATCTCTCGGTAGTAGATCCCTTTTGAAAGGCGCTACACGACGGCTGTGGTATAGAAATTACATTTTCTATGTGAACGTTCAAATTTGTGCCTCTGGTAATGTGCCTTACCGGCATTTAAAGAAAATTAGTTTTGTGTCCTCTGCACTGTTAAGAGAGAAAGGCTTTGTTTTGGGATAAAAGGTGTAAAGAAAGGAAAGTTGCCTTTTTCTTTTATATAGTATAGAGAGATGTGTTCGCTGACATTATGATCGCCTTTTGGGGACAGTCGCGGTGGGTCTTGTGTAGACTGGTGAGACGTCCCTGCCATTAATCAGCTGTGATGGCACTGTCAGTCCTCCACTCGTGTGCGTGTCTTCATAATCCGGGGTGATGACCTCATAATCGTATACGTGCAAAAGAAAGTGTGAATCGCCTTAATATTATTTTTCCGTGGTGTAGAAAAGGGGTCCCGTGTTTGCACTTGTCTGGGCTATAGCGCAGGGGGAGGATGAAAAAAATTAAAAGTGCACACTTTGACTTAAGGCAGAAGCGCAGTGAGCGTCTCAAAGGCCGGCACAGCTATGCGCTCGCTGCTGGCTGCTCGACTTTGCTGGGCAGGAGACCACAGTTTTGCAGACACGTTCATGATATCAAAAGTCTCAGCGCTCTTTGGAGGTCATTCATATATTATATATATAGCAAAATCCCCGCGCGCAGCGGAGAAGTAGTGTGTTAAAGAAGTAATGAAAAAGAAAAGGAAACATTTTAATAATAACGTAACATGATTGTCAATGTGACCTTTTGTAAGTAGTGCCTGGAGGATTCAGTGTGGAGAAACTCGAGAGATAGCGTGTGTATTAACTTGTGGATTTTTCTGTGAGTATTTGGTGGCAGTCTGACGAAGTTGCTTCAAAAGACGGCATTAGCCGCGGAGCTCAGCTCAGACCGAAATTAGATGAATGGGAGGGGAGATGATGACGTGACTCCCCCACCCGCCTTAACTGTCAATCCCCCACAAACACAGTCTCGGAATTTGCATAAGCACACCCCTTCACCTACAATTTTAACTTAGTTACAAAGTGATCAAAACTCTCGTTTATATCCTGCGTCCTCATTAAACTTGTATCCCGCATTACCTGTGGGCATGTGAAACGCCAGCGGTAGCCTGTCTATGAACTTAATTTAAAGTTTAGGTTTACACCTTTCTTTCCGAGGCAGCAACACTCATGAATATGGTAGTATATGTCACTCGCTCGCTTCTTATTGTTTTTCGCTGCCTTCTCAATTATATAATGCATGTTTTCTTAAGCGCTTTTTGGAGGTCTTCCTGGTTTTCTACGCACTGCGTTGACAATCAGTTCACATGATTACGTGGGAGGCGTGATGATGTCACACGAAACTCCGCCCCCCCAGTCATTCCAGCTCAACTCCATTACAGTTAATGGAGAAAAATACCTTCCAGTTATGACCATTAGGTGTAGAATTTCGAAATGAAACCTGCCCAACTTTTGTAAGTAAGCTGTAAGGAATGAGCCTGCCAAATTTCAGCCTTCTACCTACACGGGAAGTTGGAGAATTAGTGAGTGAGTGAGTGAGTGAGTGTGTTAGTGAGTGAGGGAGGGAGGGAGGGATCTTTGTCTTTTATTAGTATAGATATAGTATGAAGTATTAGGTGCTCCAGGCACATTTTTAACTATGGCATTATTCCTAACTAGTGCATGAGACATCAGGTTGAGTTCCTCTGTAATAACTTTTATACAAATAGCTGCTTCACCCCAAAAAATGAATCTTGATTTTCACTAAACAAACTCTTCCATTGTTAATTAACACATATGTGTCACAGTCTAGCTATTTAAGATTATTCTGAAGTATTTTGATTTTTTTTAATCTAGTACTTTTGCATTATTTTTTATTTATATTTCTTGCCTCTTTTAATCTATCCCGGATGTCATCCCAGGTGCTGTTGCATTGATTGGTATGGGAATCAAATTAATTTGTGACATTGTGGGGGTGTCATGTTAGTTAAGACAGAAGAGTGTCAGGTTATTCCTGAATAAAACTTACCTAAAAAATATCAAAAGTACTTGTCTCACAAAATAATAAAATGTTCAGTTTTATCGAAAATTCCTTTCAAATATGATTCTTCTTTTTCCCCATTACTAAATTTTGCTTAATTGATTGACTAGCAGTTGTCTTTGGCTTTAATTTCAACTTCACATTTTTAACCTCTGTCGATAAGAAAATAAGTATAAAAAAAGAATACAACCAGTTATACAATCCTTTTTTTTTTTTAGAAAGACATTATTAGTGGTTGCACTGTGTTATTGATGGGCACTAGCATAAGTTGAAAATATAGCAGACAATGTCATACATTACTTCAACAACTGTATTTAAATCATGATGTGACTACATAACCTTTTTGCCATCATTCTTATTGTAGACTTTTACTAAAACTGGAGTTAATCTATTTTCTTCATCTGCTTCAGTGTCATTTCATCTAAGAATTAGTCCTAGCAGAAATACATGCAAAGTAAATTAGTATTTCAATTCACAAATATATTGAACTGAAGTAATTTATAGGTGCCTAATAATAATAAAAATGTTCTGTATTTCTTGTTGAAAAATAATAAGAATCTTTCATAAGTAACCACTGTTCCAGCAGTAAGAACATGCAAACAAAAGATGCTTCAGCAATGAACAAAACTAATTCACACACTCTCAAAAAGTAAAAGTGCTTATGCCACCTGAGGACTATCTATAGAAGGTACCAAGAAATTTAAGACTATATACCTATTATAGAATTATTGCTTTTAATATCTCTTAACAACAACCAGTGCCTGCTCATGCTGTGCATACAAGCATGAACAATAAACAATGGAGTGATCGAAGGAATGTTATTTAGTTTCTCTTCTCAATTTTTTTTTTTTAATTCTTGTAAATATATAGTTTGTGTGCGTGTATGTGTTCATAAGCTTGTTTCTTTACACTAATTGATCTTCTAGCCTTGCACATTCTTGGAGCAAGTAAACTACTTTTTCAGTAATTAAACGGTTTTGTTGCTGTATTTCATTGAGTTGGAATGAAAGCAAATGCAAGACTACTTATAATCTTTGGAGAACTGGAAAGCTACAGATCTGGAGATCTAATGCTCCGTCTCTTGACTGACAGGGATTTATCCATCCAGAAGAGACAATAATCAATGCAAAAACCCAAAACATTTCCTTTTTCAGGGTAGTCAAGAGTCTGTGATAGGATGTGGTCATTCAGAATGCAGAAAGTTCCGCTATGAATACTTGATGGTACACAGCCATTCTGTCTCTCTCCCTTACTCTCTCTCAAAGCAAGAAGATGGCTTTGCTTTTGTCTGCTCTCAGGTTTAGATTATACTGAATTACATGTGGTTCTCTGTCCATGCTGCCCATAATGTCTGTTGCCCATGTGATGTCCCAGTGATGTCAAGCCCCTTGGAGAGAAATGAAAGGCCCTGGTTGGCATCTTTTGAAAGCCACCCATCTCTCTGAGCCCATGGCGTCCTTTTATTTGAAAGGGTAAATTAATAACTATGCAACATCAATGCTGATCTAAAGGAGCTGGTTTCCATTGGTTCCCGCCCATTCGGCAAAACACACAAGAGAAAGACACTTTTTTCGTCTTTTTTAACATCAGAAAATGAAATGGCCTTTCTGTTGAGGGAAAAGGGATTTTGTTGTAGATTAACCACTTCTGAAAACATTTTGAAATGCCAAGTTCAGAATACATATATATATATATATATATATATGTATGTGTGTGTGTGTACTCTGTGTGTGTATATATTTTTAAGACATCTCATTTTTATTCGCCTTTGTATTACATACAGTCAGAATGTGTAATATTTGACTCTGCTTTTCACTTAAGAAAATACTTTTTATTAGTTTTTTTAAATGCTTAAAATTGACATATTGTTTTGGTCTATACTCATATGATACTCTATTCTGTAAAACAGATGAATCTTTGTGTGCATCAGAGCTGACAGGAATATAATGTTTTCATTATACCATGCTTAAAGAAATAAGTAGTTTGACTGAAAAACCACAATTATTATTGGTTAGGATCAAACCAACTAGCATCTTCAAAATGTGCTACCAGCTGTGACTAAACGGGTGGGTGGGAATTCTGTAAGAAACACATAAGCAAAATGTGAACCCTGTCCATTGAGTTAAATAGGAAGCTGTTCATCATTCTGTAGCACTTGCCAGTTGCCCCAATTATTCTTCTTCTCTTCTGTTCATAGTTAGATGGACTTGTATTTGTACACTGTATCACTCATTTCAGTCTTCAGCCATTAATTAAAAAAGAAAAAAAAACTTCTTCTTTGGTGAACTTACCTGTGTTTTACTTTTGGACCTTGCACAATGAGTGTTCTGTTACACATCATATATACTATAAAAATTATTTAAAGAAAATCTTAGCATTTTGCCAAATTATACATTTATTTCTGTGGTTTTGCTGATTCATAGTCTTAAGATTTAAAGTGTACTTTGCTCATCTGTTACAATTCATTCCTTGCCATTTGCTTAATGCATTTTGTTTTGGAAGCTTTGATCTTGAAGTGTGAATAACTTAGATTATCATGGCATTTTACACAACACACTTTATATGGAACATCAGTTGTATCCTACTGCCAGATAAGAAGTACAGTAGGTTAAAGGAGAAAGGATATACAGATATTCTGTGTCAACTTAATCTCATTCACTTATCGCAATCAGCTTTTTATTTTTTTAGATAAACAGCAAAGCACAAAAGCTAAAGTAAGATTTCAATGGCTTACTTATTTTTTATGATACAGAATTGTTTCTAAGGATTATAGAGGATATTGTAATTCTAAACTCCCTTCCTTGCACATTTAAAAAAAGTTCTAAAGTTGTTGAAATATTTTTATATATTGTATATCCTTACTTTTCCATATGTAGTCTTGGCAAACATTTTCTGCTAGTAGGACAAAGCTTTGTAATTCTAAACAAGTGTTGCAGAATGAGTGAATTACAGAATTTACAAATGGACTAGCAGGTTCATTCTGTTCAGTTTTAACCTGTTCCTCGTTCTGCTTCCTGATTTCTTACTACTTTGTAGCCAGTGTTGCTATATAACTGTCTCATTCCAGACCAACTGCCTGTTCTTTGAATATTCTACCCCCAACCTTTTAAAGCTTGCAGAATATACATTAAAACAACACAAGATTAATATGATCATTCAGTACAGCTTGGTCCCTTCTGTGCTAGGATGACACAAACGTTTTTCTTGTACTGTAGGATGGATCAACTCTTAACTCTAATTTTAATCAAATTTCAAATCAAGTCTTTTCTCACTGAAATTCAGAAATGATACTCATCAATAGTGCAAGTGATTCTCTGTATGCTGCTTGTCCTTGACATTGCTGCTGCATTTGACATTATGGCACCTTACTAAAATGCTGACACAACTGGATGCATTCTTACCTATTAAATCGCAATCAGTATTTTTCTTTGCTTGCCAATCTAATTTTTGATGAGGAGCTTGCTACACACTACAGTATATAAAGGATTTATTTTAAATGTTTCATCAACTTCATGGAATATTATTATTACTACTACTACGATTATTATTATTAATTATACTATGTATTTGGCTTACACTTTTAACCAAGGTATATTACAAGTATTACAACATTATTTATTTAGTTAGTTATTATTTGTTTGTTTATACAGTTGGAACACACTTGAGTCAAGTAACTTCATACATTGAGTCTGGGGCAGTAAATGTACTGGGAGCCTTGTTGCTTTAAATCCTAGTGATAACAGCGCAATGGCTAACAGTGAAACACTTTTTTTACTTACTTATGTAGGTATGATTGTGATAGTTACATATGTATGATGATCCAAATCATTATTCAACAAGTTAACTAACTACAGTAATAATAATATTAATAATATTAGTGAAGGTCTTGTAGCTTAATAAAAAACTAAACTAAAAAAATTAATAAAACTGAACACTTAAGAAGCCAACCATCTTTTTTTTTTTATATATTTGCTTTTTAGCTACACTCGAAAACCTTTTCAAACTTTTAGTACCCATCATATTCCATCACCAGCCTTGGAGTTGTAACTAGCTGAAGACTGCCTCCTTTAATGTAGGAAAACATTGATTCATTTTCTCTCAGCTGGGTCAGTTGTCTTCCTTCATGGTTATAATAACTTAAAAATTCTAGTGCCTAAGTCCTGACTGTGACCAAACACAATTAAAACATCTCCCTTCTACTAGCTCAATTACGCTGACTTCTTAATGCATAAAGAATTATTTTAGATGCTCTGCTTCTGACTTACAAAGCTGTACATTTCAGCACCTTAAGTTCACAGTGGTTACTGATTGTTCAATATAAACCTTATAGACATTTGAGGTGTGAAATGCGTTTTCTCACTATGTAAAATCTCCATAATCAAGCTAATGCAAATTTAGCCTTATAGCTCCTCTTTTTTGGAACTCACCTCAAGAACTGTTGATGAAACACAATGAGGTATAATGTTTAAAACTGAAAATCCACCTTTTCTCTCTTACATTTTTAAAGTTACTATTACTGTAGATATTTTAGTTTACAGTTATTTTTTATTTACCATGCTAATGTGAAAGTGGTTATACAGTATTTTAGTTTAAGTAAACATTATAAAGAGTCTGTAAATGTTTTATTACATATGCTATTATTAGTAATAAATTGTCACTGAAGTACTGTCAGGTGCAAAGTAAGTACACCCAATTAAATGTTTTTATTTTTTTTTAAATATATGTGTACATATTAGTATTTGATCTTTATTTAAACGGTATCTATGTATAAAGGTAATAGAACAAATATCATGCCAAATTTACATTTTGTAGTCTATTGTATAATTTAAATGAACATAAATGCAAATTTATCATATACTACATTTACCACTACCTCAAATGTGTAAATTTAGAATCAGGTGTACTATATAAGGTGCAAATAATTACAACATAATTAGAGAAGTTTAAGGAGGCACCTGTTTTGTTTTGGTTTTTTTTGTTTTTTTTTTTGTTTTTTTTTTAACTTCAGACATTTAGTTTGTTTTGCTCTTAGTTGTTGAAGTGCATGTTGTCATTATGCCTAGATCAAAAGAGCTCTACAAGTCCTTCAGAAAAAGGTTATAGATGTATACGAGTCTGGAAAGGAATTTAAAAACCTCTCTGAACAGTTGGACATCAACCATTCCACTCTCCAGAAAATCTTCAAGTGGATATGAAGCAACTGCCAACTTGTCAGGCATGCACAGTAAGTTTTATTCCAAGAGCAGAATTCAAGATGCTGAAAGAAGTCTTTAAGAAGCCCAATATTTCATCACAAGACTTACGTGTATCTCTTGGCATTGTTAATGTCGAAGTACATGAGTGTGCCATTTGAAAGAGGCTACTCAAATTAGATCTTTATAGGAGGTTTGCCAGGAGAAAACTTTTGCTGTCTAGAGGAACATCACGGCAAGACTAAAGTTAATCCATGAACACCAGGACTTCTGGTACATTGTACTCTGAAGAGATAAGGCAAAGATACATTTATTTAGCTGCAGTATCAAAAGATCTGTATGGAGAAAACCAAAGACAACATTTGATCAGAAGAGCCTAATACCAACTGTAAAGGACAATGATGGAAATGTTATGGTTTGGAGCTGCTTTGCTGCATCAGGACCGGGGACCTGGACATCTAACCATCATAGAATCCACTATGAATTCTTCATTGTGCTTGAGTATAGTGTGAAACTAGGAGGTTGAAGCTCAACCAAAAGTGGAGTTTGCAATATGCCAATGACCCTGAAAATACTAGTACATCCATCAAGGAATAGCTTAAAACAAAGAAAGAAATAGAAAGTCCTGGAATGGCAAAGACAAAACCTGGATGTTAATCCCATCAAGATGCTGTGGGATGGATTCGACCTTGCAAAATGACAATGACTCTACACATTCAAGTATGTCCATCATGAAATGGCTGGAATAAGCAGAAGTGAAAGGTTCTGGAAAGGCCAAATGAAATTGTGGATCTGAATCGCATGGAGATGTTGATTCAGTTGAATTCTGCATGGCATGCAGGAGTGGGAAAACTTTAAGCCAGTCAATGTCAGAGTCTAGTAGACAATTAGAGGGAATATCTAATTGAGGCTGTTTTTACCAAATGGCCAATACAGGCTATTAGAGCCAAAGGTTTACTTACTTATTCCACAAACTGAAGTTGCATATCTGTTCATTTTTCATTGATTAAATTATTGTAAATTCCAAATTTCATTTTTTTTCAGTTACATCCACCTTATCTAAATATATTGTTTAAATGAAGATCAAATATTGCTATTTCCATATATGTTACAAAAAATATATATTTTATAGGGTGTACTTACTTTTTCACATAGCTGTATGTTACTGTCACTTTTTATTGTTGTATGTCCTGACAAAAAGATTTATAATATGTTTAAAAAGATGCAGTCTGATAACAACTGCTTATAATGAATGCCTAAAATAAAGTGTTACTTTTGACACTGCTGTATGGTCTGTTACATCTTAGTGCCTAAATACTGTACTCCAACATTAAATCCATTGAGTTTATAAGTATACACTTATATTTAAGACCAGTTCTTTCTTTTTCAGTATTTTTTACAAATTTAAGAATTATATTATCTTGACTTATTACTGTCTTATGCCCTTCATATGACTTTGTGATAGTGTCCTGTATAATATTGTAACCATGTAAAATGCAGTGCGATGATTAAGTAATACAGTTGGGTTCCAGTGGCAGTGACTATGGTATAGCACGTTTCACTAAAGTCACTTTGTTTTTTGCACACCACCTTTATTTAGTTAAGGCACAATGTAATTTCAGCCAGCTCTTGCATTTAGCTTCATTGGGACACAGTGAAATAGAGCTAGCTTTGCAGTTAGTTTTATGCATTTGTCTAGCACTGATAAACATGTTTGCAGTGTTATATAGGCATTTTAGTAATGCAGATTGTAGCAGTTCTAAGTTTGATTGAAATTGTGAAAAAGAAGATATTTTATGAACACTGGAAATGCATCTATTTCCTTGCATCAGTTTTATTCACTTCTCAGTGAAATCTAAGTGTTTTGAGATTTAAGTAGAAAATATAACTTTGTAATTAATTGGTTTTCTTCTATGGGCAAATACCACATACATGTGTGTAGGTGCACAGTGCATCCCTCTTGATGTGAATCGCACAGAGTCCCAGTTTTAGCAGTGCACTGTGCAGTTTCAAGAAAGTGTTCCATGATCATTATTTTACTTCATTATTTTACTAAGTGGTGCTGGGTTACAAATACCTGGGGGTTCAAATAAACAGAAAAAGTGGACTTGTTTGACAATATAGTGGCTCTGTATCCGAAGAGCCAAAGCAGGTTGTACAACCTAAGGAGACTCAGGTCTTTTGATCTCCTTTTCTAATGCTGAGAAACTTGTCCATGCTTTTATCACATCCCACATAGATTATTGTAACTCGCTGCTGGCAGGTGCCCCTTCTAATCTTATATCACAGCTCCAGCTTATTCAAAACTCGGCTGCAAGAGTCCTTACTCGAACCAGCAGCAGCAAGCACATAACACCTATCCTGCTCCACCTTCACTGGCTCCCTGTGTCTTACAGAATCAACTATAAAATCCTACTAATAACCTACAAAGCCTTAAACAACCTCGCGCCAAACTACATCAGTGACCTTCTCCATCACTATGTGCCTGCCCGCTCACTAAGGTCCTCTGATTCTGGCAATCTTGTACTCCACACTAATCTACACTCCATGGGTGGCAAGGCCTTCAGCTGTATAGCGCCCAGACTCTGGAATGATGTACCAAAATTAATCAGGTCAGCTGACTCCATGAATTCTTTTAAAAAACAACTCAAAACTCATCTGTTCAGGAAAGCTTTTAGCTCTACTTGACTTCATTCCCCTTCTCTCAGTTTACCTTTATGTCAAGATGCTCATGTAACCTGTATGTGTGTGCTAGACCATCAATTATGTTGTCTGTTAGGCTTTCTCTGAATTTACTGTCTTAATCTTCTTTATTTATTTATTTGGTTTGTACTATGCTATATACTGTATACCCTGCCATTCTTTCTTATATTCTGTAAGTGCCTTTAGCATGGGAAAGGCGCTATACACATAAAATGTATTATTATTACCTGTAGAGCAAGCTGCTGCAAATGTTCTATCAGTCCGTAGTAGCCAGTGTATTTTTCTATAAAATGGTCTCCTGGGGAAGCAACTTCAACTTAGAAGATGCACAATACCTGATACACAATACTGGTAAAAATCAAACAATGCTTATTCCATTTTTTCCTGATATATTGATCCATATTGTGAATGGATAGCTAAAGCAGCTATAGCCTTTCATGTTTATTTTATTTAGGTAATGTCTGGGGTTCTTGCCTCTTGGCCAATTTCCCAATAACTCAATGTTCTGGATCCTGATTTCTGTCAAATGTATGTACATTAGAATCCTTTGCTCCCTACAAGTATGATGCATGGATTTCCCGCCACTGGCATTATCCCTTCTTGTACCCACACATCGATAGTCATGTACTGAGGAGGACTAATGAAACAAAACATAAAGATAAGTGCTAAGTGTTTTGTGCTTTTATTCCATCAACGATGAAAATCCAACAAAGGTCCCAAACATGTGCAAAAGGGTGCAGTGCAAAAATCTTTCTTCAATAAGTAAATAAATAATCCATAAAAAACAAAGTACAAAGTGCTCTGGTGTAGAAGATAAAAGTCAAATGATCCATTATTTAGCATATTCAGAAAAGTGATTATTTAATATTTTCTCTTTGTAACTCTACTAGAAATCCAAAGAGAGCATGAACACCATCTTGTGTCTTACATATTTTACCCCAATTGTGTAACCTTTATAGATTAGTCGATTACCTCCTAATAAAGTATATTTTTTAACACCTCTTAAGTGCAATATTGTTGGAACAGTGTATTTTTGTGAAACATCCATCCATCGTGCTATATCCCAACTACAGGGTCACAGGGGTCTGCTGGAGCCAATCCCAGCCAACACAGGGCGTAAGGCAGGAAGCAAACCCCAGGCAGGGCGCCAGCCCACCGCAAGGCGCACACACACACATACACACACTAGGGACAATTTAGAATCGCCAGTGCACCTAACCTGTATATCTTTGGACTGTGGGAGGAAACTGGAATACCCGGAGAAAACCCACGCAGACACAGGGAGAACATGCAAACTCCACGCAGGGAAGACCAGAGAAGCGAACCCGGGTCTCCTAACTGCGAGGCAGCAGCGCTACCCACTACAACACCGTGTCGCCCATTTTGTGAAACTGTAACACAAAATGAACCATGTCTATTTTTGAAGACTCATTACTAGTCCTAGGACATTATCTGTAACACACTTGCAACAACAGATAGGGAACTGTTCGGGTTTAGCATTTACAAAAGTCTTTAATAATGCATCAGGCATGGTAGGACTTTCATTTGAAGACTGAGATGCTTTTTCTACCATAATGAGGTGAAACCCATAGTTCAAATTTACACAGGTGGAAGTGTCAGGACGTTTTACAGAAAACTGCATTTGTCCCCACACTTTATTTAAAGCAGTTACATATCATATACAGTACCTTTGTGAGGAGCATACATTGATCTTACAGCAGTTGTAACTGTTTGGAATTTTATTACTCTTGACTTGTATGATTTACCCAGCCACCACTGATAAATCAGGTGGTATATCTGGGAATTGTATCAGAGTTTGTGATGTTTTAGCAGTTTTATCTAGCACCTTAATTTCTAGAGAAATTTTATGGATTTATTCTTTAAATTGGAATTTTGCTCTATAAGCTTTGCCTTGCCAAAGTGCATCTTAAAAGACTATACGATTATCTCAGTTATATGTAAACAACGGGAGTGTATTTGTTTGCCTCTAGCTGTCAGGATTCTATCAACAAAGACAACATTTAATAACAGAAAAGAAAAAAAATCTTTACATTTGGATGAGTGTGAGCCTATCCCTTACTTCACTGTCTCAAATCAATATTATTGTTAATTGTCTATACAAAATAAACATTTATTTAAAAGTGGTTAAAATATTTTGCTAAATGAATGGGATTAAACACAAACAAATTGCAGGGTGTTTTATCATGTGCTAGCTCCTTCATCACATTTGTATTCCTTGCCATTAGACTGGCCTACATAACTCTGGTCTTCTTGCCATGGAACATTTTAGCCATAAAGCTGAAGGTAGCTAATGCTTTAAGCAGTTTAAGACGGGTAAAATACCTTATAACCTAGGTATTCTTGTGTGTATTGTATGTTGCAGTTTTTTTTTTCCGCAAACGTAGTGTTGTTTGCTTTTTTGTACCCAGCTGGAGTGGCACTCATAAATTCATTGAATATTTTTACAATGACATTAAAGGATTTCTATCCAATTCTATTCATTGAATGTTTTATCAGTAGGGTACACATAAATCAAATTGAGGTTGTCAAGCTTAGATTGTAGTGACCCTCAATGGCTATGTCTTCATTCTCCACCCTTTTATTAATTAGAAACGAGTTACTATTGCAAATGGAACACACGTCTTTTGCTTTCATTTTATTTGACTTGCTTTTTAAGATTTACATACCTCAATTTCTACATTTTTCCTTAACAAAACAATAATGAGGTGCAAAGCAAGCCAAAACATTTAGGTATATCTCATTTGTGCCCTTTTTCCACCATATGTGACTTAATAAAATATTTGTGAAAAACAAAAATAGCCTGAGTCTGAGAAATATTGATCAATTCTGGTCCATACAACTCTTGAATTGTAATCTCAGAAAATAAAAACTTTACCATTTTAGCAATTTGTGATGTAGCATAATGAGAGCATTAATAAGCCACTGAATAAAACAATATGCAAATAAAACAGCAGGAGTTTGGTTTTGATTAAGAAGCTAGAAATGGCAGCCCAAGTGGCAGGGGAAAAAGCCTGTGGTCCAAGACCTCAGTTTCACAGCCTTGAATTAAATGTGTCACTTGTGTATGGTGGTTATTAAAAACCTAGATATTCTTAAGCTTTCCGTTTTAGTTATGATAAAGTTCATTGTGTGGTTAAATAATTAAATTAAGTTTATTGTCCCAAGAGAGATGCAAATGGACAACTGGATTGCCTGTTTACATAATGGTGTTAAATTGTAAGTCATGTTGGGCAAAAGCATCTGGCAAGTAAAGAATTACAATAAATGAGCACCTGTTAAAAAAACAATCACACACAAAGAAGCATGAAGAAATGGAGCCACTTTGCTCTTTTTTATCTATGAAAAGCAACACAATTTCTCTTGGGAAACTGTGGGAATGCTGCATTCAGTAGGGCGAATTCAGTCTTTCCACATGGAGGTGAATTTCTGGCAGTATTCACCAAGGAAAAGAAGGCGCATCAAACGTTTTTATTCAAATAAACAAGTAAAAAATCTTGACCAGTATGTTTAGGCATAGTGTTGTTTCTTTCCAAAGAGTTGAGTCTTGACGACTGAAATAAATATTTAGAGAGCTAATTTGGTGAACTTGTCCTAAGCTGAGGCAATGTCATCCAGTTCTATTCTTGAATGAAATCTCCCTATAACCTGCTCGTATAGTAGCCAACAGTTTAGGTTTGTAAATAGGTACTCTGAAAGAGCAAACAAGCAAGGGTCTGTGAAAAGCCACTGCTAAAAAATATATTTAAAATAATGTACCACTAGGGCGGATTATTTACTTTTAATCATTTTTCCTATTTAGCTTTCAAATTGTGCTTCTTCCTGCTACTGTTTGTTTTTCTTCTCCTTTTCCAAGTTGTTGTCCAGGTGGCCATGGCTGATGAGGCTTTCAGGAGCCAGCAGACATCTTTTTGTGTGCAGGTTTGCTTTCATATTAAAATAATAATGCAAAAGGTATAGTATACATTTTATTGAAACTTTAGAATACACCATAATCAGGTTCGTCTAACTTCACATATCTTAAGCACTCTGACTTCTAAAGGGGTGCTTCCTGAAAATAAACCATATGCTTTGATTTAATTCATTAATGATAACTTTCAAGAGTCTGGTTTTGAATTTTTGGAATGAAGTTAGCTTGCATTGATCAACTTTGGACTCCTATTTTATTCTAGGCAAGTCTTCATTTTACCTGAGGATAGATTTTGGTGATCTTTAAGTTTGCAAAAGAAAAACCTTTTAGAAGAAAACTGCCATAAACTAAGATTGTTAAACGAGTTTCTGGTCCCCGGGAATGACACTTGAAAAGTTGCTTCTCTTGCTTGATTTGGAATAATTACTAAGAAACGGAGACTCCTGGTGCCATAGCTCCAGAATTATGTGTGAAACCATCTCTCAGTTGTTGTTCCTCATGTTTTAGGTTACAGTGACTTTTGGTGCCAGGGATGCTTGTCTCTTTGCATACTTTCTGTATTATTTGGTGGTGATAAAACTTTGCTCACCCTTGACTAAATGTTATTAAACCAGTATTTGTTAAAGTTCTATATTGTAACTCCTGATTAGATGTAATGACATACAGGTACTCATGATTCAAGCTTCATTGGCAGATCATAGCTCTGGTGAATTGTAGCTGAGGTGTCAGAAGGTGCACGATTCCTTAAATTTAATGATTTTATTTGTTTTCAGGATTCCCGATAAAGTACAGATTTTTAATAGCATGGTTAGCTTACTGTTTACTTTAACCATTCTGTAGAAGCCATTAGAGTAATCCAAGTAAAGTGTAATGCAGCTGTAATTGCAGTTTAAGTTGAAAACTAAAATAGTCTCCATGAGTAAAGTCATAGAATAGATTCAGTCCAGTTACTATAAGCAACTCTATGCTGGGGCTTCATTTTGGCACGGACATTCTATTTTATTCTTTATAGTGCGATCACTTTGCTTTGATGAAGCTAATTGTTTTATGAGTTTGTTTTTGAGAGGAATGTCATGTCTGCTGGTGATTGCTTTCTTCTTTAGATCTGAAAAGCCAGGGATTTTTTTTTTTTTTTTTTTTAAAGAAAAAGGGCAAACTCCCTCTCCAACTCAAAGCTGATGCTCTTGCTTGGTATTTTTATAGGTGCTTTCATTGTTGTAAACGATATCTAAGAGGAATCTTGGCAGCAATAGCGATAAACACTCCAGAGCTGGGTGTGTTTGCTTGCTGAATTTCCTTGTTCAAAGCAGTTAGCTGGCATTTAGTTTTCAGCAGTCTGTTCACTTTAACATTCATGAAACCCTGTAGCATCACAGGACTGCTCAGGCACACCCTAACATTTGCTGAGTCTTGGGCTAATGAAAGTTTGTGCTGGGTGTCAAACTGAGTGATGTTCCAGTAGCTCATCAGAGGGGTACACACTTACCCTTGGCATTTCTTTTCTGTCTAGTATAGACTTGCCACCTGAAGGTTTGGCAATGCCTGTAAACTAAATGATACAGTATCGAACACTGCTTCAAATACAGAATTCAAGGATTCTTAGCTTATGGTTAAAGTTTGCAGATTTTTAAAGCACTTTTTTTTAAGGTTCTTTTAAAAAGAAGAATAGAATGGCCAAACTAGCATACAATTTATAACTTGATACATATGCTAATACGCACTTACATTCTCATCATTTTTTGTTTCTGGCCATTTTGGTAAATACAAAATGACAGAAGCATTTTCAAAATATGTAAATATTTATTGTTGTTGGTTGTATTAAAATTGCAATCATGACAAGCTGTTATGTTAATTCTATGAGGAAGTATTGCTTTGATTGCCGGTGATGTTTTTTAGAAGGCACTGTTGCATATTGTTGGCCATGTTGCTTACATGCCACATTTTCAGAAAATAACTTAAGATCTTCAAATTACACGACATTCAGATCAAATACATACCATACTACCTCTTATCAGGTTCCTATTTTACATGACTCTCCCTATAATAAAGACTGAAATCATTCTCTTCTCTGTAATAAGTTCTGTCCTTGTAAATGTTGTCTTTTTGTTCTACTTAATTTCTGATATCAATATCATGCCCAGTTACATAAAAAAATTTCATCATCTAATTGAATTCTGGGAGAGTCCACGGTCATTAATGCAGTTCAACTTGTTCATTGTCTGCGTTGGGCCTTGGAATTTCTTCCCATATCTTTGTGTGTTTCAACTCCAGGAGCACTGTTTCTCCTTACAAACAGTACACTGATTAACACTCCTGTCTCACAGACCTCGGGAGAGTTCATGAGAATATGTTTTATGAATGAGAAATCATTTATCCCATCAGCATTGTTAAGTTACCTAATGACCAAGTTGAACTAATATCTTGACACCAGAGAGTGGTGATGAGTTGCCTGTTGGTCACATATGCAAGAAGAATTTCACTGTACTTAATACCCTGGTGATATGACTACTACTTTTGACTTTTTTTCCTTATTTCTTTTTTAAGGCCCTGTGGAGCTCAGGTTACATTTATTCTAGATTCCTACATTCCTGTGTGTGAAGAAATGCTTTCCTATTTTTGTCTTGATTATATTTTGTTTTTGAACACCTAATTCAGCATATAACTGAATTTTGAGCATCAGATGAGACTTCTACATTAGCTTCCCTGTTTAGTTCGTTAAATCTTATCTAGTACTTCCCCTTCAGTACCAGTTTGCACTTGGTTACACTTTTCTGCACAGCATACAGTGCTGCTATTGCTGTCTCATAGCATGGTAACCAGAATTGCACACACTACTCCAGGTGTAGTATCACAAGTGCATTATAGAATTTGATCATAATATTCCTTGATTTGTATTTAACAACATTTATTTTTAACCTGATAATACATTTTTGTCTTATTTTTTTGAGCACCACCTAAATGCTACCTTTAGTGATTATATATTGTCATACACTTTACACTGAACTGTAGTTTCCAAGATCCTATGGTCTTAAAAAATAATTTTAGTGTCTTATTCTCTTCAAGTTCAGGTTTTACTTGTGTGTGGTCTCTGAAGATTTGACAGCAATACAATACCCACACAAAGACACACCATACACAAAAAAGTATACCTAGGGTGCAACATACATACCATTATACTCAATATTTATTTACTATATCCAATGTGTATTTGTGTTAATTCAATATAATTACAGTGGCTGTCCTATCCTGGCACAAGATACTGAGGTCTTTCCCAATAGCACATTTTACCATTATTTAAACTTTGGATTACTGTGCAGGCTTCTGGAACAGGAACAGTCTACCTGCAAAATTAAAGAGCAACCTAAATACCCCAGAATATGCCATGAAATTGGTCACAGACAGTGGAGAAGAAACTGGCTAAAACACTGTCAAAGTTTACATTAGGAGCCAATGATGAAAGCAGTCCTAATTTTATATGTCCATCAGAGTGCGTCTTTTTGTGTGCGTTTTCTTGATATGTAAATTTTAGTCTTTCCTCGTGAGTTAATCTGTTTAGTCCTGGAATTTAGTAAGCCTGTCTTGAAAATTATGCCTATTTTTCTTGTTTGTAAATCTAAAATGTCTTTCACAGTCTTCCTTCTGAATGGTTCTGCATAACTGTTTAAAATTATTCCCTTCAGATGTCAGATTAATCTGTTTTATAATCCTGCTACTTCACACTGTTATCAAATGATGAATTTCAGATGTACATCAGCTCTGGATACAGTATTTCATATTGTAGGTCATTTTTTAGTTCTTGGGTGTTATTAAAGTAAAATGCTGAATGTGTAATTTCAATTTAAGAGACATTATTCTTTCTCCTAGAACCACAAAACTTACCATTTATGTCCATCCTTTCCATTGATAAAGTCTGTAGACTCAATAGCAAATAGCAAACTTTACCTTTCCATTTTTTATATGAATTTTTTGACTATATTCAAGCAACTATTTAATGAAATCCTCTTTATGAAAGTAGCCTGTTGTTTTTATAACCCATTATTCACAGAAACTTGGTTTCTAAAATGCCGTTTAAACTTTATTCCGGTTAAAGAAACCGGGTTATTCACCCCAGAGAAAATTGTTTAACAGACGTACATTTTTTCACAAATAGCCCAATTATGTGCTCATGTAAACCGGTTACTGTTAAGGATTTTGTAGTTTGTGCATGTATTTTCTTCCCACATACTTTCAGCACCCACAAAATAAATTTCCAGAAACAAATAATTGTAAGTTTGCATTATTCCTTCTTATGGCTGAAATAATCCATCTTAATATTTTAGAAATCACTACATCTATGTTAATGCGCTAAATGTACTGTACATAGCCAACCTCAGCAGCACAATTTCAAGATTAATAGGGTAACACATTTAATGTATGTGCATTACATAGTCAGATTACTTTTTAAAGTAATGAGTAACCTAACGTAATACTTATTTTTATTTAAGTAAAACTACATGCAGCATTATTATTCCAGCAGCAGGGTGCAAGGCAAGAAGCACATGTATCAGCTCCTTTGCAGGGCTCAATCACGTAGCCAAGCAGAAAAGAGTGTGCTGCATGCATTTCTGTTACAGAAATCTATAAATGCAGTATCAATTTGACTAAACATATTTATAAAGCACAAGAACATTATCACAGGAGTAATGCTTATTTTTGGGATTACAGAGGCCAATGATGATGTTTAACTCTTTTTTGCACATTTTAATGGCACCGGAGCATTTTCATAAAAGAGAACTCCAGAAGATTACTTACTGATGTAAACATTTATTTTTAAGAAATCAGAATTCTGCCTTAACCGAATTATTCGCTTAAACCTGGTTATGTGTATTCCTGTAAACGTAGTATGAATGAATGCCTGTTCTTAGCTTGGGAAAATAGCTTTTAGAAATAGAGTGATCTGGGAAATCAGCATGATTTATGTTATGCCACTGCAGTATTGATTTCACAAACATTGTTTTCTTTGATTTTACAGTACAAAAGATTACAGTGGTTTTTAATATTAACAAACCAGCATTATGGATTTCTGGCCTAATATTTCTAGTTTACAATTAACTGACAATGCATTGAACCATATATATTTAGCTGGTCAGTTTAGCATTCTTAACTGCTTACAAAAGTGTTTAAAATGATGCCAAATAAATCTAAATCAACAAGAAATGACTTCAGACCTTTAAAGGACACTTTTAGATCCCCTGCCATGACCATCCTTCAGCTTTTACAAATGCTGGTTTCTTTAAATTACTCACTACGTCATGCCGATGGGGAATTTTAAGATTCATAAAGCTTCAGATGTTGAAATTGCCCACTGCAGAGCTGTGTTCAAAAGTGATGGACTAGCAAAAGACTAAAATGTGTTCCAGAAAAGCAACCCTGCAATTCTGAGTCTAAGTAAATTAATATGCAGTAAGAAGGTGACTTGCACAAAGAGAAGGTCATTACAAATTCTGAACTAAGTTTTCATGAGTTTTAGGTATGTGTTTAATTAGTTTTACTATTACACCAATCCTTAGTAATTTTGATGTATAGGTATTAATATGCTTTTAAGAAAATTTTTAAATCTGCCTTTTGTGTTATTCCTGACATGGTTTTATTGTGCACAGTTTCTTCATGCTCTACATGTTTTTAATTTTCCACATTTTCTCCATTTGTTCATAACGTCTTTTAATTTTGGCCTTCTGCTACTTACTTTTGCTATTAAATCAATGCAACAATGTTTTAGAGATTGAAACCTTCTTAAATAGGCATGCAAATCAAGTCAACTCTTTTTTAGCACTTTGATCTTTTTAGCCACTAGATGGCATTCTACATTACGCAGCTCAAGCTGCCTTATATTTAGGAGTGAACTGTGCTCATTGCACTTTCTACTGCATCGCACTAGCAGATGGGTTAGAAGTTCAAGAGTGTGGTAGTGTTTGCCTAACTCCCCTCTTTACAATTTCAACATGTAGGTTCAGAAAATATGGCTTGTGTTAGTGGAAAAAAAATGTTGAGTTGCTAGAATAACTTCTTTATTTATGGACAAGATAAATAAATAAATTGCATGTATAGAATAAGGAGTCCTCTTACATTTATCTATTATGAGCAGGGACTCTAGGGGATAAACCTAGTGTTCTTTGTTAATAATTATTCAGTCTTTTGTGTTCTGCACTAAAAATGAATACATTACTTTTTAAATACTTCTTGTGTATTATTTATTTGATTGCCGACTTTGCTTTAGAACTCCTTTAATGAGTGACGCTTAGTATCTGCTATGGAACTCACAGTAATAATAATAATAAGTTTTATTTATGTAGCTGTTTTCATATACTCAAGGACACTTTACAATTCAATAAACACATTAACAAGACAGTAGAAATTACATACAAGACAATGAATAATACTCATTGAAAAGATGTGTTTTTAACAAAAGTTTAGAGAAAAGCCAAGCAAAATGACACCTTTTATTGGCTAACTAAAAAGATTACAATATGCAAGCTTTCGAGGCAACTCAGGCCCCTTCTTCAGGCAAGATGTAATATAGAAACTGAAGTTTCCTGTGTTTATATCCACACACTAGGACAAGAAACGACAATGGTAAATCTTTAAATGAAAAATCTTAAATGTAAAAAATTAATAGGTTCATTTTGAAATGAATAATAGATTTTTCCTCGTGAAGAGCATTCCAATTTTTGTTTTTCCAAAAGTAAAACGAGTTAAGATAAAACAAGCCACTGGATTGACAACAAGATCACAGCGACATTCTATATTTCTTGTTTCATGTTTCACTTTACACTTGGCCATAGTAGGCTCAGTTAGTGAGTTCAACCCTCTAACAGTTTTCTACAACATCATTTGATAAAACAAGACTTCTTTCCTTAAGGTCGGCTAGTGGAAATCACTTGGTGAACTGGCTAGGGGTCTTTTGAAATTAAGACTCAATAGATCTTCAGTTTATAGAAATTAAAAAACTGTTTCTCCAGGGACTGAAAGGGAATTTAGAATATTATTCACATAAGCCCTGACCCAGTTACATAATCTCAAGTCCTGCACAGACAGCATATGTACTCTATAAATGTATCCAGCCTGTAAAGCCCAGTAAGATTCTTATTGAATTTAGTCTCCTTTAACAGAGGAGGTAGTACTAATGCCTCACATTTCCTGGGTAACAAGTCCTTAGGGGTTCACATATGTATAGTTAGCCCCCACTCTCTGTTCTCAGGGGGTTTTATCTTGTTTCTCCTCACAAGTATATATTCAAGCAGTTCAAATTAATTGACTTCTTACAATTTACAAAGTCTGTCTGATACATTTTGGCATGGCCCTATAGAGAGTAATTTTTGTGTAAAATTCCAAAAATATTCATTTTTAACTCTTGACTTTTGTTCTCTTTTTCTTTTAATTATTTCCATATAAAGTATAGTCCAGTCATTTTTTTATCTAGTTTTTCCGTTCAACTTTACATCTTTGTTCCTTCAAAAATGTATTTCAAGATACAGATCAAGTACTTCATGTTGGTTTATTTTTTTAATAAGTTGTAACTTAACTTTCTCACACCTACTTAATCCAGTTCAGGGTTGAAGTGTGCCAAAGCCTATTCCCATAGTACTGTACTCAGTGATGAAAACAGTCCTGGACAGTGTGGCAGGGATTGCTTGTGTATCACATAGGGGACAATTTAGAGTCTTTGATTAATCTGCCCAGTACATCTCTGAGGTTGTATGAGAGTAAACCCATATGGAGATGGAGAAAACTGGCAAACTCAATGCCAGTAATAGCTGGAGGCTGGATCTACAAGGCAGCAGCACTAATCACTGTGTCACCATGCCACCCACTGTTTAGTTAACAGTGTAATGAATTTGTTTTCCTTTAATACTTAATCCGTTAAAATGAACCAGGTAAAAAAGTAGGGAATAAACAAAATTAATGAACAATGCAGTTTCAAACTTACAGTCAGAGTAAAAATTGTTAGGCTACTGCTAGCTCAAAAGTTTATTTATTTTTTTTAACCAAGCAGTTACTGCAAGTTTTTATTTAGACTCTATACTTCATTTTTGGAGACTGATAAATTACTTACTCACCTGACTCAAAGAGTCCTTAGTTTCAATAACATGAAAAAATAAAAATAAAAACTTTTAACTTTGATTATAAACATAGAAATTGGTATGTGGCTAATAAAAGAACAAAGTAAAGAAAATAATAAAAGAAAAGTGTGCAATCAGGATACAATATGAATTATACCACAATTAGCTGGCTAGTATCAGTAGAATTATCTAATCAGTCTGTCTGTCTTTCTTAAATCAGAAACTTCCTGAGATGTGCGCTGTTCAGGACTGCAGAGGATTCACCAGAGAAATTCAAGAGCTGTATGTAGCAGTGACAACAATGGGGTCTCGGCAGAAGCGTAAGCATGAGGACAATGAAGGCACAAGTACTCAGGTTTCCCAGGGTACGTATTATTTAGTAATAATAAAACAATAGAATGACTGGTAAGTGAAAGATTTGGAAAGACATACAATAATGCAGCATTAATAATAATAAAAAATATGTACTGTGGTTGTGATTTTCATTTTTGTTTAACAGAAGCATTTTGAAAATGATTCTGCTGTTTCTTGAATTTTATAGTACAGTTAGGAAGCCTTCTGCAGGAAGGCTTAAAATGGTGTCAAATGATTATACATGACAGGTTGAAAATATTTTTAAAAAATGTAAGAATAAAAATAATCTTTAAATATGCCTTTAGATTCTCTGCAGCTTTTATCCTTTAATTGAAATTTCACATTACTGTGCCATATCCCTTTCAGGGTATTTGGAAACAGTCAATTAAACAATTATTTTCAAAATTCCCAAAAGTTTTCTTTCTGGCTTGTTCTCAGGAGTTTTCCGGAGATTTGACTTTATATTGTAAAGAATCCAGGAGAATCCGGGTGGGTTGGCAACTCTATGTTGCTTTATAACCACACTGGGCAACTACTGCGCATCTGTCACTTACTATGATGAAATATGTCAATACTTGAAAAACATTAGTGTATTTGGCGGTTCTTTTATTTTTATTTGGTTTAATACCAAAATATTGTCTTATTTTTAAATAAGACTTCTAAAATATTTGCTTTAAATCAAAGTAGAATGGAAGCGATGTGTCTATTTATTGACTTGAATGCACACTTTTTTTTTTTTTTTTTAAACCTGTCTGTTTTTTTTAACTAGAAAAGTACAACCAAGAGCAAAATAAGTGTAATAACACGAAACAAGTAATTTAAAAAAAAATATTAACAAAACATTGAAAACTTATATATATTCATCTACAAGAGTAAATGCTGTTTAAACCCCATCAGAGTTCATTTGTAGACTGGAGTGTTTTCTGAGCCTATCAACCATATGGATACTCGTTCACATCTGGGCATTTTCAAGTTTACATTTAACCTGTTGGAAGAAAACCAAAGTACCCAGAGAAAAATCCACATTGATACAATGATACAATACAACATGCTAACTACACACAAAGACAGTGGTTCAGATCTAATTTTATGAAGCTTTAAGGCAGCAGCTTTAGCCACTGCACTAACTAGTATACAAAATTGCATTTAAATGAAATCACAAATGTGGTAAGAAGGAAAATAAAAATTTACTATAATTAATATCTGAATACGGAAACAAGTCTACCAGACTAGAATGTACCACTGAAAATGGTGCAGTTTTGTAATTCTGGGTAGTTACCAAACTTCCTTTGTTTTTGTTGTCTCAGAAGTATCCAAAAGCATCTCCACCCAAGCTGAACAGGCCCAGAAGACGCCATCTGAACATTTTACAGAAGAAAAGTGCAAAGAAGAAGGAGGAAGAACACAGTCACCTTTGAAAAATGACACTAGAAAGGTTTTTAAAAATGTTTTTTCACTGACTTCTTTTAAATAAGAAGACTAGAAATATTTGACTTTTTTAAAAAAGATGTCCAAAAATTGTTTAGTGTATCAGTTTAAAAACTGTGAGAGTGTACAGCGCTTGAAATGCGGGAGGAGGCAAAAGAAAATAGATGTAAACTTTTTACCCTTGTTATATTGAATTTATTAAAGCATGTAACTTTCCATACAATCAAATCAAAACTTAATAAAACTAAATTAAATTCAATCCCCACCCATGAGAAAGAAAGGAAGGCCAACAGCCAGAGTAAAACATTGAGAGTAGTTATAAATAAATGCTTATTCTAAAATGTTATTGATTACATCCAGGTTTTAAAAAAGTTTTGAACAGATCCTCTAAGTAAAAATTAGATTTTTTTCCCAAATTCAAATAGTATATAATATCAGTTACCCATTGACTCAAAAGAGGTGTAGTGTAGTAAAGGCAATTACAGTTTGTTTGTCCTTCTCCACTTTAAGGCCATCTGGGAGTACACCAAACACAGCTGTTAATAGGTTAGGAGGGATTGTGACACCAAGGCTGTCTAAAAGGTATTTAAAGATTTTGGTCTAGAAAGATGTTAATTTCGTGCAGGCACAAAACATGTGGCCTAGTGAGGCTGGAGCTTGTTTGCAACATTCGCAGTTTGAATCTTGCCCTGGAAACATTTTAGACAATTTTAAATGAGATAGATGTGCTCAGTAAAAGGTTTTAAGTTGAATAATTGAATGCCTTGCACATAAGGAGCTAGAGCGAATTCTGTGCATGGCTGCCTTCTACTCATTCTCTGAAATGTTGAGTAAGAGATCCATTTCCCACTGTACTCTGGGATCTTTAAAAGGAGGGGACTATAAAATGGTTTTATATATAGGGTGGCCTACAAAAAAGTGGCCCGCCTCCATTGAGACGACTGCATTATGTGGTAAAGAGAAAAATGATCAAATTTGGTACTCACATTTACAAAAGATGCTGAAAGTGATCACCTTATGTGTCAATACATCTCTGTGCCCGTTTCAGCATTTTCATGTACACTCTTTGCAACGTCATGGGGTTGATTGGAGGGAGCCACTTTTTCATGTGCCATCCTGTATTATAGAAATGCTGTCTGGATCTTCAAGACTGATCAGCATTTCTTCTGGAATAGAAATAGGTGGGAGGTGTGGAAAATTGGGCAGATTTCGTTTAACAAAGTCTCTGATTTGGAGAAAAAATTTTGGAAAAATTGTGTTGATGAGAAGCTAAATTTGGAGTATAATTGTTCGTAGGATGCAAAAACATAATATATATATTATTTATGTACAGATCTCTAAATGATTTAATGCCATACATTTTCCAAACATTAAAAATTGTGTAAGTTGAAGAGGTGACAGATAAAATATTCTGTAACTTGAAGTGCTTCCTACATTGGTTCCATATTCTGAGTGAATGAAGGACAATTGGGTTGTTAGCATATTGATGATACTTTGTATTTCTTGATGTGCAAATCAGGGAATATAAGGAAGTACTGCAGGATTTGATTTCTTTTGTGGACCAAGCTAATGTGTGTTCATCAACTTGTGTCAATGTCCAGGATTTTATAGTCTGTATATTTGCTGCCCAGTAATAAAACTGAAAATTAGGTAGAGCCATGCCACCTTCTGATTTAGATCATTATAGGGTCACCCTTTGGATGTGTGAATATGTAAAATTCCAAATAAATTCAATTATGATTGAATCTAATTTCTTAAAAAATGATTTGTTAATGTATATGGGGATGTTTTGAAACCTGAAGCTTAGGGAGGAGATTCATCTTGATTGTGTTAATTCTCCCTGCTAAAGTAAGATGGAGGGTGGACCATCTATGCACAGGTTGTTTAAGTTTTTCCAAGCAGACTGCAAAGTTATTTAAAAAGAGCTTTATATTTACTTGTGATGCTTACCCCTAGGTATTTAATCTGATCTGCAATGATAAAAGGGAAAGTTTCCAATCTAATGTTGTTTGCTAGAGAATTCACTAGAAAAAGAACAGTTTTGTTCAAATTAATTTTGAGTCCAGATATGTTTTGAAATTCTGCTTGTGCAGTTAGGGCTGCAAGCACAGTATTTTGTGGGTCTGATATGCTGTATATATTACTATATCATCTGCATATAGTGATATTTTCCGATCAAGTTCTCCTCTGAAAATCCCCTTGATCTCTGATGCATTTTGAAAGTAAATAAATTAAAATATGATATTCTGTAACAATATTCCAACACAAATAAACTAAAAAAGATTGGTGTTTTCATACCTGCATTTGAAGACCTTCACATTCAACTTGGGTATCAGTGCTTGTAACTGCTGGGATGCAGACCGTTCATGTTACAATAATTTATTTACTTACTTCCTCCATCGGGAGGAATAGATACTGATGGACGTTCCTTTTCCTTTTATTTTCAGGAGATGACCAGGAATATGGGTGTTTCTTCCATGGCAACTGCCACTCAGGCTTCAAGTCAACCTACTGCAAGACCTAAAAAGAAATCAGCCAAAGGTCTTTTTCGCTAATCCGCATTTCCAGACTGATCACATTTTTATTCACAGTTTTTAGACATAAATTTTTATCAATTAATTATGAGTTTTAATCTTCAGAGACTCATTTGGGACATAAATTGCAAATTATTTTAAATATTTGTTTTTAATTTGTGTAGTGGCAAGGGTATTTTTTAATATTCAATAAATTATACTTTTACTCAAGAAAGGCTTGCATTCCTCCTTCCCTTCTGCTGAATGGCAGTAGTACACACAAAATAAATTGCTTTATATTAGAATTGAATGTGCACATTATCTGAAAAGTTGCATACTGTTCCATTAATCTCAAAGTACTTACCTCAGATGGCTCTGTTGTTCCTAGAATGTCCACCCAAAGGTGCAGCATCAAGGCAACAGAAATAGAAAATGGATTGATGTGGCACAAATTCTCACCATTCTCACATGTGCTTTACATAAAATTGGATTTTTTTCCAGTTAAAATCAGCTTATGGGTGTATTTGATTGCTGTCATTCTTTTAAAAAAGATTTTCCCTTCTATTTGTCATATTTGGTAATTTGTAGACAATTTATTACCCATGATATTTGGATTTTATAAATGTAGAAAAAAATATTTTTACAAATCAGTGATTGTACAAGAATGTTCTACAATATCAGTTCTCCATTTGAATTTTTAGTACTAAATGACATATGAGTTAATGAAAATAAAGTTAACTAAGGACTGTGACATTTTTTGTTTGCATCTCTTACAAATGTAAGAGATTTGTAGCTGATAAAAAATGAAAGCAACAAAACTCTTTAGATGACCATTATATAAAGTCTACTAGTATTTACTTTTTCTAGGGTGTACAAAGCACGAGAATCTCATTTCTGTATAGCAAAGGTGAAGAGCACTGGCTTAGGTGCCAGTAATCAGTATCGGTAAATTAAAAAGGCCATGACATAAAGAAAACGTCAGTGACTTATTTATAAAGCTGTTGAGTAGCTGTACATAATCAGTGAATCGAACCGTCATCATCATCATCATCATCATCATTAGGTAAAGAAATCAATTACAGCAGCAGTGATTGCAGATTATCACTCAATTCCATTAGGGTACAATAGGCTAAAATGCTGCCTTGCAAGCAAAGTGTGCCATTAATCATTGCAAACACACCAGGACATGTATCAAAGCCTTTAGAATTCTTAATATTCACAAAATACATACTTTAAATTAAAGGACTGACATTTATTGAGGGACATGCTTCCAACCACACAGCAGTGCAGGCCATAGTACACCATAGTTAGGTAGAGGCCTGCTGGGAAATAATTTTTCAGCTGCACATCTCATAATTATATTAAAGATCCAGCATAGCCTATGCTCAGTGCTCCCTATTTAGACTTGTCCTTCCATGTTTTGGCCATTCCATGAAAATCACCCTAGTCCATGGTAAATCTTTAGTGCTCTTTGTCATTTCATGAACATAACCCTACCAAAAAAAGTATTATCAGAATTGTGTTGGAGTTATAGGGGCTTTGTAGTTTTGTCTGATTATTCAAGAAATACATAATCATTAAACTCAATGTGCTACCATCTAAGAATTTGACTTCTTATCTGCATATGGGTCCTTACTTGGCATGTGCAAGGCAGGCCTGCTCTAAAAAAATTAGCTCTCCAGTTTATTTATTTATCTCAGACATTAATCTGTAATCAAGGTAAATGTCTTGT
This sequence comes from Polypterus senegalus, assembly GCF_016835505.1. Lineage (NCBI taxonomy): Eukaryota > Metazoa > Chordata > Cladistia > Polypteriformes > Polypteridae > Polypterus > Polypterus senegalus. The sequence continues at coordinate 93,296,094 of NC_053159.1, forward strand.
GAATTGTTTCCAAAAAACTAAATTATAAATTGTATAAATTAATTGCTTAATTAAATTAATAACTTTTTGCCTTCTTTTCAGCACTATAAAAAAGTATGTGTTAGTTTCCTTAGGCTTCCATAATTAAGATGCAATTCTTCTCACTGCCTTTGTCTGAATTTGCAGCAGCTGGCTGCCAGTATTGTCAGACAGAGGGTGGAGATACTGCTGTTAGGTGGCAGTTTCTGGTTAACCATCATGCATTTAAAGAGGGAAGAAAAAGAGCTTGTTTATTTGCATCTCTTCTGTTTTTGTTTAGCATCTTGGTTTTGCTCTGTGTAATTATAGTAAGAAAGATTACCTCAACTGGAGAAAACATAGGACTGATACCAGCACACATCACTTCTCATTTAGTTTGTCAGAAAAAAAAAATATAACAATCTCCGATTACTTTCATGTGACTGTGGCAGATTTCGTTCCCGTCTCCATCTTCCCATTAAGCCTACAACTGCTGATAGAGGCTGTGTCATGACTTATAAACTTCATCCATCCATGTTCTAAATCTGTTCTTTCTTTGAGTTATAGGATACCAGAGCCAACACCTAAAATAGGTAGCAACCATCAATGAATAGAATGCACAATCACACACTATTAAACAAATTTTGCGACACCTGAGAATTAGGGAGAATGCAGGAACTAAACCTTGAATGTGGACTTCTGGAGATGCAGTGACAGCCACTGTGGCAAGGGCAATGCCATCACTAAATAAAACCACTAAAATCTAACATTAGTCAAGAGTTGTTTGTTGTTCTTACCCGATTTACTTCTTCTATGAAACCTTCCTTCTGTGTGATCGTTTCATCTCACCACTGTATGCTACGATGTGAATTTATTTTGGATGAACACTTTTCGAACCTCTAAATTTCACTGTTTTATTTTCTTGAAAAGGTATTTACATCCTGTAAAACTTTTAAAAAGCTGCTAAGCAAATTATATATATATATATATATATATATATATATATATATACGTATTTTTTTGTTTCATTGTGTATTATTATTGAAGTCAAGTATGTTAAAAAAGACATTTTTTATAGCAAAAGTTATTTGTCAACAAAAAATTTTAAATCCTAGCCTTACTGTTGACCTTTCACTGTGTATGCCACTGAAATTAATGTCACATAATCTGGGAAAAAAACTCTAGTCTATTTAGGAATTATTTATTATATAATAAATTTGAAAGAATGTTATGAAAATGAAAACTACACAATAAGCTAAAGAAGTCAGAGTTACAGTGATAAAATGTGTACATAAGAAAATAGTTTGGTTCTAATTCAGAACATTATTGCCCTATTAATCAAGTAATGGAAGCGGTGCATCACATCACCCATACTCTGCCTATAAAACGATGTCTGTCAAAACTTATCATCTCAAGAACTAAATATCAGAGGGTAGCTACTTAGAAGTCAGTGATCACCTTTAAAGTCCAACTGAAAGTGGAGTGAAATGTGCATCAGTGAGCTTTAACACAGATCAGTATAGGAGGGTATTACAAAGAAGCATCTTAAAACCCATCTGGAGTTTACTGGAAAGCCACAAGAGGGAATCGTCTAAGGACTCTAGGTCAGATTACACTAAAACTGACCTCATTAGCTAAAATATCTTATTTGGGGAGCAAACCCATCCCTGTCTGTACTCTAAGGAATGTTGTCCTTACAACATAAAGATGGTAGCATTATGCACTGGTGGTGCTTGTCCTCAACAAGATCTGGGCAAATCATTTGAGATGGAGTTTCAGTACCACTAACTATTGGAAAAGATCTTGTTTTCACCTGCTTAAGCTGCACACCCTAGCAGGGAACTGATCCAGAGAACAATGGCAAAGCAACACTGAAGTGACTGTTTAGCTAAAAGGTGAATGTTCACAAGTGGCCTTGTCAAATGTCTCAGAATCCCAAAGAATTTGTGGTAAAGTTTAAAAAACAGTACCTCAACCTTATTTCAGTTTTCAACTTAAAATTATCTTTTGATAAGTGTCACGATTCCATTGATAAATTAAGGAAAACTGACCAGACTGACCCTTTTTCAGGGCTTCCAGACTCATTATCCCAGGTGGCCATTGTATGCCCAATCGAGCATGTGCAGGATCAGCGTATGCCATGTGACTCCAGCACAACAGATGAAAATTCCCTAAGTTTCTCCCAGAAAACCACTACTCTGCACGAAAGCCACGTTGATCTTTGAGAGCTGGAAGTGTGCAGTTGCAACCAGTACAGAGACTGCTATCTGTACTAAAGTACCTCAAAGCAGACATAAAAGGGATCAAGGAGACCGCAAAGGCACTTCTTGAAACTGTCGAAAGGTATTTCCAGTGTCTGGAAATGGGATTACTACTGGGAGTTGACTCGGCTATACAGGTAAGCAGATACTGTATAGTACATAATAAAAGAACGCAGTGTGAAACCATCCCTGACAAAGCTGAGGGGAACCAAAATACACTCATTCCAACACAAATGCCATGTAAGTTAAAAAAAAAAAAAAAAAAATTCTCCACTTATGAGCTTTGCATCAAAGAAGCAGCTGTTCAGATGGCGTAAGCCTGGGTGGATAAGAAATATGGATGCAGTGTGAAGAGGTCCTAGATTTATTTGATGGGAACCGAGTAGTGCTTGCTCCAAAAATTAAAGGGGATCTCATTTAAAAACCTTGATATGCTTTAGCAAAGGCCACACCGATGGGAAAGGGTCCTTTTTTCTTGTCATAAATCCTGATCCCCCCCCATGAAGTCCATGAAGTCTATGTATGTCACTGACAATCCAAGTTTTCCCCTCTGCTTTAAAAGAAAATCAGTCCCACAGAAATACCAGGAGGTCAATGTTTCGAGTGCCTAGGGCAGGGGCACTATTGAAGGCAATGTCCATTGAAGCAGCCTGCCAGAAAACGGGCTAAGAACAAAATAGAAAGTGCTACAACCACAAATAAATCGAAGATGGCTTGACAGCCGACCACACTTGTTAACTGCTGTTCTTTGTCTCCTGACAGTGATCGCATGCTTAGGTGAATCTGCACTCCCAATCATGCTGGTTGCACTTACCCCACACAGGACTGGCGGTGGACCCGGCATGACTCAGCTGAGTTGGGGGGAGTATGTATGTGACACAGAGGACAGGCAGGCATCCCAACTGGACAACTGCATGATTTCTGTTTAAAATACAAGGTGCCAGGGGTAGACAATCAGAAGCCAGAGGCCAGGAGCAGTTCTGTCCCCCACACATTAGGTGACAGTGGTCCACTGGAGCTGTACCAGTTTGGATACCCACAGGAATCATGGGAACTGGAGTCCAGAAGTGCAACCTTGTTGGGATTCTTCGGTGCCACAAGGGGGTGCTGTTACAAGAGGACTACACTGGTTCCAAAACAAGCAGGAAGTATTATCCTCATATCATGCTGGGTCACCAGAAGTTGTTCTGGATCTAGTATAACCTACCTCTAGAAGTCAGGAGGCAGTGGTTAGCACTCAATAGAAGAGGAAAAACTTTGTTTGTATGGTTTTTGGGCTGTTTCTCTTTGTTTTGGAGCTTGTTGGATTAAAAAAAATCCATTATTTGAACCCTTGACTGTGTCAGACATTTTTGGGTTTGGGGCTCGGTGGTGCCCCCTACTGGTTATACCCAGTATTAATGCTAAGGAATGCCTTCGAGAGAGCTGTTCACACCACACATCTTAACAAATATGGCTGAGAAGAAGCTGTTATATAATGAAGAATAGTCCAAAGTTCCTCCTGAGCATTGTGCAGGTCTGATCCAAAGCCAAAGGAAGCAAGCTTGTGCTCTTAGCACACTACAGAGTTCAACCTGTGTTTATTACAAGTTGCTATTGTCATTCTATTATTATCCTACTGAAAGTATAATGAGACCTTTGTTAGCTTAAACTTTTAATATTTTCCGAACTGCATAACTGAAGTAATTTAACTTACTTAGATCAAAGTGGGATTTGAGAGAGTTACTGTGAAGACTAGTTTGTTTTACTGTGTCCAGCATAAGGTCTTCTGTTAAAATGAAATAAACATTTTATATAGATGTTGTATGCTGCACTAAAGATGAACTGGGGCTTAAGCTGTTTGGGCATATTATGTAGAAAAGTTGCTGGTGCATTTTGAAATCCAACAGGAAGAACTTGGTACTGCTAATTCCAGAGGAGCTGCAAAAATATTTTCCCTTGCTTGCTTCAATCAAGAGTATTTGTCAATACAGGTTTGTCATCATAGTTAGTAAATATCTATTACCAGCCCGCTTCATTTTATCTAAAGGTGATATTAAGAAAGTCAACTGAACTTCTGAAAGTCTTTACAAAACCACTTTGTATTATAATCCGTCATGATAAATACAAAAATTATAGACCACCACATTTAATACATTATCCTAAAGTTCTGATTGTTTTGCCTTGAAAATGAGCATGAAAAGGCCACTTTTTGACCATAATTCCAGTTGTGATGCAGATATTTTACAACATACAGTTCATAAGTCCCATATTCACAAGGTTAAAGTTTATAAGGTGACTAATATGTGACTTAAATTTTTTTCTGGCTGTATAATGACATATATATGCTGCACTTCTGGTTTAATTTTCAGAGCATAATGATTAAAGTTTTATTCTAATATCTTTGACTTTTTTTTTGCTGCTGCCAATAGTTTAGAGTTTATTTTTTTCCCTTTGTTTAGGAAATTATGCTTCATCCCTGTTTTAATGTTAGCACGATACTGAATCAGGGGTTTGAGAGCTGGAGTCATCTGGCATGAGCTGTATGTTGAGCTGAATGTTGTCCAAATATTGTGAATAACTTTATATTTTAAAAATTATCTAGCCAAAGGGGAGCATATAGAGTGAGAATAATAAAGGACCTAGTATAGATCCCTGAGGCACAGCAAGTGTGATATCATGTGTTTCTGTTGTATAGTCAACAAGACTTACAAAGATTATCCAACCTGATATGTATGTTTTAAACCAACTTAACGCACTACCTGAAAGTCTTACCTGCTATTAAAAGTTGCTAAAGAGAATATTGCGATCTGTGGTATCAAACACAGTGCTCAAGTCTAACTCAAGAACTGAAACATTATTTCCATCAGCATTAAGGCACAAAATATTAACTAATTTCACAAGAACAGTTTTTGTGTTGTAATTAGATCTAAAAGTTGACTTGTATCTATACAGAATAAAAGATATATTCAAGTAATGAAATACTTTTTTTAAATAGTACATTAAAGATAAGAAATCCATTTTGGATCATTTTTACAGCAGTTTTTACTACTGTGATTTTTAAGGAATTTGGAAAAATGGGAGAATCTGTTGAGCTGTAAACGATGTCACACACGCTGAAACGTCCTTGAAAATGCCTGTAGGTACGGAATCAAGAATGCAGGTGAGCAATTGAGAAATTATTCTATGAAATTCAAGTGTGCTTATTTTTCTAATGCAGTTCCGTTCATTGTGATGAATTGGGGGAGGTTCAACTAACTCTGTTCTAGAGGTCTGCATTATATTAGATAATATTTTTTTTCTTTAGAAATGTTTCTAAAACTCCCAAATCAATTACTGAAACTTTGTTCATCCACTCCATAGACAGTGTCGGCTTCAATGTATAGATGAGAACCGCAGTCTTGGATTACCTACCCTGTTGTTGAGAATTTTAAAGTAAGGCTTCTCAGCTCAAACGTCTTATTGTCTGGTCAACTGAGTTTTCAAAATGTCATAATGGACTGTTAATTTAGTTATTCCCCTTTTCTGCTCAGCTTTACGACAATCTCTTTTGAACTTACACATTTCTTGGCTGTGACTGTCAACCTAGCATTGAAACTGTACATCTGGCTGTCAATAGAATAAAGGGTTGTTCCCAACTAGTAATAACAGAAAATGTGTAAGCAGATGCTGCATCAGCATGCTGCTGCTTAACAATGTGCAGTTTTTCAGTTCTAGTTACAGATATTATGTCAAAGATTATGAAGTGAAGAGAAATATCAATGTCTAAGATCTGTAAGGCCTTTGGATATTAATAAACCTAATGTACTGTATGTCCACTCTTATGCTATGGCTTAGTAGCATGCCGACCCAGATCAAAGGATTGTACAAGGTTTATAAACTCTCCTGTTTTGAGGCATTGATTATCTCACTTGCTATTATGAACTTGTCATAGTTATTATGATAGTAAACCTGATGATTCACCGATAAACAATAGATGGTTAATATAATAGCAGATGTTACTTCTTAAATGATAAAAGCTAGATATTCAAAAGAGAGAGGTAAGGAGCACACACTGATACAGTGCATTACCGCACCCACCACACAACAAACCAACTCAGGATCCCAGATTAGGATCCGAGTGCAGCCATGCAATGGGTGATACCTCAGCACCACACTAGTTCAGATGAAGTGGAACAGTGTCAGGTTTTTTTATGGTGGCTGGAGTGCCAATTATGCCACCAATCCCCAAGTGTTTCCCTGCAGGTTGGAGGGCCTTCATGCTGGGATGGATGCAGATTAACGTCATACCCATATAATGTCTTGCTTTTGGTAATACTCTAATAATAATAACTAATTGTACTTAATAAAATGACCACAGTATGCATTTCTTCAGATCGACGCCCTACAGTTCCTTCATATTTTAGTATGTGCTGGTGACTATAGTTAAGTAGTCATGAATATGTTTACCATCTTGAAGTTTTCAAAGACAAAATGCTTTCATGTGGTCAGTTTGCTACTATGCCTTTTATTAGATTCTAAAAGCACATGGTCCACAGGCCTGTTTGTCTTAGTTGTGACTGTGAGACAAGAACTAATACCATAAAGTGGTTGCTAAGATGAAATTCACACACCTTTGTTCTGCAGTCACTGAAACAAGACGCATGTTCACTTATTTTTGTCTCAATATCAGGTTTGCTTCTCCAATATGTCCTGGATTAAATCCAGGGTTGCTCATGGATGTCTTTTACACAACAGCTGTAAAGGGTAAAATCCCTCTGATAGCTTGTGGCATTTCATTAAAAAAAAATAAATAAATAAAAGTGGTGGAGTCAACCTAATCTTTTCCATGGTCAACCAATAACAGTTAAAATGATGTTCAAGGTTGTTTCACTGTGTTCTGACATATTTAAACAATTTGTTCTCACGTCAACCATACATGTGCCATGTACCAAGCCACACTAGTCCACCCATTTCTTACCCCCAAGTTCAATTTAGTCCAGAAGGACAAATTCGGAAATAACAGAATTTTTTTTATTCTGCATTGCTTCTGAACTAATGTTGATCTAAGATTAGAGCAGGTACAGCTAAAGGAATCATGATGACATCGAAGAGTGTGTTTCTCTCTTTTTGGGCAACTGAGATACAGTCATATCATAAATCCTCATATCTCTGTTTATTATGCTTTCAAGTTTTTCTATGAAGCTATATTCACATTGATTTTGATGGCCTTAACAGAAACTCCTCATCTTGTGTAGTTCTTTTAAGTTTTTGCCCTGATATGTAGATGGTCACACCAGAATATATTTCTGTAATACATGCAGTATGTCACCTCAAAAGAAACAAGGGTCAGCCTGTGTTCAGAATCTACCATGTCCATTGCAGTGTGATTAGAAGCCAAAAACACAGCTTAGAAGCATGGAGTAACTGGCAAGAGACAGCCTTTTTTTTTTAGGACCCAGACCTTTTGCAAGGCACTGTCCAATAACCCAGGTCCTGCACACGTGTTCTTGGATGTGAAAAGAAACCAGAATAAAGAAAGAGCAGATATGTGAATGTGAGGACATACAGTAAATAGTCTAGAAAATTAACCTAGATACCTGAAGCTATGAGAGAACAGTGCTACCCACCATGTAGGAAAACTGATATTTTCTGCTTTTTTGGCAGATGGGTTTAGTGATGAGTGAAAAACTGCCCACTGAGAGGGGAAGCAAAACAGACTACTCCCAAGATCTACATTCCAGCCATTTTTCCACACAGAAGATGCATCTCATGTTATGGTCTACTTGGAACAATTAAAAACAAGAGAGAGCTACATGTATGCAAGAGTAGATACAAAAGAAAAATAGCTATAAAATTAAAATCAGTAGATGGTCACCTGAGAAGCTCAGTGGCCTTGTGTTTAACACCACTGATTCACAGCTTTACAACTATCGTTGAGATGCCATTCTTTGAAAGTAGATGCAGTGCTGGGGCAGCATATTGTTATTGCCTGTGCCTATCAAAAATATGACATGGACAAACAGACTGACATTGCAGGCACACTCTACTTTCCACTCATTTTGCATTACTTATTTCAGTACAAAGTCACTGGGGACCAGAGCCTACCCAGACAACAACATACACAACTAACTCTGAATGTCAGTATCCACTGATTCATGCTTTATCAAACCTGCTTGGTCCATGGCGAGGTCACAATGAGTCCTTAGTACCCAGTTTCAGTCAGATAAATGTATTTTATAGTACCCTTCCTATAACAAAGTAACCTTAAAGTTGCCAGATCACACTAATCACAATTTTCAGTCACAGACTTCACTTATAAAATCTTAGCAAGTCACAGGAAATCAATCCAAAACTCACCCTGACAAAATCTTAAATTGTAGGGATGGACACTGTGTACGTGAGACTTTACAACTAATGAGCTCTCTGCTGCAAGTACAATACATATAATGTGAAATAAAGCATGCAGGTGCTTTGGACGTCACAAACCGAACAGACGCTACTGGCTGTCAGAAAAAGGGCTGAGCTTGCAATACTTTGGAACTGTACTGGAAAGTCGTCAAACACATTCTAATTTGACATAGTCTGTAATTTCTAGTTGTGCAATCTGCCATCCACCGATTACAAGATCAGCAAGTGTTCTTATCATGTTTGAAATCCTTTCTGACTACAAGTCATGTAATGTGACATTGGCTTAACACATGCGCAGCCACCTCTTCTAAGTCATCCTGCTTAATTCAGCTGTACAATTGCTGCACCAAATACAAAGGCAGGGTACCAGTCACTCCTGCTATGACAACGTACCTGTGTGCAGTGGGGATGCCATAGAAAAAACTGGAGAAAATCCTACACAGACAAATAGTGGCTTGGCTGGGTTACAAACACGGGAATCTGCAACCACTTTACATCACCCTATATTCCAAACTTTCAGGCTTTATTTCTACATGGCGCCATGTCCTCTTCTCATTTATCCCATTGATATTTCTGATGAGTAATATGGGCCACAGCAAGCAGTGTTGTAGCCTCCTTACAGCTAACCACCTGCCTGGGATGTCTTGAAGCTTCTGAATTGGCCCAGTAGCAATTCATTTGTATTGGGAAGGACTGGAATACCATTCAGGGTTGGTTTCTGCTTTGCAGCACTCACTAATAAAACCTCCAGTCACTTATAACCCTGTATTATAAAAAGTAAGGAATGAAAATGTGACAATAGAACATTCCTGTATTCTTTCCCTCAGATACTTTGCTACATCTGGAGTCTGTGCTGAAAGGGGTGCAGCAGGACCCAAACCTTGCTTGGCACATAAAGGGCCCATGTTGAGCAGCAAATGCAGGAATTCCTTAAAGATCACATCAATACTTTCATTTGCTGGTAACCTATCCTTATCTGTCAGTCGCCTCATGTTGTTTGGCTCCTGGGCTTTAATATCGGCTTAGTCTCTCTTAGAGCATATATCATTAGACGATTGTTTGGGTCAAAGTGAAAAGCAAGAACCAATCATGGCAGGCCAGTAGTTTTTGCCTTTAGATGTAGGAGTAAAATCACATTTTGGGTCTTTTTACTGTATGGTCTCAATGTTCTTTTCCTATTTTTTCCAGCTACACTTTTACTGTCGGTTTAGCTTATGGTTAACTTGTTTGGATTCTGACCCAGAGCCCTGTCTTTTGACTGTGTCCTTGGTTGCTACTTATTTTTACTGATCAGCAGCAAACTCTTCTTATCATGTCTCTACACCCTGTTGTTGTCAGTATTAATGTGTCCATCTTTACATACTGCTGTTGGACATTATTGACAATTCAAGTTTGGCCGATTCCTCCTTATGATATGAATACCAAGCTGTGGTTGCCAAAGACAAGATGAAGGCAAGCCTAAACTCCACCACAATATCCATATTATCACTGGTTTAAATATGCCTCTTTGTTCCCTGTTCATATTAGCTATAAGAGAGGAGAAAAAAATCATAAAAATAGATTGCTATAAAGTTATAGGCCCTATGGAGCAGCCATTCGAAGTCTTGCTGTGTGCAGTGACTGTCTCGTCTTTGTGATAGTAGTGCAAGTGTCCTACCCTGGTCAATGATCTAAAATGAACATGGCCTAACTCTGTTTGCATGGTGCTGTGGCCTCCAAGGATAAAGTTTTCAGCTGAAACAAAGCCTGAGGACGTGTTTATGGGAACACTGCCCAATATCTATTACTGCCTAATCAATCTGTTGGGAAATTTAAAAAGGATAGGTCACATTTCTTTAGCATCATAATGTTTAATAAATAAAACAAAGGAGCATTAACGTAACATCAGCCTTGCATATCGATCAGTCGTATTATAAGGTAATGGACGCTTTTGTTCCCAGCCTTTTAACAATTTGACACAATTAGCATTGTTTCACTGATAAGTGACCTTCCAATGACATCATGTTGGTGAAATCACTCAGCCCAATGTTCCCAACAATAATAAACGTCTCTTTGCTATTCAGATTAATCAGGGTACATCATTTGGATTAATACAACTCGGTCATTTCTTTGCATAGAGATTCTCATAACCCTTGGGTGTTCCTCGTATCATATTTGTACCCTAATTATTGCTCCTTCATGTTAGTCTCCGAGACTGTTTTCACCGCCACAGTGACAAGAAAGCAGCACAATCATAAAGGAGGAGTTGCAGAGCAGTGCAGTGGACAGGCATCTCACCGAGTCATAGCTACTGCTTTACATTAATTGCTTGCAATTACTGACCCTTTCAAATGAAACAAATTGTGCACATGATGGAGGGATGGTAGATGTACAAAATTATGAGTAGAATGGATGCAGAATTGTTTCCTCTTCTTCCTAGTGGAAGACGAGACGTATGTCCTTAGTGCTTTTGGGGTTTCACCCTGCTTTCCTCCATTACTATCAAGGTGTGACCACTAGTACATGTGTTTTTTGGAGGTTTGGCATTGGGCTTCCTGAGACTATATCCATCCATTATCAAAGCTACTTAATACAGTCGGGTGCCACAGGGTCTACAGTCTGTCCTGGTATTATCAGGCACAAGATAGGAACAAACCCTGCACAGTACCCCAGCCAGTCTCAAGGCCCTCACATGCTTACACAGAACCAGCTTAAAGTTACCACACAGCCTCTTTGTTGTCTTTGGAATGTTTGAGGAAAACTCAGAGAAGGAGTGACTAGGCCTGGATTTGTACCTAGCCACTGTGCTACCTACCTTGAGGAAAATGGATGGGGGTTCTATGTTGGTAGAATTCATCTAGACATTTTCACCAACCCAAAGGGAGTCACCCTACATAGGTCAGTTATGTTTCACTGGTTAACTTACATAACCCAGTTGTATTCCACAATACCTTTGGGTCCCTTTTTGTTAGCTTCATTGGAAGATGGGTCTCCACTCTGTCTCTGCTGTTATTAAAACATTGTGATTTAACACCCCTTCGTTCCTTCAGATCTGACATCCCTTCTCCAGGGTCGCTATGAAGCATGTCCTCTTTATTTGACAATCCTCAGTGAATGGGTAGCACATCTTTACTTCTTCATGGAGGTTGAACTTGGGTTCAACATGGAGGTTGAACTTGGTTGAACTTTACCATTAGAAGCACTTAGTATTCCCAAAGAATGAGTGACTTTGACATTTCTCCAGGTTGGCACAAAGCTGAAGCTGTCTTCTTGACATTTCTTTCCATAACTCTGTAGTGCAAAACTCACTAGATGTTTGTGTCTCTTCAAAAAACTTGCACCTTGCCTCTGTACCGTTATCTTTAGAAAATGTGTTTTTATGGAATAAAAGTACCAATCAGAATAATTTTAACACAAATATCCATCCATTACTTTCAACACTACAGGACTTGCTGCCACAAAACTCAGTGCTATGGGGTTCAAATCTTCACCCTGAGTGTGTGCAATCTGTATATTCACTCAGTGTCCCTTAGGTTTTCTCTAGGGACTCTGACTTCATCCCGGTATGGTTGGCATCCCATGGAGGGTTTGTACTTCCTTTATTGAATGAGCTTTGGCTCAGGTTGAGAAATTAGAGGGGTTGCTAGGTGTCAAAAAACACCTAAAGACATAATGCTGGCAAAGCAATGGCAGACCAACATCCTGAAAACAAGTGACTGAACAGTCCACCCTCCACCAAAGGGCAAAGACGCAGTGCAATGTACGGACCACCAGTGCCAGACATATCAAGAAACTGGAGAAGTCCACCTTGAGATTGTGGCTGTAAATGCCATGCTTATCTGGAACATGACACGCCTCTGTGCCACTGGGTTTCCTTACGAAAAGCTGAATATAAAGTAAAATTGGTGACAGCAGCTTTTTACATCCTGATGTTCAGAAAGATGCCACAGTTCTGCTAACATCCTAGAGAGGGGCTCAAATTCAGCAGTCCATTCTTTTCCTTTGTTTCCTGTTACTTTCACAGTGGCATTAGTTTAGTACACAGCCCCTTGGAGTTGGCATTATTCTTTAGAATACAGAATGCTCAGAAGAGGTGCTTAGAGAGGAAGGTGTCATCATGGGTGAAGAATAACCGGCATCAACCACAATCCCTAAGGAGGCCATTAGCTTACAAACAAATCTCTAAAGGGGCAACTGATAAGGGACAGAGGTGTCAGACTGAGTGAGACAAAGAGGGAAGCATTGGGAAAGCTGGGCTTTACAAGATTCATTCATGTGACAGATACAATTGGACATTTGACTTTTGTTTTAAAATGCATTAACATAAAACTGAGAAGTTCATTTAGAGAGTCATTAATAAATATACTGCATAGAATAAGCCCCTCGGACCTATCTGCAGAATGTTAAATATGTGAAATTAGAGAGATAATGGTGCCCCATAAGAGGTTAGTTTTAGATCTTATCCTGGAAGCACAAGGTGCAACCATTTCTCGATGGGATTCCAGTCCATAAGGAGATAAATAGAGAAATCCCACATGAGCACTGGAAGACTGTCCAAAAGCCACAAAGGGTGAAGTGTCATTTGTGTCACCCTTCTGAAAGCAGAGGACTTCCTTTATTGTGAGTACCTCTATTGTGAAGAAGATGATTCTGCAAGGTGTCTTAATGGAGAAGACTGAGCTCAGTAACTTCCCTCCTAAAGGAGAGGAGCTTTTGATGAATCTTAGAGCTGGAGCAATAAGCTGTCTTACTTAAGGAATGTAAATTCAAAAGGCTGCTTCACAAGATCAGTCAATCAATATACAATTAATTCAGTAGACACTGAAGCTCAGAGGCTGAGGGCTTGAGATGATGCAGTATCTTCCCTGAAGAGGCTGAGCTAGCCCAGCATTCAAAGATATGACCTCAAAAAGCAGTCATGGCTAAACATCATGAGGGATTGAAAAAGGCTCTCCTACTGGTGCTAACTTTCAGACATTAAGGTAATTAAAGGTGCTGCTCTCAACTTCATGCACTGACAAAAGAGGCAGAAATGTACCTTTACCTGAGAATACTGAGTTTAACAAGTTACTGTGGCTTGTTTAATTTGGCAAATGTCTGTACTTGCTGAGGAGGGATCCTTGTCTCTTTTCGTTTTCTAAGGGCAGAAAGAAAAAGAAGCTGCCTTAGTGAAGGAAGTAGCACTTGGAAAGCTTCTTCAACTGTGAAGCCAGAATCTAACTAAGCATCATACCTGTTGAGGTGTAGTTCAGCTTGTCACTGTCACTAAGGTCTGATGCAGCAATTAAGGTATGTGACATAAACGCAACGCTGCAGAGCTGAGATTCATTAGACACTTAAAGCAGGATATGATCTGGTGATGGGGTAGTGACTCAATGTCAGAAATGTACATGTCTAAATATTACTGTTTACATGTACACTGCTTTGGGGTGTCCTTGGTGAGAGGAAGAGCGATTGATTTAATGCTCATGGATGGGATGATCTGATTGACTGATGAATTATGCTGGAAAATAAATGCAAGATCACAACATGGGTTAAGTATAGAAACAGTTCAGTACTGCATTCATTTTTGCTTTCTCTTGTTCAAAATGTCTTTTCTCAGATACACAGGCAGAATTTGGAGATAACACCAAGTCTCACTGCAGTTGCCCTGGGTTCCCTTGATTAATCAGTTGATTTTTTTTTTTTTCCTTTAGCTGGTTTAATTTGTTGAACTGATTGATATTACCTGTGGTTGAGTCCAATTGATTAACTTGTTGCATGTGGGCTCAAGTAACTATTTCTCCCAAAGGGTCATGGGAACCCACCAGATCATGTATTTTAAGTGGAAACCTCAACAATTTTTAAAAGGTTTCTGTATGAGACATTCGTATAAACACCTAAAAGAATTTGCCTAATGGACTGAATGGTCTCTCATTAGTGAAACTACAACTTCTGTTCTCATATTCTTAATTCCTTCAAGAGGTTGATCTTACTTGATTGAATGATGGATGTACTGCATGTGTTCATGTTCAGCTGATTGATTAAATGATGTTTTGTCTGAAGTTGACTTTGATTGATTGTTTTTCTGTCAGTATTTATGTTCAAGACCTTACCTGAAGCCTGCAGCATGTGTTTCTTGTGTATACTGAGTTCCACGCTCATAACCCCTTGACTGTGTAGGAGGGGGCCATTAGATACATACTGAGTAAAAATTATCCATCTATCCTTCCATTATCGATCCATCCATTTTCCAACCCGCTGAATCCAAACACAGGGTCACGGGGGTCTACTGGAGCCAATCCCAGCCAACACAGGGCACAAGGCAGGAACCAATCCTGGGCAGGGTGCCAACCCACCGCAGCTTCCATTATCCAACCCGCTATATCCTAACTACAGGGTCATGGGGGTCTGCTGGAGCCAATCCCAGGGTGCAAGGCAGGAAACAAACCCCAGGCAGGGCGCACGCACACACACACACACACACACCCACACACCAAACACACACTAGGGACAATTTAGGATCGCCAATGCACCTAACCTGCATGTCTTTGGACTGTGGGAGGAAACTGGAGTACCCGGAGGAAACCCACATGGGCACGGGGAGAACATGCAAACTCCACACAGGGAGGACCTTGGAAGCGAACCCGGGTCTCCTAACTGCAAGGCAGCAGCGCTACCCACTGCACCACTGTGCCGCCCAGTAAAAATGATAATTAGTGATATTTAAATATGTTGTACTACATTTAAACTTTAAGCATATGCAGTCACCTAAAGGATTATTAGGAACACCATACCAATACGGTGTTTGACCCCCTTTCGCCTTCAGAACTGCCTTAATTCCATGTGGCATTGATTCAACAAGGTGCTGAAAGCATTCTTTAGAAATGTTGGCCCATATTGATAGGATAGCATCTTGCAGTTGATGGAGATTTGTGGGATGCACATCCAGGGCACGAAGCTCCCGTTCCACCACATCCCAAAGATGCTCTATTGGGTTGAGATCTGGTGACTGTGGGGGCCATTTTAGTACAGTGAACTCATTGTCATGTTCAAGAAACCAATTTGAAATGATTCGAGCTTTGTGACTTGATGCATTATCCTGCTGGAAGTAGCCATCAGAGGATGGGTACATGGTGGTCATGAAGGGATGGACATGGTCAGAAACAATGCTCAGGTAGCCCGTGGCATTTAAACGATGCCCAATTGGCACTAAGGGGCCTAAAGTGTGCCAAGAAAACATCCCCAACACCATTACACCACCACCACCAGCCTGCACAGTGGCAACAAGGCATGATGGATCCATGTTCTCATTCTGTTTACACCAAATTCTGACTCTACCATTTGAATGTCTCAACAGAAATCGAGACTCATCAGACCAGACAACATTTTTCCAGTCTTCAACTGTCCAATTTTGGTGAGCTCGTGCAAATCGTAGCCTCTTTTTCCTATTTGTATTGGAGATGAGTGGTACCCGGTGGGGTCTGCTGTTGTAGCCCATCCGTCTCAATGTTGTGCGTGTTGTGGCTTCACAAATGCTTTGCTGCATACCTCGGTTGTAACGAGTGGTTATTTCAGTCAAAGTTGCTCTTCTATCAGCTTGAATCAGTCTGCCCATTCTCCTCTGACCTCTAGCATCAACAAGGCATTTTCGCCCACAGGACTGCCGCATACTGGATGTTTTTCCCTTTTCACACCATTCTTTGTAAACCCTAGAAATGGTTGTGCGTTAAAATCCCAGTAACTGAGCAGATTGTGAAATACTCAGACCGGCCCGTCTGGCACCAACAACCATGCCACGCTCAAAATTGCTTAAATCACCTTTCTTTCCCATTCTGACATTCAGTTTGGAGTTCAGGAGATTGTCTTGACCAGGACCACACCCCTAAATGCATTGAAGCAACTGCCATGTGATTGGTTGATTAGATAATTGCATTAATGAGAAATTGAACAGGTGTTCCTAATAATCCTTTAGGTGAGTGTATATACAGTATATGATAAGACTCTAGTTCTGTGAATATCATTTTAATTGAGAATGGTTTTGATAACCGTCTTGAAACTAGTCCTGTTTTTGTTCAATTTAGAGCTGTTCAGTTGTGATAGTCAATTTTGTAAACTTGTTAACATTTTTAAAGCACTCCCCAGACTGCCTTTTTACTTGATCAAGATGACCTCTAACCTCATTTGTAAGTCGCTTTGGATAAAAGCTCCTGATATATATAGTTCTCAAACCCAGCTCACCTGACCCAGTTCAGGGTCTTGGTGCACCTAGAGCCTATCCTATCAGCAGTAAACAGTGCTGGACAAGTCACTCCATCGCTGTTCCACTCATACAAAAGCCATATGCCTAACCAGGGTATTATTTGAGATGAAGGAGGAAACCAGAGTGTTCAGAGGGAAGCTCGGGTACACACAGAGAGAGCACGCAAAATCCAACAATCAGTCACAAGATACAAATCCAGAATTCTGATTCCGTGGGGCGCGACCTTGCCGCCTATATATACGTTAATATACTTTTTCAAAACTGTATTTATAATTTCTAATTAACGGAACAAGCTATCTGCGTATTTTAAAAGGTGTAACACCTGTTATGTTAACCGTTACGCAGAAGGGGGCGCTGGGGGGTGCTGTTGTCCCATCACGATCTTTTCCACAAGCCCGAGCCTCATCGTCCAGTCCGTTCGTTTCGTATTGGTCTAACCAGACTCGGTGCCATGTGTTCGCTGGGTAGCACGCGTTCTGCACCTTTCGTTGGAAATCGATTACACGCAACGATGCACTTCGTGGAGCCGGCAAAGTCTAACTGGTGCGAAGTTTAAATGGATAAAGGCGGAGTGACGAGACATGCCTTGAAGGCATACTTTTTAATCAGTTGCTCCTCTTTAGTAAACAGGTATTTGAAATCGACACGTTCCGAATATAGACCATAGAAGTAGACTTTACAGTAATTTACATAGAGAAAATATTTAAGAAATTCCCATCCTGTGAAAACTGCTAATCCTGTTTGTTGGGGGTTGATGGTATGTGAACTCTGTGTACTGTGCTGTCACCTTCCTAAACAGTGGGGACAAAAGGGTCATTTTAGGGGAGAGGCTGGTGGCTGCTAGTATTAGGGGGTCGAGCTGAACAGTTGAGACGGACCGGTGATTAACTGTGCAGACGATAGTCCACCTTCAGAGCCGTATTTCACTTGAGTGTTCTGTCCATGACAGCGAGACTGCACGACCTGGCCGTGATCAGATTAGCGGAGAGGTCGCTCTGTGGTGCATAGAACTCGGGTGGAAGTCTAAATGTGTCCCAGTCGGAGGGATTCACTCTTGAGGAAAAACACGCGCACCCCTCTCTGTCTAAATGAAAGGTAGTCGCCGCTGCAGCATCGCAGACCAGCTCCTCTGATTTGCCGTCGCTTCCGCTGCTTCTGCATTCACGTCGTGCTTTGCCAAAGTGTTAGCACCGTGGATGCGTACAATATAACACGCATGTCCGACACGTTGCCGTTTTGAAGAAACGCCCGGGTTTCCCAGTGCGTTATTACTGCATACTTGGATTACTTGCTTTGGACGGGTGCACGGCAATGCCTACTACTGTTTTTTCACAGGTACTGGACACTGGACAGGTGCAGCGCAGGGGAAAGGGTAGCTCTTGAGTAGTGGTGTTTTTCTGGTCGTTTTTCATCTGATGTCTGTATTGATGAGGTTAATAAAGCCATGTCATGGTGACAGGCGCCGCGCGAGCTCCACACCTTCAATTATCACTCCAAGAAAGCAGCGCTGCCATGAATCGCAAGCGTGCGCTAAAAGTGTTGTATTTAGCGCAGGTGGATCCCACGCGATCTGAGAGATCTCGCCAAGTTGCTAAGACCGTCTTTCTCGCATCATCTGTGACACAGAGACTGAGCTAGACTGGCACGCTTTGCGACCTAAACGCAAACCGGGGAGATGAGTAATAAATGTGAGGTGTCTGCCCCCGTGTGACCCGGTGCGGGGAGAGGGAGGGACAGAAAGGCAGGGCTGGCAGGGTGCGGTCTCCAGTGGCTCCCGATCCCGGATCTCATCAATTTCCATATCTGCCCTGAGCCGTGCGCCACAGGGACGCATTCAGAGCTGACCAGAGCGCAAACCACTGCTACGCACTTTGTAACCGCTGCCCAGAGGCACAGAGTGGGCTGTCTGTGGCCGATCAGAGCTAGAAGCCGTCTTTGAACCTATGTGCCAAAACAAACGGACTTTCCTATTTATTGATAGCTCCGTGAGCCGGCTGCAGAGCGAGTCTGAGAGCAGACACAGCGCGCCACCTGCTCCGAACTTACGGCTCCCGGGACGCGGGCCGCTGTGCGCTTTGGGTATGGCGAAACTAGGGGAGCCGGCGGGCACACTGTGAGGGTCTTCTCCTCCCCCTGCCCGGACCCCGCGGGGGAGCGAAGGATACAAGAGGGGCAATTGGATAGGCTCGGAAAGCCAGCACCGCAGCGTGGAATGAGGCTGTCCGTGCTGCTGCTGCTCTTCAGCGGCTGCGCCCTGATCCTCACCCCGGCCACCGACGGCTGCGGGCCGGGCAGAGGATACGGCAGGGGACGGCGCCCCAGGAAGCTCAGCCCACTCGCCTACAAGCAGTTCAGCCCTAACGTGGCAGAGAAGACGCTGGGGGCTAGCGGTCGCTTTGAGGGCAAGATCACGCGGAGTTCGGAGCGCTTCAAAGAGCTCATCCCCAACTACAATCCGGACATCATATTCAAGGACGAGGAGAAGACAGGCGCGGACCGGCTTATGACCCAGGTATGGAGGACTGCCTTGAGCACAGTTGCGCGTGCTGCCCGCGCGGCGCCCTTTGCCCACATTCTGCAAACTCTGTGCACTCAGTTTTATTGACCCGCTAGGCTGCAGGAGAGATCGATGTGTGCTTCGCTGCGCCTCCCGGAGTGATTGAGTGAGTGAGTGACTGTGTGTGTGTGTGTGTGTGTGCGCGTGCCGATCTCCGAGCTTGACCGAACGCCGCCGGGCTTGGTCTGCTGGTATCGTTTCGGCTAACCCCACCGCACTCCTCTCAAAGCTTGTCCGCGCTGACAAGACTTCCCTGCTCGGGATGGCAACAGGGTCATGCTCTACCTTTTACTGGCTGGGTGGGCTTCACACATTTGGAGTGCCAGCCGCTCGTGCTTCCGCGTGCACTCGTTAAGACTTCCAGATTTTCAAAAAATAATGACTGACTTGAAGTTTTCGCTTACTCAACGTCCAGTACTGTACACAATAAGGTGCCAGTCGCTGAGTGTTGAGATCTACAGATGTGAAATTGAAAATCGCCACAAGCATCCCGAGGATGCAGGATCTTAGTCCGATTTTTATTCTTGCAGACATTTTTCCGCCTGGCACAGGAGGGCTTTATGCCATCTAGTAAGAATAATTTGCCCATATTTTTTTCTGTAGGCTTTGTTGCCTTTTAGACTTTTATGGGTGTGTCTTTAAATGTGATTATGTAGAATGGACGTTTTTATTTATTAGCGGTTCGATTGTTTAAACGTGCGCGTTATTGTTTCGATATATGCTTTTGTATCATCTGTACCCTTCTGCCACCCTTATCCAAAGTGAGGCACACTGCAGATTCGAATGGATGTTCATCACGCACGTTTTTTTGCACCTCATGTTGTTGCGTGTCGGTTTATGTGAGGTACGAAGTGAAGGCTCACGAGTTTCATTCTTCAGTAAGCTCAGACAATTCCGAGATTTTCCTCTGTCACCGGCCTCATTAGTGCCACTCCCGATGCCAGTTTGCACGACTCCTTTCACATTTCAGTTGTTCATTTCTGTATAGCACCTTGCATTGTTTGTAATATTATAAATCACTGGAGACTGGGCAGGTCCCTTAAGGTTTGTTGGTAAAGGCTCCAGTAGCAGGGAACAGCATACCTCACAGGTTTTGTGGTGCGCATTTTATTTACAAGCAGATTTCCTCTTTTCTTAAAAAGGGACCCCAAGGGGACAGTGGTCACACAGGCAATTAGGAATGCTAAGTAAACAGGTGCATCCAAAATGGCATGCCTACCGTTACCTGCAGTGCCACTAATCACTTTATTCATTTTATTTTTCTTTGTATGGCAGACGTTACATTTAAGCTTAAAATACAACATTCATTTAAATGAAGTTGTCAGTTTTTATTTTTGTTCTCCTATACCCAAGAACACATAGTTAACCACCTGCATCATGTAGTCATCCCTTCTCATGCTGACAAAAGGGCACCGATTAATTTTTTTTTTTATTTTGGTAAGCCTCGATTTTAAGTTCCTGCTTGGGCTTCCCGTCTGACAGTTACTTTAGTGGATACTCGCTGCATACATGTCCTTCTTCAGCTGCCAGGCTTTGTGCTGAAAAATAAAAAACAAACAAAATTAAAATCTCAAATTGGTTATTGCTCTCTTCCACCACAGCCAGAAAGGGCAAAATCAGCCAAACAAATTTGCAAAGAACCAAATGTTAGTCCAAAGAAACCCTGTTAAAGTGGAGTGGCATCGGCTTGCTTCAGTTTCCCACTTGTAGGAGTTAGCAGGCCGCAGGTCAGACTGTGACTACCTGTGTCTAAATTGTCATTAATACCAACAGTATCCGTAATGTCTTCATACCGTTTCAAATGTAAAAATATTGTGTTATACATGACTGGCATATCTGTCAGGCTGCTCAGCCTCAGCCCGCTGCCCTTCTCCACGGCACACCTTACAGCCCTCAGAATAAAGAAATGGCAATGCAACCACAGCAACTCCAAAAAGTAAACCGGGTCCTAGTCAGTCATTCTAGGTTGAATGGTAAAGCACAACCTGCCATCCCAATCATGACATTTCTGTGAAATCATTCATTTTGTAAAAACAATACTACTTAAAGCAGGTGTCAGAAGAATGGTAGCAGACACTAACCCTATTTGGTCATTAGATGGTGTTTGGTAAAAAGTTAGCCTGGCAAACCTTTCTTTGCCAAGTGCTTCTGCTGCTTTCTTCTGTTGAAGTTTTTTTTTTTTTTTTTGCTTTTGTGTGAAAAATCTCTTAGTGAGTCTCATAGTAAAAGGATCTGATGCATGCCATGGTTCTAACATTCACAGTCTCTCAGAAATGATCACAAAACGCCTCACTTGTGGTTTTAGTCTTCTTCGTGAGAGTTTTGTTTGAATCTGCTGTGGATTTCCTTTCCTGTGTCGTGGACTATTGTGTTTAGAGGCTGGGACTGCAGAGATGCACCTTAGGAGATGGCATGGTCTATCACACAAACCTGAGTGTATATCGGAAGGGTTGTATGCGGATGTAATGTCTGATTTGCTGAAGATGAAGATGAACCAGAATGTATGTTACTTGTGGAAACATGAAAGACACTTAATTCTAACAACATGTGCATCAGGCCCTGCGCAAGGAGGTAATTTTCCCTGAGCTAAACTTCTCTGAGCTTCCCCGCCCTTGCTGTCAGGTTTACTGTTACTTGGTGGATTTTTGTAATGTAATGTTTGTCACCCCTCACCTCCCCCCTACTATTTCTTAGCCCCCCTTACCATTTTGGGGTGGAGCTGTTGTGCATGTATATTTTTTGAGGAAATAACATAAAGCCACCACATATGACAGAGACCTTAGTTTTAGCTCAGACCGACTCTTTCTTGATTGGGTGGTTAGTGGTGCTGCCTCATAGACAGGGCTGTGGCGTCAGAGTCAAGGAGTCGGAGACAATTTTGGGTACCTGGAGTTGGCAAAAATGTACCGACTCCTAATAAATTTAATTTGTAATGAAAAAAAAAATACAGAAAGTTCAAATGTCCCATTTCGCAAACAATAGTCATAATTAAGTACTTCACTGATGTAAGAATAAAGCCCAGTGCATAGTTGTGTTACTAGTAGTGTGAAGTTCAGCTGAGCTATTCTACAACTTGATATTCACCTATTGTAATCTGGATTATGGTACATTACAAAAAGTGTTTTAAATTTATTTCAGATATAATGTGTTTTACAAGTTCATTAGAGTGTAAAGAAGTGTAATGATGTAGGTGGAGGTATGTGCTATGGCCTGATGTGTGTTCAGGGGTTCTTGTCTTTTGTTTAAACTGTAATACGGTAGAGAGTCAGCTTCCTAGCCAATAATTCTGTGGTTAAATGACGTGTATGTTGCCTTCCTTCAAACAACATGGAAATACATCAGCCTATTAAATACAGAGGAGTCGGAGTCGAAGTCGAAGGATTTATCTACTGACTCCACAGTCCTGCTCATAGATACACCATTCTTGGTTTGAATCTCATGCCCAGTCGTTGTCTTTGTGACGTTTGCATATTCTTCTCATGCCCGCCAGGGTGCTCATTTCCTATCTCACATCTCAAAGGTGATTACTTCTCAGTTTTCCTCGTGTGTGTGTGTGTGTGAGTGTGCCCTGCTGTAGACTGGCTTCCTGTTGAACGTTGGTTCCTGACCTGTGCAGAGATTAACTGTGTCCTCTCTTCTTCTTTTCTTCTTTTTCGTGCCCTCCCACGACTCTGAATTGCATCGAGCAGATTTTGGAATATGTTGTTGTTTTTGAAATTTTCAATAACTATATCAAACTCACTTAAATAAGTTTTGGGTCGTTGGAAGCAGGAGACCATTGCGGAAGTATTAGAGACCAGGTATGGAGAGGCCATCGTAGGGCCAACTCATACACACACCACACTGGGCCAATTTAGAATTGGCAATTAATCTAATGTGAGTAAGGGGGTGTAGGAGAAAAAAACGGAAGACCCAGAAGAAAAGCCATGCAGACACTGGGAGAACATGCAAACACCATGTGGAAAACAAGCAGGCCGCTAGTGCCAGCTAAAAAACAAGTTTCATGTGGCAGCATAATAACAGTATGGTGTCAGCTATAATTAAAGAAGTGCTTTGCTGTTATTTTCCTATGCTTTTAAAGATATGCAGTAGAGACAACTGTTTATGTAGCCTAGTGAAAAAGCCCAGAATTACTGTTCGCAAAAACCCATGAGCCAAAAAAATGCAACTTGTTACGTAGCAGTATGAGTGAAAATGGCAACTTAGCAGCCATCATCTAGATCAACTTGAGATCATTTTTAGAAAAGCACGAGGAGAGTAGGAATTGATAAGCCCTGCTTCAGTCTAAGCACTTTCGTATGTCCTTATTTCTACATTTAATAGATGAAATTGAAGAGTAATACCCAACAATCTCACATATAAAGATATTTGTCAGTTTATGTTGTTAATTCACCTTTCAAGTTAAAGATTTTCAAAGCAAATCTTCCATTGTTTGTCGCAATAGAAATGAAAGGAAACGCACTACTCTGCTGTTTTCCAGCAATGAGTATTAAAAAATACATACACTTGCTCAAACTGTATTAAACACCAATCATTTTTTCACTTTCTGCAAAAATATCCTAGAATGTATAAATATTTAAAGTACAACACTGGTAAAACACATAAACCTTTTCATTTCCCAGCGCAGTGAATTGGCTATCAGAGAGTTTGTCACTGGTGCTGGTGATGTTGCCCTCGCTGCTACGTGGCAGTGCAGAAGTAACCTGGCTGAACTGGGAACAAAGAAAAGTCGCTTGGAGGCTTTTCTCAGAGGTTTATCATGTTGTTGCTGACTGCTTGCTTAAAGATTAACTTGTTGTATCATCATACCAACAGTTGAAAACTTGAGTTTCTGCGACAAAACAGTTTATATCACCTAATATGGAGATCATTTATTTATTTTGCAGGTTATGTTTAGGCTTTTGATTGTTTTCTAGGTGAGAGTCATGGGCTTTACTGCTCATCCTTGAATTAAAATGAGAACAAACAAATGTTGCTCATTGCATTATTTGATCCTCAGATATAAATAAAAGAATTCTATTGAGGTTCATTCTGTTCAAATCCATCCATCCATTATCCAGCCCGCTATATCCTAACTACAGGGTCACGGGGGCCTGCTGGAGCCAATCCCAGCCAACACAGGGCGCAAGGCAGGAAACAAACCCTTGGCAGGGCACCAACCCACCGCAGTCTGTTCAAATCCTTCCACCTCAAACCTTCAAATATAACAGAGAAGCACTTGCGGAGGCTTATGGCACAGATGTCCTAGTCTCTGTCTTCTGTTCTTGTGATTATTTCACAAAGCTAGGAGTTGGCTCATGGCTTTATCTCAGTCTCTTATCTCATTTTACTTAACTAACATAACCACGGTGAAGGATATCTTATTTAGGGTGGCTGTTTCATCTCATTTCTTCAGATTAAGTTAAGAACTTATAGTACATGAAGACCTGTATTGTTTAGATGATGGCCCTTCCATCAAGTTCTCTTATTGTGAGGACCACAAAAAGGTAGAGATTACATGTGAGAAGCCTCCACTCTAAACTTCACCCATCTGAAGACCATGTCACATTTCACAACTTTTTATAGTGATTTTCAGTTGATCTTAGCAAGTCGAGGGCGGTCGTGACGTGCTTCCAGGACTGCCAACTGTGTGGTCTGACATACCCAACAACTCAGCTCAGTCAGTCTGTGATTCTCCTTCACGAAATCTGTTTCATTTTGTCTTGAAGTCTTTAGGGGTGGGCTTGCATGCGTGTGAGTGCTCAGCCAGAAGTACAGTGCTTATAATATCGCTAGAAGGATTAAGGAGCACAGGTGTGTTGGACCTGACAAACTACAGAGAGACTTGTCTGTCTGATGTCATGTGTTTTATGTACCCTGACCGAATAAGTCAAAATTGCAGCTGAGCTCACTGTACCTGGAAAGCATTCACACAGCATGGCCTCTGACAGGCAGCATGTTATTGGCTGTTAGAAAAACAAAAAAGAATAACTTGTGATGTTTGTGAATTCTGAAACTGTGCTGGAAAAGTTATCACAGAGTCATGTAATTTGCCATCCCCTGCGATATCTAGTCGTGTGATCTGACCTCCTCAGGTGACGTCCGTCATCTTCAACCTGAAGTGGTATAACTTTAGAGACGTCTGACAGGTTCTGAATTTCTTGGTTAATAAGGCTGGAAGATGATATTGGAGCCCACCTTAGTCAGATGATTGTCTCAGACTCCTATCATGGAAGAAGATTCTTGGCACTTGATCACTGCAGTTATCTGTCGACCCATTAATTAAATCCACGTAACCACATTTTGAACTTGTTCAGAATCGGTGCCTTCCCTAGCAGCCCTGGCAAAGACATGAAGCAACCCTGGAGCAGGGTGCCAGTTAATCATAAGGCACACTCGGGCACACACCCACTGTCACTCATGCAGGGCTAAGTTAGAATCAATACCCGGGAGAAAAGTCCAAGCCGACGGAGGGACAGTGACGGGATCAGACAGTAACATCTACCAGTCAAGTAGCAGTGAAACTGTACGGAAATCTGATGAGGGCTGGTCTAAAAGAATGTCCCATTCTGGAAATGATGTGTGTCAGAAGACTGTGTTTTATTGGATATTTTAATGAGATTTGTAAGCCACCTTGAATTCAAGCCACTTCAGGACGTTAGCAACTTTGCATGTTTTGTTAATGTTTCTTCTCACCCTGATGGTTTTTAGCTCCGTCAGCAATGGGAATTTGTTCTCTACTGAGATCATCTTGGGCCTCTCCTTCTAAAGGACAATGTTTTAAAAATCCCTTGTGCTATACAATGAATGATCAAGCTTTATTTATTTCATGCCCACAAAGGGCTTCCACACCATCTGTACTCGAAATATAACATATACAATTTGGTGTTCTGTAATCCGGCAGCACATTAGTACTGCGGACAAACTGAATATTTTGTTGCACATGTATTCCTGTTACCCCAAGGCTTGCTTTTTGGTGAAATTGTTTCTCTTTGGAGGCGTGCAAATGCTGTCTCTGTGGTGAAGCGGTGTTTTTCAGTAGCAGGTGCTTCTTTGCTTCTTTCTTTGTGCATCGTCTTTAATGGCGGTATCACTGTGCAGAATTTAGGGTCACTGGTTAGGACTTGTAGACTTCACTGCCATGTGCACGAATTCTCACGCCAGCAAGTCATAAAAAATAACAGTCACACTTTATTTCAGGAGACTCCTTTGGCTGTTCACTAACGTATTAACACCACTGGATTTTATTTTTTATTTTGCTTTAGTTAATGGTTACTTAATCTATATTAACTAAGCTATAAAGAATGAAAAGCAGCTCAGCTATTAACTGCTTGATTTTTCACTTGAATTACTGCAATCTGAAAAGGTTGTGTACCTTCCTTCATTCCCAGGATGCCAGCGGGAATGACACTGGGATCCAGCCAGTTAATTAGCCCACTCCTTTATGTGAGGGGGCACAGGGGCGGAAAGGAACATCTCCTTTTTACTGAGGCCAGTCGCACTGAGACGGTCTAGGGTCTCTCTGGTGTCTTAGATTTAACCCTTTAACCCCCAAATCTTTAAACTAGCTATTTTTCTTTTCTCTACTTGCTATGTTTTGCTCTTATACGCACAGAGCAGTAATGAAGATATATTCTGTGTTGTTCAAGATACTAGCCCAGATATTCTGAACATTTACAATCCACATACAGAGTCACTATTAGAAAAAGGAAAATATTACCCAGTGAACAAGTGTCACGCCTTGACTCGATTCTGGCCTCCTGTTGTGCCGCCAACACAAGCTCCTCCACAGCTGTAATGTTTGAACATTAAGAAGGTTATGAAAATAGATGGATGTAATAACAATAATATTAAGAAGAATGTGCTGTACAATAACCCAGGCTCTGTTCCTGCCTTCCATCCAGAACAGGCCGCGGCCCTCCATGGCCTTGATTGATTTAAATGTTTTGAACATGGATGGAGGAATAACAAAAGGATTATAAACCCAAGATGGTGTGGAGTCCCATCTGTATGCTATGGTCCTGCTGTATTGTTCTATACACTATAATTTAAAAAATAATCAGTGTTAGACAGTTTTCAAACTGAAGGAGACATAATTTAATAAACCAATATGGACACACTTTAGTTTACATATCCTTTAAAAGCCAGCTAACAATCTGTAAAATATTTCAATAAGTGTGTTATTAGCAATAATAAATTATCAAAAAAAACTCCCATGTAAAAAGACTTCTAATATGTTTTATAGCATGCACACTGTTAATAATTGCTTATAAGGGACACCTAAACTGAAGTATTAAGCACCACGAGTTTGACATTTAAAATGCAAGTCTTTTCCTTTTCGACTCCAACAATGCTGGGTGGGTGGTGTGTTTAGTTAAAGGGATGCTCCACTCAAAAGTAAACGTCACTGACCCCATGTACTTGGTAGTGGTGGGCGAGAACATTTTTTAATCTGATGTTTTTATACAGAAAGGAGGGAAAACATCTGATATAATAAAAGACGATAGTGACTAACGCTGTACAATGGCAAATGATGTGAAAAACGTCCATGATCAAAAAAAGATCTCACGATACTCACGTTGCATAATCCATATGTCAATTATGTACAACACATGCAAAAGAATTGACATTTGTGCTAAAATATTTTTAAATACATGCAGTAGCTCTGGAGTTATCGGCACACATCTTAAACAGGAGACTAACGAGAGTCATTTTTTAATTGCAGATAGGACTCTTGACCAATGAATGAGGGGGATTGAAGGGACTTCAATTCAAAAAGTCATTCTCATAAGGTTTTAGTTTGCTGTTTATGGTGTGCACTGATTATTCCAGAAATATAAACTGGAATTTGCCGCACACCGTGCACTACACCAATGTTGTGTTCCATTCACCTAGGATGTCATAACTGGGAATGACGTCACACTGGACTTGACTGCATTCCAACGAAACACTCGGGAAAACCAATATGGACGCCTCCAGGAAAATCTTTGTTGTATGCAAGATGTATGTAGTGAGATGTCCACAGATAGAAGCTGAAGAGTTCTGAATGTACATCTGTGTAATGGAACACAAATAGGCAGTCATGCTAATAAACAGTGTAATACTACAGCTGTCACGTCACCATTTTGGATTGACATCAAGTCAGAGAAATTTGGATTTGAGAGTCCAGGACTGAGTTCCCATGTAGGAAATTCAACTTGTGAGGGCATTGCAGTTGAAAACTCCAGCTTGGAACTTGGAAATAACGACTTCCCGGTTCAAATAGAATACATAAGAGGGAGAGTGTGAAAGTGTTGTCTGTTGACGAGAATAAAAATCTTAGACCCTTTTGAAAAGTGTAGTGTCACTTTCCGAAATCCTTATTCACTAAACAATACAGTATAACAACCATTTACAGTAATCTAGAGATGATAAGGAATGATGTACTTACAGTAGGTTATATACAAATAACATGCCATTTTATGTAAAGGACTTGAGCATCTGTGGATATAGGTATCTGTGTGCTCTCCTGGAACCAATCCTCCGCAGATATGCAGGGCTGACTGTATTTAACAATATTTTAGCAAAAAAGCAGGCATTT
This sequence comes from Polypterus senegalus, assembly GCF_016835505.1. Classification (NCBI taxonomy): domain Eukaryota; kingdom Metazoa; phylum Chordata; class Cladistia; order Polypteriformes; family Polypteridae; genus Polypterus; species Polypterus senegalus. The sequence continues at coordinate 93,325,058 of NC_053159.1, forward strand.
TGCAAGATTTGTGCATGCAGCTAGATAACTGACACATGGTTTATGCGAAATGAATAATATGGGATTTGTTTTCTGTCTACCATGAACGTTTTTCATATCATTTGCCATTTTTCAGCCTTAGTCACTTTTGAATATAGAATATACTGTAGAATGCCTTTTATTGTCACTGCACAGATCTACAACAAAATTTTAGTGTATCCCCTAAATAGTACATACAATATAATAAAGACAGAATCTTCAACAGATTCAACATATGCTCTGCATTTTAAAGTACATACATGCATTATTTTAAACCAGTAAGCAATAAACCATTGAAACTGTAAGTAGTGGAGTAGCTCCATTTTGCAGCGATTGCAATGAGTCGCCGAGATGTTGTACTTTTGTTCCATTGATGCCGTGGGTGAGAGTGAACGATATAAGATCAAAAGCGCTTACATGAAGTAAACAGTTATTTAACAAAATTTAGTTCTCTCATAGTGCTCTGGTAGAAGCATTTCAGTAGACGTTTTCCTCTCGATTCCGCATGTAAACATGAGATTAAAAATTTTCTTCAGCCACTAATACAAAGTACAGAGGGTAAGTAACGTGTTAAAAAAAAGGAATATTTTTAGGTGGGGCATTCCTTCATAGCTCTAGAGTGCAGGGTTCAAATTCCAAAAAAAACTTTCTGAAAGGTTTTCTCTTATTCATATAGATTGTATGATTTATCTCGGGTTCAGCTATTGAATGGGATTTGGTTAACAAATCATGTTCAAGAGAAGGTAAGACAATGGCCTGTGTACACCGCACGCCTCCTAGGTTTCTATATACTGTGTAGTCCAAGGTTAGCTGACACTTTAATAGATCTTTAAAAATGGATTGAATCCAATAAATGTGTATAGAAAAGTTCAACACATGCGAAGAATAAAAGCCTCAGCTACTATTTCAAAAAATAATCCATAGCATACAGAGAAGTTTTCAGTTGTTTGCATTTTACTGATAACAGTGACAGAAGACATCCGAGCTGGAAAGACCTGGATGGTACTGATCACTCTTCTTACCCTTACAGTTCTCCCGTATCTTTGAATTATTAAAACATTACAGGTTTTTATTTTTGTTTTCATTAATCAATTTAATTATGTTCTGGAAGAAGCACTGGAGTCCTGTGGTGGGCTGGCGCCCTGCCCGGGGTTTGTTTCCTGCCTTGCGCCCTGTGTTGGCTGGGATTGGCTCCAGAAGACCCCCGTGACCCTGTAGTTAGAATATAGTGGGTTGGATGATGGATGGATGGATGATGAAGCACTGGACCCAGGTTGGTCCGAATTTGTTTGAATGTGTGTGAAATATTGCTGTGGTAGGCACAGTACATGCAAATACAGGGTGGTCGAGATCTAACTATGCAGATCCAGATCGTCTGGATGACTTTGATTTATGCGGAGACGATTCCAGTTTGGCGCAAAGACGATTCTTCACGTCTTCAGTTCGCACACTTCTCAATGGTCCAGGATATTTGGGTGATTTTCTATGTAATAAACTTAATAAGTTATAGCATATTGAAAACTGCATAATTAGATCTGGAACACCCTATAAATCTCAGCAATCTTTGTGTATGTGTTGTTGACTGTTGTTTGTAAAAGTGTATGATGAGTAAATGTTAGCACAGCAACAAATTTTAAGAAAATATTCAACCAGAGCAGTTTTTTACTTTAGGGTTAATTTTTATCTGTTATAAATATTTAATTTAAGGTGTGTTGCACTGTATTAGTAATAATTCACTATATTTACAGTATATAGCACTTTTCATAAAGAGTGAGGAGCCACTTCAATCACCACCAATGTGCGGCACCCGCCTGGATGATGTGACGGCAGCCATTCTGCGCCAGTATGCTCACACATTACTTATTAGGTGTTAAAGGAGTGAGGGACAGTTAGCCATTTTGAGATGGGGGTGATTAGGAGGCTAGAATAACTAGGCTGTGGCGGGCAGTTTAGCCAGGACATCAGGATACACCCTACTCTTTGCGTTGGATTCCCAGTGACCACAGAGAGTCCTGACCTCCGTTTTATATTTCATCCAAATGATGGCACCATTTTTACAGCACAGTGCCCTCGTCACTGCCCTGGGGCATTGAGATCCACATTCAGACCACAGGGTAAGCACCCTTTGCTGGCCTCACCAACACATCTTCCAGCAGCAACCCAAGTTTTCCTGGTTGGGTCTCCCATCCAAGTACTGGTCAGGCCTGAACATTCTTAGCTTCAGGTGGATGACATGGCTGCTGCTATTGTAGAGCTACAGATTGTGAAGATCATGTGACATGAGGACCACAACAGCGATTAAAGGCCAATGCATCCTATCAGTTTTTCTTAACTTATTTAACACAAATGTAGGGTTACAACATCAACCAAGCACACTGACCCACACTCTAAAAATTTTCAGTCACCATTGCTGCCATGGCTTTGAGATGTGGTACCAGAAAAAATGCCATGCAAACACGAGTAAGCATGCAAATTCCACATATGTAGTGCTTAGACTGTGATTGAAGCCCAGGATTATGGATGTAAGAGGCAGCCACATTAACTAACCATTGCACCACTTTGCTGTGGCATGGTATCATATGCTAATAAGTCAGTTAGGTTTTCTAAATACTGTGGTGCATCAGTAAAAATGAAGAGTGTCAACTTATCCTTTTTCCAATAAAGTGGGCATCCACTTATCATGACATGTGAGGTATTAGCTGTTATTTCACTGGCCCTAACCCTCCAATAGTAAAACCGGTAGAATAGCTAATTAAATTTCTGCTGAGGCCTGCAAAAATAGCAATGAGATGTCTAATGTCTTACAAAATGGGGTGCTGATGCTTTTACCTGCCTTGTGTTACATTCTGCCTCAGTCCAGCCCTCAACAATTGTTCTTCTTCTTCTTCTTCATCATCATAGAGACTTGAACCAAAGCACAGACCATGTGCAGGACACTAGCAATAATAGGTGCAGTTAATAGGTTTCTAGTCAAAAATCAAATTGTGATAAAGTGGAAGAGATTGGTTTTGAGGGGTTACTGGAAAAGACTGGAGTACTGCCAGTGATGCTGCAGTGAAGTAAACAAGATGGTTGGCATGTTTAAGACTGGTAAAATGGACTTCAGGAGACTGGCAATGATCAATATAAAAAAAAAATGAAATTATAGCAGTGATGAGCAATGCTGACTGACAGTGAAAAGATGGACTGCCCCAGATGGGATGATAGGTGCCAAGAATTGCTAGCGAATTGTCTACCGTACACCGATGCTGAAGCAGACACACCCTGCCCACTTCAGTCTTGCTTTTATCACCACCATGAGTGAAGTGGGTTGAAGATGTATTGGTGAAATGCATCTCTGGCCTGCAGCTCCAGACTGTTTACATTTTAAATATGCATAATTTCTGGATTTCATATTTATGCCGGCCAAGAAGTGAAAATCATTAACGGCGTCTGCCTCCGTCTATACTGCCAGCTCACACTGCATGAATAATTCAGCGGGGCTGTGCGGCCCGAGACGCGGGGCGCAGTAATGCACTCCCTGGCAGACGGCCTGCTGTCCACACCGCTCTAGGACGGCTAATGGTTTCTCAGATGAGAATATCCCTCATGGCTTTGACATTCAGACTCACAGATGTAGTTAAGATTTATGAACTGGGCGGGGAGCTAAAGAGGAGGTGGAGGCCTCCGTGTTACAATTGTGCTGGATCAATTATTCAAAGGGTGTTTTTTTTTTTTTTTATCAGCAGCGTCCATTGTTGTTTCTGGCCACTGTTTATTTAAGGCAGTCGTGTGAAGATGACCTTGCTAATACTGCAGCACCTTTCAAAGTGTTTGGTGTGTTTATTACTCTCTCTGACAAAGCCTATTCTTAGGTGACATTGGGTCCATGGCACCGGACTCTGGCCAGTCTCTGAGACACATGCTGGTGTGGCTAAGAAGAGGCAACCTCAAGCTGAGCACTAGATTTCCGTTACTAATGCCACCACCTACTTGCCTATTAAGCTGCTCAATCTCCATTTTTGCAATGGGTTTCATTTGATTCTTTAGCACCAATTGTATCCCACCAGATCCCAGTGATGTTTTTAGAGATTCAATGTAAGGTCACATGACCTCAAGTAGCCAACATGCTTTCTGAAATACACAACGAAGAAGGATAAGACATAAATACCCACTGACTCCAGAACAAAGAAAGTTGTTGAGGTGGTTCAACCACAAGAAAAAAAGCGCTAGTGAAATCTTCTTATGCTTTTATTGAAACTTCTTGCAGCGTTTCACCAGTGGAAACTTGCTCTTTGCACCCTGAGATTCTTTATGAATCAATTCATGTACCCTACTTTCCTACCTCTTTGGTAGTTTTTAAGAATTGCATCTATTGCACGTAACTCTGATTACTGCTTCCTTAGCTCTACTTGGTGACCCCTCCATTAGTTAGGTGTATTCGTGAAGCACCTCTGTGATTTTTTTAACGCCATGATCTGGAGTTGCACCAAATTGATGGTCGTTGACTTATGAATAACAGAGCCAGAACTTCCAGTCAATGTGGCTCCAAGGTGACTTTCCCCTACCATTTCAAAGCAGATGCAAGGACCGTGGTCAGTGCTCTGTTCAATCTTCAAAGGCCGATAAGAATCACTTCAAGCTATTTACTATCCCAGTACTCTTAGTGCTTATTTTAACAGCTAATCATCTAAGCTTTACAGTCTCATTAAAAACTTGAGGCCACTGAAAACTTTCTGCTCTCTCTGGTCTGTATGTCTTTGCATGTGAATCCTATAGGCCTCTCCACTTGGTTTGGACTGCTGGACACAAGAATTTGCCCCAATGGCCTCTGCCATACATCTCCTTATCAACACTGTTCCTGCTTTGTTGATTTTAATTTCAGGTACAGTTTCTTTAGTAAGATAAGTTGTCCTTCAAAAGTGCGCTGCCAAGCTGTTACAACAGACGTGCACTTGCAAGGCTTTAAAGTCTCACTGAAGTTGTCCAGCTAGGCATCAGTGAACACTAGACTGCCAAACAGTGGAGGCAGGACAAACCAAACATCAAATTTGAGATTTAAATAGAATGTTAACAAGAGTCAGATTTGTGGAATGCTATAAAAAAATATATATATAAGCGTATATGAAAAATGTATCTTTTTGAGCAGGCCTTTTTCCTCCCAAATAATATTCCTTTCTGCTTTTTTTAATGAATCCCAGACAGCCGATCTGCACATAATTCTGAAATTGCACTGCTGATTTCAGTCTCTTCATTTATCATTCGACCGCAAACCATTCTGAACTTGAGGAGTTATTAGGTCCAGCTGGGTGGACACTGCTCTGTAATTGGCCATCACGGCAGGAGGTGGAAAGTGTCTCAGTGTCACAGTACAGGAGGGATGCCCGCCTCAGGCTCTTGCGTTTTATCCCCAGGGTGCTCAGAAAGCACACCATCTTTCCGTGTCTGCTTTGATATATTGGATCTAAAGATTTCTCTTTCTTGTTCATTTAGATGTGTGCCTCAGTTTTCCACAGTAATGACTTCAGTTTCCATTCTGCACCTTTGACACACACCTTGAGATCTTTGTCACTATAAAAAGTAAAAATGAAGTAACTTTAAAATTCTTAACGCAATTGAACTCGGTAGAAGATAGAGGATCTAGGTATTGTGTGCCAACTCAGTGCTCGTAGCATATTTGTGGGATGCCCTTTGTGATTTCCTTTCTTTCATTGATGAATGGGAACATAGAAAAATTGTGCTAATAATATTCCAAAGAAAAAAAAAAAAAAGAATGTTCCAGGGAAGCAATTTTCTGTAGAACTACTCAAAATTCCCTATTCTTGTTTAAGGGCGGCGGACGAATTAAATCTGATCTGCGTAGAAATCAAGTGGACTGTGCTGCTCGTCTTCAGTTTTTTTGAAAGACTACTTGATTGCATAGCTATAATAACTGTCTTAAATTACTGTCTACGATGGTTTATAATTTTTTTACCAAATACTTTGTAACTTTCTCGTACTTCTTTATTATCTGCCCTGAAAAGTTTTGAGGAAGGACATCACAATGCTTTTTGAAACTTAAGACAAAAATCACGCAACTTTAAAACATTTTAAAGTATAATAAGACAACTACTGTATATACTCGCGTTTAAGTTCTCCCACGGATAAGTCGGGGCTTGATTTTATCGTATAATTTCCGGTATTTTATAATGTCGTCGTATAAGCCAAATGCGGAAAACTCACGCTATTGGTCCAAGAGGTTATGATATGCTAACGCCCTACTGAGAGAGTTACCACGGAGCACACTGCCTTTTTTTTTCTATGTGTTGTGACTACGTAACCATGCGGTAATATCCAGACTATTCCGAAGTGATGTTTGTACTGTTTTGTGTTTTTTGTATCTCACACCCTCGTACACCTTTATCGTAAGAGCATCACTTATGTACAATGGAGCATTCGATCAGAAGAAAATATGAAGCTGGTTTTATATTAAAAGTCATTGAAGTGGAGAAAGAAATTGGTAACTGTGCTGCTGCAACAAAATTCAATGTGTCTGAGAAACTGGTGCGAGATTGGAGGAAGCAAGACGGAGGAAGAAAGAACATGTAAAAAACAAATTAAGTGTCGCATTTATGAATGAGCATATAAGCCGGAGTCTGTTTTTATGATCGATTTTTCGGGTTTCAAGACCCAACTTATACGCGAGTATATACTGTAAGTGATACCTATTGTCAGCCACATAAACGTTTGGGACAGCCTCCCGTATACTTGAACCTGGCTGCAAAACGTTAAATTGGTTGTAGAGTTGTGTACAGATTGGAGTCCAAAACAGAACTGTCTGGGTATAGTTAAGATGGAGGTTTTAAAGTAAGGCAGAGGAAGTGAGTTAATCGTGACCAAAACTGGACGTGGCATCAGCGGGGTCACAACCGGACATGGTGTCATCAAGATCAGGAGCCGGAAATGACGTCATTGAGGCCAGATGGAATTTCCCGTAATTGGTCTGCAGTGGAAAGAGAGAAGGGATTACTGCACCTTACCACTTCTGATCTGGTGCGGAATTACCCTCATTCAAGCCCTTTAGCTGCCTCCCATGCGTACGTGTACGACACTATATGTATATGATCATTTAAACACCAGTCAGGGGTCTATATGTAGAAAAGTCATATGAGCTGCCTCCTCTGTTTGTCACAGCTTTAGTATTCAGCATTTCATTGTGCAGAAATACAGGCAGTTAGAGTCAAGCAAATGGCATATATTTTCAAAATGCTCATAGTATTGTACATTTTTCTAGTTTTTTTTATACATGCACCTACAGTTCAGTTCTGTAAATCATTTTGTATGAAGAATATGTGTAAATGTAGTGATAAATTTACTTTACATAAAAATAATGTAGCTTAAAATTTGATCTTACCGTGTACTTTGTTTATGCAATCCAAACTGCATTGGGAACAAAAAGAGAATCTACCCAGGAGGAAGGACTACCTCATCCATGCACAACTCCCATCACTCATATAGGGCTAATTTAGAGTTGGTAATTAACTGAGCACACATAATTTAGGGACGTGTAAGGAAAACTCATATAGACACAGGAAAAATGTATAAGCTTTCCACACACAGTGACCAGGCTGAGATTTGAAACAAGAATAGTTGCGTTTGAGGCGGTAGCACTTGTCACTGCACTACTGTGCTGTCCTGTAGTGTAGCAGTCATGTTAACTAATAATCTAAGATACATTTATTTAATGATAAAATTCCAATATTTCTAGGTACATTACAGAAATATAGAGAACAGAATATGTTCTGCCTCCACATATCACTGAAAAGAAAACTTTGGGTATAGAAGATGAATGGAACAGCATAGCAACAACATGTTTCGCGAGTTGCCTTACCACAGAAAGTAGAATTTGCACATCATCCTTCATTTTGTACAGGTCTTCTCTAAGTGTTCTAGTTTCTTTTGACATACTCGAGACATGTACATTTGCTTCATTGGCCTGCTGTGGTAAGCTGTAGAGTGTTGGTGACTATCATGCAAGCAGTGTTCCCAGGATAGATTCTGATTCCTCACAATCCTGGAATTTAACAAATGGGTGTGGAACTTGAATGTTGAATGTGTTTGTATTGCCACGGTGTAAAAATGGCAGGCTGGCAGGCACAACTGAAAAACAGATCAGGAGATGGAAGTGAGAGCAAAATCAAAAGCAAAATGTGGTCATAACCAAAAAGAAAGGCAATCTTGCACCAAAACCAATGCACAAAGCTAAACCTGAAGTTAAAAAATAAACTCTCAAATTATCTGGTTACTGAGAATTTGAGAAACTTGCAAGGGTTTATTTTCTACAAACTTGGACACCATCTTGGTGGCACCATTGCTTTAAATACTGATGTGCCTCAGATGTGAATTATTACTAACAAGAACAGTGTCGTAATGGTGGTGCCCATAAAACAAGACAGCGGTGTGAAATCCATAGCAACATAATGACACAATTAATCAAAGGTTCAAAAACAAATTGAAAAAAAAGTAAATGTAAATGCAATCCAAGACCGATCCTCCAGTCCATAACTGTGTCAGTGAACAAGGTAATAAACTTTAGAGCTACAACATCGAGGAATGAATTTTGGACTTCTAATTACTGTTCACCTGCAAGGAAGGAACTGGTGGAAGTTTCCTACTATAAGGACTGAAATATGGGTTTCAATCAGGACACATGAAATGAAGAATCTTAAAATGGAAGAGAAAGACCAACCTCTGTGTAACCGCAGTCATTAAAGTGGCATAAGGACCAATATAACTTGGATCCTTCATCTGAGATGGAATCCTTAAAGGCCAATCTCACGTAACAAGTCAAACCTTCCACCCATCTATAAAGTTTGGAGCCATTCTGCATGTTTGCTCAATACACTGCTTGGCAAAGGGTTCTGCCATCTATAGGTTTTCCCACACAAATCTCCAAGTATCACTTAATCTAACAAGGTATGCATCCATCCTTGAAACTGAGGAGGATTTAGACACAAAATACAATAATGATTGTTTAAACCCAGGGAGTCATTCAAAAGTTGACTTTTTGATTGCCAAATTGTATAGAATATTCCTAGCAAATTCTGCTACAGGGAACACTGACATTGGCTCAGATTTATACAAGTTTGTAGTACACCTTAAGAATTTTTCTAAGTCACAAATTACCTGTTTAGTCTTCATTGGTTTCCAAATAATATTCTGAGGACAAATTTAAGTTTTCAAACTAATTAAAAAAAGAATTGTCAATATAAAATTCAGGACCCCAGTCTGAAACTCCTAACTTTCAAAATCCATGTAAATCTCAGCAATAGAAACATTTGTTGATTCTTTGGCAATGGATAATTTCTTCAGGGGTATAAAGTGAGCACACTAAGAAATCCTATTTACTGCCACTCAAGTAATTGTATAATTTTGCAGAGGTAGCAGGTCAGTTACAAAATCCATAATTTCCCATGGTCTGCAAGGTCACTGATCTAGGGCCTCATGTATAAACAGTGCGTATGCACAAAAATATTGCGTACTTCTGTTTCCATGCTCTAATTGTAATGTATAAAACCTAAACTTGCCGTAAAGCCATGCACATTTTCACAGTAACTCAAACCCTGGTGTATGCAAGTTCTCTGCTCGGTTTTGCAAACTGGCGGCACCCAACGTCAAAGCAGTGCTACTGTTCCAGTGTAGTTTCCTTTTCTTTTTTAGATCCACATCCCTGATGCGGCTTTATCATATACACTGAAATTAACAGCATATTGTTTATTAGTTTAAGGTATCTGATTGTAATTAACCTGTAGCAATATAATGGTGCAATAGAATGGTCAAACTATTATAAATGCAATAGCTGCTTTAGCGTTGTTACTCTCACTGCACTTTATTCTTCTACTTTCGGCTGCTCCCGTTAGGGGCTGCCACAGCGGGCCATCTTTTTCCATATTACTCTCACTGCACCACTCAGAGTATTTATATAACTGTATCTGAGTATGGAATCAAAGCTCAACAGCAGCTCATCGGAAAGAGGATTATCGGTATAGCATCAAGCACACACTGCCTCAGCCATGCTGCCTATCTGAACTGCTCTCAAACGGCAAACTCTTCAGAGCTTTTCCTGTACGGACCTTGTGGTTCAGAAACAGTTTCATCCCAAGAACTCTAAACGCAATCAGTCCATCAAGTGCTCCTTTTAGAACTGTTTGTACTTATAAGTACAATCACCTCACTGTAAACTTGCAATACAGTTCTAATATTGCACAACTTGAGCCGCTTTATAAAACACGTGATTACATATGATGAAGATATCGTTTTTAAGATGAAATGCAGCAAAATATGTTTATTACATTATACAGATAAATTGTTAACATTGAAATAATCTGTATTTTTAATAATTAAACATGTGAAGACACGGTGTCACAGCGCTAGCAAGGAGCTGGCGCCTCGTTCAGGGATTGTTTCTGCCTCGCGCTGTATTCTTGCTGGGGCTGGCGTGACACTGGAAGGATAGATGTGTAGAATAATTAAACATGTACTATGAAGATATTTCAATGTTCCTTAAAAGTTTTGCAGAATCGGAGTTCTAAGCTTACAGATGGCTTAACATCTATTACTGAGCTGATTGTGTGGTGACTGGGTACTTGTAGAAAGAAAAGGAAGGACAGGAATTGAAGGTTAGTACGTTTGAAAGAGACAGTATTGCTTGCGTAAATTATTTCATCGAAGGTCACACATGGCGCAGCAAGCATCTTGCGTGAAGTAGGAACAATCTCTGGATGATGCGTCAGTTCGTCACTATCACTGTGCCACCATGTTCCCATGTTTAATACACTCTTTAATTGATATGATATGAATGCTGAAATAATATCAAGTATACATACATCCATCCATCCATTATCCAACCTGCTCCATCCTAACTACGAGGGTCTGCTAGAGCCAATCCCAGCCAACACAGGGTGCAAGGCAGGAAATAAACCCCGGGCAGGGCGCCAGCTCACCACAGGGCATCAAGTAATCATGTCAGTATTTAAATTAATCAGAGAACTGTAATTTCATGAATGTAATGGATTCTGTGTCCTGTCAGAGGAAGAGAAAGCCCATTTAAGAAGCACGTAGTGATTCACACACTTAAGAGTACATAGAATAACACATACAAAACAAAGCTAGTTACGATAGGATTTGAGAAACTAGTAAATTAAATGAGTTAAAGACGACGTTTATGATGTTCTACTTTAATGACAAAATAAACTACGTGATTAAAGTGGAAAGTTCGAGATTAAAGTTGACATTTCGAGGTTTTTTCCCCACTGTGTCCCTATTTTTTTTCTTTTCTCTGTACCCTAATAAGCTTTCATATGACACTCAGACGGTGGGCTACGACTCGCCTTTTCACGCTTTGATATCTGACAACTTCTTTTTTATTTCGAGCACTGTGCGACTTTGTGAACGTGAGCTTTCGAGTTTCTCTGACACTCTATGTCACTCGATCAACTTCCTTTTGTTGTTTATACCACTGTTTAAACCAACAAATAGTATGTTTTTCCTTGCCTCCATTTTGTATTCGCTGAAATTCTTCTATTTTCCTCAGTGCTTTTGCCATCGCCTTTTCACAGAACGCTGAACTTAAGGGCTATTTATATTGATTTGCATATTCAAAGAGATGTAATTCTGGGAGGAGTTGGGGTGGGGCAGCAGGCGCGTGTACGTACAATGCTTTTCACACTGACCGGGATTTATGTAGCGGAAGAACGTGGAAGTTGGTGTTCATACAGATTTATGCATCTGGATTTTTTGTGCATACGAACATTTCCGCTTTTGTCCGTATACCATGTTTTAGGGTGAATTCTATGCAAGGCGTTATGCATGAGGCCCCTGGTGAGAGAGGAGGAGTAAGTGGGAAAATTGGACCCTTTCAAGGTTGATGAAGCCCTGATTGTAACACTTGATGGCTTCTCCCACAAACTTGCATCACATGCTACTATAACATACCTGGCTTCTTGATCTCAAATCAAACCTCCCCTCTAAAATTGGGAGAAACATAAAATAGATTTTCTGGAGTAAGTCTGAGTAGCTTAAATCACCAGAATGTTCCACATCTTCTAAGGATTTTTCTGGTGGCAGAATGTTTACAGGTTCTGAAAGAGTCTCATCTGGATCGCATTGTCTCGAGACCTTTCCATTCTTTTACCCTGTCCGGTATAAAATGATGAAATCAAGTCAACTTAAAAGTAAAGCCCATCTGGCCTTTCTGTCTTTAATCATCAGCCTGTTTTCAAAAACACTAAATTTTTGTGGTTGCTATAAATAACATACTGATGCTTAGTCCCCTCCAACCAATGATGCCATTCTTTTAAGGCCAGTTTTAGAGCTAAAAGCTCCCTGTTACCCACATCCTAATTGTGCTCAGCTGGAGATAACTCTTTAGAGTAGAAAGCACAGAAATGAATCTTTCCAGTGTCTGGGAAGCGCTGTGACAATATGGTTCCCACACTGATACTTGAAACGTCAACTTCTACGTAAGATTGCAATGAAATATCTGGAGGACGTAAAACAGAAATTGAAATGAAGGTTTTTCAATAAATCAAGTGACTGCAGATCTTCAAATGCTTTAGGGATGATTGTTAGTGAGAGAAGTAAAGTTAAAGTATTTTATGAAAAGTAGTAGTAGTGGTACTAGTAATAGTAGTTAGAAGTTTTAAAATAAGTTGGTATTTGTTTAACACTTTTTGGTAATTTCCAATTAAGAACTGTAGTCACATTTGACTTATCTCTGCTTTGAACAGAGTTAGAGATTTCATGTCCAAGAAGAATAACAGAGGACCTGAGATATTCACGTTTTTACAGTTTTACAAATACAGTAAAACCTTGGATTGTGAGTAACTTGGTCTGCAAGTGTTTTGCAAGACGAGTTAAAATTTTTAAGAAACGAAACAGGTCTTGCAGTATGAGTAGTACGTATACGCTTTGTCTGCTGAGCGTCACCTGATCACAACTGAGCTGAAAGTTCTTCTCTTTCTCTTGCAACGGGATTGTGGGTAATAGTCTCCCATTCTCTATCTCAGTCGGCATGCCTCACTCATATAGTCAACATCCGTAGGAGCGTATACTGTTTACTACAGCTTAGTGAACACTTGTGCGTTGTAACATGCGAGTTCCTGTCTTGCACCCCAAAACACGAGGCCGAGTCTCAGTACTTTAGCAACGCTAGCTTTATTCAGTCTGAAACAGGAACAGCACTGTTATTTATTTCAGTGGGATCTACCGCTCTCCCATACACAGACACAGCAGTCAGGCAAGGTCGTGGCCAGGTTAGTGGCCTGCAGTTGCTTCGGGACACTCTTCTGCGTGTCGTCCCGTTGGGTGGAATTCCAAAAGAATTTAGAAACCTTACAGTGCGTAAAGCATTTTTTTATTTTGTGTCCAAGTGTAGTGACTCTTCAGGCAAAAGCAACTGTCATTGGATAGGTTCTTTGTTAAAGTCGCAAAAAAAGAAGATTTCAGTGAGCCAACAGATAGCAGGGTTCCATTAGTTAAAGTGAAAGCCATCCTATACAATAACCCTCCTCTCTCTCTCGTCTCCCTCACGCCAGCCATGATTCTTTTTGAAGGTAAAGTGCAGGTTAATTTGTTTTATGTATTTTTACTTTATATTTTGTATTAATCATTTTTATATGAAAAGTTTTGGGTTGTGGAACAAATCATCTGAGTTTCCATTATTTCTTATGGGGAAATTCGCTTTGATATAAGAGTGCTTTGGATTACAAGCACGTTTCCAGAAAAATTATGCTCGCAAACCAAGGTTCCATTGTCAGTTATTTTTTCGTAGTCTGGCCAGAACTTCCTTAGTATATTATACAGTAGATGGGATTCAAAGCTATTTGAAAATAGACTATTAGTGATGTAAACCAGTGCCTAAAACCTCAACACATCTCTACAAATGTTACTGACAAAAGACTAAAAGACTGCTGGTGCATTTACCAAACCATATTCCATAGCGCTATATTCACAATGTCCAGAAGACATTTTCCACTCATCCACTACTTTAATATGCATAAGATTGTAAGCACGTGTCTAACTAATTTAGTGAAGATTGTCTTGTCTCACCCATGACTTTGTTTAACAATGAAGAAATTAGAGGAAGTGGGATAACTGTTTTTAATTGTGATTTTTGTATTCTCTGTAATCAAAACTGTGCTGGTATGTCCTGTCTGGTTTATGGACAAACAATAATCCTGCCCCAATCAGAATACTGGACAATCTAAAAAAAATGCATACAAAGATTTTCTTGAAACAATGGTCATGCGTCAAGACAAAGCATAAATCCTGCTCTACGGCTAAGGTGCACCAAGTAACAATTCAATTGAGCAATCATAATATCCATGTAGAGATAACGCCAAATATTTATTTTATTCAAAACATCTTGAAAATCGTGGTTTAGTTTCTATAGCAATGGAGGAAACGTGACACTATCTTTGACAGACAATGAACAAAACAAAAATATTGTCAATATTCAATTCCATATGTCTAGAAAAGCCACATTACAAACATCATTTCTCTTGTACAAGTTTTTTGAATTCCTTAACACATTCCTCATCTTTTTTCCTTAGTTCCATTGAGTGAGGTGCATCTTTTGTTTTAGTTCCTGCTTAAGTTGCTTTTGAACGTTCCATTCTAACTTCCTTTCTGCTAGCCTCGTGCCAAACTTTATAGCTAAACTGGTGCTACAACTGTCCCAAAATTATGACTGGCAAGTTCATCTATTATCACAGGGGGACAAATTTTAAACAATGAAACGTAGGCTCTTCGCTCTCATCCCACATCTGACACTGTCAATATAAATGTAATTGTGTAATCATTAATGGTTTGTTTTCTCTGCCTGAAATCAAGCAATCGGTTTATTGCCACTTCTGTCGTCATAAAGTTTTCCAAAGAAAACAGCATAGATGATTATACAGAGCTGACACCCTTTCAAGTGGCTTATCATCCAGTAAAGATATTAATAAAGATATTTTTTCACAATCTACAGCAAAGGTGTGAGGTTGTTGGTCAAAGACCACACTACACAGATTTTAGAAGCCCCTTCACTTTTTTAATCCCACAAGAATCAAGATGGATGTGGTGTTTGTGGTTCATTTGTTGTATTGCTGCTAACCAGAGGAGCTGTATTAGAAGAAAAAAACGAACAAACAATCCAGCCTTTGCTGTATGTGGCTGAATTGTGAAATGATGACATAAGATCAGCAACTTGCCATGCAGTTCTTTCATGTCCTATCTATTGAACTTGCTTAATCTCATTAAAATCTAGTTTTATGTCAGGGTCATTTGTTTGAGTTTCTGTTCTTCCCTTGTATAAGAAAGGTGGGTTATAAAGACAACAAAAAAATACCAGAAGACAGAAGATGAAAAGTCAAAAACAAACCAGGGTCCTAACTAAAAAGAGACAAATGATCAGGCATCAGACCAAAAATAGACATCCAAGCGTAAAATCAAAAATTATCATGCAAAATATCCGGTGAACAAGAATTCAGCACCCAGAAAACAAGACTGCAGTGTGGAAACAATAAAACAATGATATAAAAAAAAGTGATGGTAACAATTAAATATAGGAATAGCATCAATACAGAGCACACTAAAACCATGATATCAAAAATATCACTAAAATAATAACTACAGTCTAAACAAATAATAGCCATACTAGTCTGATAAATCTTTCAACATTACAGAAGTGGAACATAGTCTTAATTATTCTAAAAGTGGCGGTAAATACTTTGCTGTTCATCTAGCCTCAGAAATATAAAATGTTAACATTTTTTAATGGCACAAAATGTTACATTTAAATTTCAAATAACAAAGGAATAATCTTTTATTGGGTTTGTCAATGCTGTCCAAGAGCAATAATTGGCTAAGGGATATGCATGCTAAAACCTACATTACTATGCTTAAAATTAAACATTTCATGACTAAATTTAATTTGATTCTTAAAACGAGTGGGAAACAAACTCGCATATTGTTTCTTCTGTCTAAAGCAGGGCTGTTCAGTTAGCAGATCATGGACCCTTAAATTCTATATTACCAGAAACAAAAAACTGCATGGAAATTGTGGTTTTGAAAAGAAAAACGTCTGGCGACAGCTGACATTCTGTAAAAGACACCCATTTTTCTTATTTAATTTCCAATAAGAACTACTCCAATAATAAAAAAATGTAGTAAAAGAAAACAGAGTAATAACTTACTTATGAGCCTCATACTTACCCTTGGGGCAATATGATGATGGTCAAAAACAAAAGAGGTCAACCAAGCAAAGGCATGGATGTGTTTGTGAAAGTTCATCCGAGTAACCTTAGAAGACAAATTGTAATTAGATGCACCGAATGAATGAATATGGCGTTTATATATAAAAAAATAGTTTACTTTTCCAGGTCATAATGTGTTATAAACTGCAAGAGACAGATTATCATTAGAGGACCGTAATGTATATATATATATATATATATATATATATATATATATATATACTAGCAAAATACCAGCTTCAGGAGAAGTAGTGTGTTAAAGAAGTTATGAAAAGAAAAGGAAACATTTTAAAAATAACGTAACATGATTGTCAATGTAATTGTTTTGTCACTGTTATGAGTGTTGCTGTCATATATATATATATATATATATATATATATATATATATATATATATATATATATATATATATCAAAATACCTGCAATTCGCAGCGGCAAAGTACTGCATTAAAATTTTTATTAAGAAGAAAATTAAACCTTTTTAAACTGAGGGAAAATATGCCAATAATTATTTGCTAAGGATCTCTTTGTATACCACATTGTCAGTTCAGCCCTTCGGTTGTAATATGACCAAGCTGTGCGCTGAGCTTACTCTTGAGCATGCAACGTACAGTTGGCCATGTGAACAGTAATCTTGTTTCAAATCTCACAGCTTGGATTGCTGCTGTCGTAATCGGTTTGAGTTTCATGGTTTGTTTCAATTACGACAGTATTTGCAGGACTTGTGTTGAAGTGACATTCGGCATCTGTCAAGGGTTGTAAGCACACAACCGGTTTCATCGATAAAATCACATCCAGCTTTTAAGAGTTTAAACATTCATAAACATCAAAGTGTCCACTACTGAAATCGTCACCTGTGAATCTAAAATGCTTAGGAGGCATTGGCGGTTGTCAAAAGGTGTAAAATGTTCGAAATGAAACCTGCTTAACTTTTGTAAGTAAGCTGTAAGGAATGAGCCTGCCAAATTTCAGCCTTCTACCTACACGGGAAGTTGGAGAATTAGTGATGTTGGAAAGTTCAATATGGCAGCTGACAGTGGCGTCATACCACCGAAATAAGTATGTACATTGATTTCGGTTAGCGCATGTAAGCCGCATACCTATTTTCGTGAAGAAGGGACCATAAATAAGAAAGTTCAACATGGCGGACGTTGTCGACCGTTATCGACCGTTATGACCGTTACGTGTAGAATTTCGAAATGAAACCTGCTTAACTTTTGTAAGTAACTGTAAGGAATAAGCCTGCCAAATTTCAGCTTTCTACCTACATAGGAAGTTGGAGAATTAGTGATGAGTCAGTGAGTCAGTCAGTCAGTCAATGAGGGCTTTGCCTTTTATTAGTATAGATATATATATATAGTCACAAACTCCACAAAGAGCCATAGCAAGGTTTGAGGCAGCCACCAGTATATTTGGTTTCCTGACTGCAAATTGCAAATAAATCATAGCACTGATGTGCACAAAACCGTGTCCAAAACAGAACTGAGGGAATAGGGAAAAGGTGGAGGCTTTTAATGGGGAAGACAGGAAGTGAGGTCAAAGGGGTCAGGCTCATAAGGGTCTTCAGCCATAGGCTCGAGCCCGGACGTGACATCACAGGGGCCAGAGCCGGCAAGGTCGTCTTCCATAGGCTCAGACCCGGAAGTGACGTCAAGAGGTTCCAGGTGGAATCTCCCGTAAATGGTCTGCAGGAAAGAGTCAGTGCACTCTGCCACATCCCGGTATGATTTGGAATTGCCCTTACTCAAGCCCTTTAGCTGCCTCCCATGCACACATGTGTAACAATATATATATATATATATATTATGTCATTATACAGTATCTATCTGTCTGTCTGTGTCTGTCTGGCTATCTATCTTGTGGCTGCAGTTATATTGTATTGTAAGTAAATAGTGAAGTGAGTTTTGAGCTTTCCTTTTACTTTGTAGAGTGTGTACCTTTCCTCCATTCTCATGTGGCTTTCCTCTTTCATGCCCACCACTTTCCTTGGTTTTAATTGAATTAGTACCACTTTCTGTTTGGTTCTCTTTCTCCCTACTCTAGCACCACCTTAACATAAACCATAAATGGACAGGAAATTAGAAATAATTGTTAACCAACTGTTTCTGGTTCCAGGTTAGCAAGACTGAAAGTTAGTCCAAGGATGGATGGATTTTAAAAAGTATTCCTTAAAAAAATCCATAAAGTGGGTATCAGAATATAGGCTCCCCTGCAGCCGGCTTTGAAGCTGCTCATTTGCGTGATGGAATACCAGATCATTCCGTTGGTGACTCATTCTCAGGCTGATGTAATTTGTCAGTGCTGTTTCATAACTATCCCCTCAAAACTGCTGTCGCCAGTGACCACTTCCAACTCCTCGCCACAGCGCACAAATTGTTTGGAACAGCAGGGTGGTCTTTTTTGACAGTGTGGTTGTGCAGCCAGTGACAAAGACACAACAGCAGGTGTCAGAAGTGTTTCGTTGCTAGTTGGCACAGCAGGGATATTGAAAACTGTGCTGTCATATGGTGCAGCAGACTTGTTTAAAGCTGTACTTCTGTCATGTGATCTTCCCCTTGTATGTGAGAAGAGAAACCTTCTCATGTGGAGCTGCAGATGTCCTGGTCTCTCACTGATCTGACTCTACAGCAACATTCCAGATCAGGATCTCAGCTTTGAGACTCTCCCTTTTCGGCTGCTACATAACACTTCTATGATCAGCCTTGTCCTTTGCCTGTGCATTATCACACTCCGCTTCTAGAAGAGTGGCAACATGTTCTGAGGTACATTTCCTAGCTCCATGAGCCCAAAACTCTGCCAGTAGTCAAGCACCTAGACCTATGGATGTTAGCAAATGCAGAAAGTGATAGTGGAGCTGCAGAAGTAGAAGTCAGTCAGCCATCTTCATGTGACTGGCATTTCAAATCCTGAATCTCAGCCTTGAAAATCTCCAGTAACTCCTTAGAAGAGCCCTGCAACTTCACTTTGGGTCTCCACGGCACTTGGTGCTTTTTTAAGTCGAACTGTAGGTTTTCTCCTTGTCCTACTGAAGATAAGAATGCCAGTTCATAATGTTGGTGACTTCTTCTTAGGTTGATGCAACTGATATATGTTATATGTATATAACAGTATAAATGTGTAATACCTTAGTATGTTCACACTTCTAAGGATGTCACATTCTTCAGTGCAGCTTTAAGAAAACATCCACGCAAGTGGCACAGTGGCAGTAAGGAGATCTTGGGCTCACATCCTGGATCCTCCCTGTGTGTAGAGCACTTTGAGTAGTGAGAAAAGTGCTATATAAATGTAAAGAATTGTTATTATTATCTGATAAGCAACAGCAAAAAAAAAACTGACTGAACTTAGGTCATACAGTCTTTTTCCATGTTCGTTAAATGTACATTTTCCTGATTGCTTTATTAATGCCATTATCTGCTATGTGGATTTTTAAGGTGATTTTTTTGCATGGGTCCAACGGTTTAGCAGTTTAAGAGCCAAAGGCCAGAGCAGACCTGAAACTATTCAAGCTTCATATTGTCTTATTGTTGAGTAGATAAAAGTACTGCAGTGGAAACAAATGCTGCCCTGCATAGTATAACCAAGAAGCATATTTGAAAAAAGAAATGCGTTATTATAGCACAAAGTCCCTGTCTTCCCATTTAAGTTGTCAGTATGGATCTGTCTCTGAGATACTGGGCATTAGAAAATGGCTTCAGAAATCATTTTCCCTTCAAGGACCTCTCACAGTTACCAGACTGACTGAGTTTCAGAGAAGTAGAGGAGGTTCACCACCTGGCAGAACTAGGCACCTGCATTTATTTGGTGAACTGCCACTGTGTAGAACTTGCAGGACTCAGTATTTCTGTATGCTATGGTTACAAAGAATCAGGAAGCTCACTTGGCCAAAGATCTGGGGCAAATCCATGCTAGTAATAATTTCCTAGTCCTCCAGCAGGACCCCAACAGGCCTGCTGTCCCACTGAGAGCTCGTAGGAGGTCAGTGAATGGTTTTCTAAATTTAAAACAGCCTTGTGGATTTATCTGCTGGGTGTGTTATGTGGTAGCTGAGTGTTAAATACTACACGTTTTTGTTGAATTTGTTGCGTCTTTGCTACACTACTCAGACTTGAGCTGCTTTTACATCTATCACTTTTATGATTGTCTAAAAATAAAAAAATCTTTACATCACTGGTTACTCTTGTAAACCCTTGTTCTTTTCTGCTATTCAATTCCACTTATAATTGGTATTAATGGCTGAATAAGAAGTGACTATAATTGACAGCTTATTCTCTTGGCTTGATGGGGCTGTTGACAAAAGATATTCTGCCTAAGAAACTAACTAAAGCAATTAACAGCTTATGAAAACATTGGAAAAGCAGTTTAAGTAAACACTTGTTGATCTAATTTTGCAGTATGAAAACGAGAAGAATGGCAGAATGCTCTGCAGCCTCACAGAACCTGAAAAAGGCTCCGATTCCCAGCAGTCTGCGTGATCACCCCATGTTTGTGTGGACTCCTCCACAGAGAGTCCCAAGACATGCCATTAGGTTGGCAGATAACACTAAAGCATCTTGGGTGTGTAAATGGCCATAGCGTCTTATAAGATATGCCTTCCACAGGTTTTCATAGTTTGCCATTTGTCCTTCAGCTCATAGCAATGATGTTAAGGAAATATGAAGCAGGTACCCCACAAGTTTTAAAAAGAACCTTATGTGTCCTCACATGTCAGATGCATCGTTATAACAGTTTCTGTGCTTGATTCCAGACAAATAAAGGCACGCACCTCAAATATCTTCTTCTACTTTCTCATCAAATTGTTGAAGGTGCCATCACAACATACCCGTCTGAAGAAACATCACTGTGCAGATGCTGTGTTCATACGCTTCCAAGTTAGACATGTCCCATGAGTACCACTCTAAATGAGGGAGAATTTGGAGACGGTTTTCAACTGAATTCACCAAGTTATAATGCTACACTGACCTCTGACCTTACTTTATGATGTGAAATTAAAAAAAAAAAAAATAACTTAGCCAGGTATAGTATTTGGAGTTCACGTTGCATTTGGGGTGATGCAATTTATTTGCAGGTTATTTTCATAGTAAAAATAAAGGGAATCGTTAATTGTGTATGGTGTGGATCAAGAAGCAAATCATGACAATCTGTTTTTCTCTAAAATTCCGACCATAAATGAACATGAATAGAACAAAGTGGGTAGGCGTCACAGCACAAATGCTAACCATACAAAACTCACATGTGAGCAAAGCAAAGATTTTCTTTTGGTTTTAACATATTTAACCATTTCATTTGTTATCCTCTGCAACTTCTGAACATGTATCTGTGTCACTCAGTTAGCCTACAATTTGCTTGATTCAGGGAAATGCTTTGGTGCCGTGGTGGGAACAGGGACCATTAAACAAACATCGGCTTCACTTTCACAGAAATGACAATTCAGTGGCTCCTGAACCTGTGAATTCCAAATTTGCTGTTATTACTAATGTGATTAAGTGCAATTACTCCTTCTCATTTATTCTATCTTTGCACTTAATTATGAATTGTATCCAGTAATTATGCATGCACAGAGGTTATAGTTTGGAGTTGGTTTTTATCATCGCTATTTGCCACTGTCCTTCATTTCTTGACATATGATTTTATACAGGCTATAGCTAAGATTAGTGTGTTTTATGTATAAAGACAGGAGAGCAGTTTTCTGC
The DNA here is from genome assembly GCF_016835505.1 of Polypterus senegalus. NCBI lineage: Eukaryota > Metazoa > Chordata > Cladistia > Polypteriformes > Polypteridae > Polypterus > Polypterus senegalus. The sequence goes on from NC_053159.1 coordinate 93,347,024, forward strand.
TAGCAACTGCCTGGAGCATCAGTGATGCTGAAAGACTCCTCGTGCTTACAGCGAGCTGTGCCGTCTCAGGGCTCAGTCTAGTGGACGTGTCAACTTTATTTTTATATTCTGTGGTTTACGCCAAATGCCACATGTATATAACAAGTCACCAGTCATCTGCATTTATGGCAGCATAAAATATCAGATAGCAGATTATTATGTTTTCAACTTATTTCGTTTATCAGTATTATTATGTTTTCAACTTACGTTTATTAGTTTATTTATATGCAATTTTCCCCTTCCCAAATATTCCCAGAAAAGGAAGTGCTACTCTGATTTGAATTCACAGACCTGCTTTTCTTCCTAAAAGACTGTTTTGTTGCATTTAAGCTCATTTGTATTAACTGTATATACTCACATATAAGTTGGGTCTTGAAACCTGAAAAATCAATCAAAAATTCAGAGCCTGACTTATATGCCCGTTCAAAAATGCGACATTTAATTTTTTTTTTGACATTTTCTTGTTTCCTCCAATCTCACATCAGTTTCTCAGACGCATCGAGTATTTTTGCAGCAGCACAGTTACCAATTTCTTTCGCTACTTCAACAACGTTTAATTTAAAACCAGCTTTATATTTGCTTCTGATCAAACGCTCCATCGTAGATGAGGAATGCTCTTATGGTAAAGGTGTATGAGGGTATGAGATACAAAAAACACAAATCAGTTCAAACGTTGCTTCGGAATAGTCCGGTTATTACTGTGTGGTCATGTAGGCAGAATAGAGAGAGAGAGAGAGAGAGGGAAGTTAGGAGCACAAGCTAATACAGTGCATTGCCGCATCCACATAGAAAATAAGGCAGCGTGCTCCATTGTTACTCTCTCAGGTGGGCGTTAGCATATCAAAATCTCTTGGACCAATAGCGTGAGTTTTCCGCATTCGGCTGACATTATAAAATACCAGAAATTATACAGTAAAATCAAGTCCCGGCTTATCAGCGGGAGAACTTATCCATGAGTATATACGATATTTATTTGGTACACTGAGTGGCCAAGATGCTTTTCTGGTGAACTAGTGCAGTACTGTGATTAGCACCTGCATGGACCTCTCCTTGTTTCCAGTGTGGAGGTTACACATTTACTGTGTTTTCTTTAGATATCTTCCTGCATCCTTAAAATGACCAAGTTTGGCTGATTAGAGGTTCTAAATTCCCCCATTGTGAGTGCTGGTGTCTCTAAAGGCGCTTTTCCACTGCATAGTACGGCACAGCACGGTTCAGTACAGCTCACCTTGGTTCGGCTCAGTTCGGCTCGGTTTGCGTTTCGACTGCAGTTTAGTACCACTTTAGAGTGGGCGGGATTATTCACGTGTCGTTATAGTTGTGCCGCCTCTACTGCCGTGACACCGTGGAACTTTTACAACAACACGCAGACAACGACAACACTTTAGCTCGACGACGCGCAAGGGTAAGCATCTAAAAAAAGCACGTCACTAGCTAACTTTTATCACTGTTGCAAAGCATAAAATGAACTTAACTGCCAGTGTAACATTAAAATGCTGATTCTGTATATTACAGATCTTCCACATTTTGCAAAAAAGTCGCCGCAACAGACCATCTGTTTGGACATTTAACCGTGCCTCAGAGTGGTGGGATGTGATTGTTCTCGGTTTTACAAACACTCAGTGGCTGGAGAACTTTCGAATGTCTGAAGAAACATTCATCCACTTATGCAACAAACTGCGTCCAGCGATGGAGAGACGCGACACAAACTTCCGTGTGTGTGTACCTTTAAAGAAAAGAATAGCCAGTGACGCAGTAATGACGATTTTCTCCGGCCAATCAGTGACCAGCAGAGTTTACACGTCCACGTTTTGGTAACGGTTCGGCGCGCTTGGAACCTCGGCTGAGGTGGTACTAAAAAAAGGACCAGGTACCAGGTACTGTTCCCAGTGGAAAACCCCCCAAAAGTGAGCTGAACTGAACTGTGTCGTGCCGTACTATGCAGTGGAAAAGCGCCTTAACTCTACTCTGCCAGTCATTCAGTGTCATCTGAAAACTCCCTGACAACCCCTTGAAAACAAATGAATCGAGGTGAATTTTTTGCCATTACAGGAGGTAATAAGATCGCAAATGTTCAAGATAGCATGCCGACATTGAACCTCACCTGTGCCTGACCTCTTCAAAGGATGTAAAGGTCATAAAGAGTATTATTGCTGTTTCCTTATCACTGTGTTTTATTTCCCCTGCTGTTCTTACTTAATACACTTCACCTGCTCCTTGACTAACAATGAGGGTTTCTGATTGACTTAATACTGTTTAAAAGGAATGAGAAAACAGAACAAACACAAAAGCTGAATGTTTACACACAGGCACAGAGATAAGCATGCCTGCGTAGATAGCTGCCCCTAGAGTTATTGATACTGTAATTTTATGTAAATATATACAGTTAATATAGAAAAGGAAGGCAGAGGCAGTGAAATTCACAGCAACGTAATAAGCATCTGTCCTGCGATGTTTGTACTGGGAATTGTCTGTGCTATTAGCAGTCAGTTTGCATTAGGGAAGCACACTGACAGTAAAAGATACTTTATTACAGTGTAATAATAATATAAAGTCAACATGTAAAGTCTTGTAACATAGTCAACACAGTTACTTATTTTGCTGTTATTGTGAGACAATAATTTATTACTAAAAAAATGAAGTGTTTTGAGAGCAAAAAGTAGTTTCTCAACAGTGATCCATTATATATAACCCAGAGCTGTTAAATATTTAATACAAAAATGTGTGCAGTATTTTGACACTGAGTTACTCTTACACACCAAGCCAGACATTTATCGCTTACGGTTGAAGGCTATTATGTAAAAAAAAAAAAAAAAACATAAATCTTAATCTCCTGTTAGTTTAGAAAAAAAAAGTAATAATAAATTGAGATCAATTTTTGCCATTATAGGATGTAATAAGATTGCAATTGTTCAAGATAGCATGCTGTTGTTGGGAACCTACGCCACATAAAACATATTGAACCTCGGACCAGAAAACTGAATTATTTTTGAACAGGTTAGTACTGCAGTTTTTGTCAGAGTGGTGTTTCTGCTCTTGAACTGTAAACTGTTACTGGGTCATATTTCCAATACAGGGTCATTCAAATTTGAACATTAAATTATCTATACATCCATTATAAAACTGGCTTAATCTAGTTCATCTCTCCTGGGTCAGCAGGAAACAACTGTCACCAGTTTGAGCCCAATTTGATGTTGACAATTAATCTAACATGTAGATGTGGGAGGGGAACCAGAATGTCTGAGGGAGAAACCCACGCAGATGCCTTAAGGACAAAGCCACTGAGCCCAGCATGCATTGCGTCACAATATAATCCTTCATTAAATTCGTTCATACTAAATTAAACTGATAATAATCATCATATTAGTTTTGCATGTACAGTATGTCCTTATTGCCCAGCAGTAGACCATGGCCTCATTCACATTTGGTTCCTGCCTTGTAGCTAATGTTTCGAAAATGGACGGCAGTTCCCATCGATGTTACAAAAATGGATGAATCATTTGTATCACAGTATTCACTTAACAATACCAAATAGAGCAACAAATTCCAGTTAAACATTCAAGTCTTGGTGGAGCTGTTGATTATTTGAAAGCTGTCCTTTCTCTTGAATGTCTGAATGTCAAATTCAAACACTTGTAGCAATACAGACAGCACTTTGTGTGTTGGGGGACATGGATGGAAAAGTTTAAGAATATTTCTCTACAAAGTACATTTTATTTTTCTTGTATACTGCAGAGGTTTGTGGGATTTTTGTGTGGGTTGTGATAACATATTATATTATATTATATTATATTATATTATATTATATTATATTATATTATATTATATTATATTATATTATATGGTGGGCTGGCGTCCTGCCCTAGGTTTGTTTCCTGTCTTGCGCCCTGTGTTGGCTGGGATTGGCTCCAGCAGACCCCTGTGACCCTGTAGTTAGGATATAGCAGGCTGGATAATGGATGGATGGATATTATAGTATATAGTATAGTATAGTATTTGTCCTCCTTGTGTATGGTGTTTGCATTTAACTAACATTTCCCTTTAAGATCTTGTAAGTTTCCTTTCAGCTGTCTGGTCTTCTGAGATTCCTTAAGTGTTAGAATGCATATTGTTATGTTTGCTTTGTGCCATGTGATTAAGTTGTGTAACAGTTTGGGTCTCCCACATTGTTGCAGTTGGTAAAGACATTGATTCCCAATGACTTCAGATGCAAGAAAGAAGATAATAATGGTGAGGTGGTTGCACACTGCCTTGTATCTAAGATACACAGTTAAAACCCAGTTTTAACAACTGTCTGTGTGACGTTTCCATGTTCTTCCTGCACGTTCTTCTTGACACTCTACTTTTTTTCCCACATCCTATCGACATGCGCGTAATGTCTTTAATTTAATATTGTTTTTTATCAGTATGCTGCTGCTGGAGTATGTGAATTTCCCCTTGGGATTAATAAAGTATCTATCTATCTATCTATCTATCTATCTATCTATCTATCTATCTATCTATCTATCTATCTATCTATCTATCTATCTATCTATCTATCTAATGTTATTTAGTGAATTTAAACTGAGCTAGTGTGAGTAAGTATGGATGTGCTCCGAAATGATATTTGCCATGTGCTCAATGCTACCAGAACCGGCTATGGCCCCTATAAGGCTGTATTAGAATAAGTAGGTTTGGAAATGGATGGAATTACTTTAAACTATTTAAGAGATGACATGTAGAATGTTTTCATTTAAAAAGTTCCAAATAGGTAGGTTGGAATGATTTGGAAATTGCTGTGTCTGGAATTAATAAATGCAGTAATTAAATTCAGAGTTTTTTGCTGACTAACATTTACTATGTTCTTACTAAATTCTAGCTTACTTACGAAAACTCAACTTTATTAAATTAGTAAGACTTGAGGGTGCATTTGTTTTTTTTGTACCTTGCCCTTCTCTAAATTCTTTTTAAGGATGTGATCCAGCCACGGTTTTGCAGTACTCCTGTGAAATGCCACAAACAGATTTGAAGATCACACGAGAGAAAAAGAAAACCATTCCCGTTGTCTCTCTTATACTCCCATCACAAATTCATATGCAGAACAGCAGATACTGAAAGACGTTTTCTCAGTTTGCATTTGCATGTATTGGTTATTTTTATGTTTACCTGGCTCATGGTGTTCATTTCTGGATCAGTACCTTTGAAATCTTATGTCACTTGAGTTGTGTTGAAGCCTGGAGGTCTTGGCTGGGGAACTGAGTTTTGAGCCTTCATTATTGAAGTGTGTATATGGCTTTGAGCTCGAGGACCTCTTATGTGCTACCGAAAGTTATTGTACAGCACTTAGGTAATTCTGAAATTAGACTTCCAAGACGTTTACAGGGCTTTTGATAAAGTTGACAAATCATTTAAAATTAGTGCTCAAAAATGTTATTTGTAGAGAGTGTTTTAGTTGGTTTGAACACTGGTAAAACAAAGATTCATGTGGCAACAGAGAGGAGGATACATTTGACCTTTTTGGCAAAAAAACCCTCTTGGTTAAAATCTATGTTATGAAACCCTTCTGTTCAGTCTTTGTAAAGACAGTGATAAAAACGAAGGAGGGAGCACAGAAAATGGCAACTAGGAAAAGAACTTACTGCTTCTAAACCAATGAGGCACAGTTATCTTATGGACGTTTTGCATTGTTAACCACCTCTGTAGGCCATGTTTAAGTGGAACTGGCTGGGCTACTGTTCTAATTTTTATGTAGTATGCATTTTTCATTTTTGTTAATTCATACTGTATATGTTTGAGAGAAGTTAGTGTGCATCTTTAAGCATACAGAGGATTACAGTAATATTTGCTTTAACAGTATCAGCCTAAAGTCACAGGCATTACAAAAGTTTACTGTGATGATACTAAAAGATGTTAGTGTGCTTATTTGTTTCTTTATGTTGAGATAATATCAGGCCTTCAAATGTACAAGTGCTGGTTTATGGTCAACATATGAATAATATGTGAAACTTCAAGTATTCTGGGGGCCTGAAAAGAAACTAAAATACCTGGATCTTATTAGGGCCTAGTTATGAATCTTGGCCTATACACGGCCCATGAGGACTGTATTGGGTGTCTGTTAGGACAATTGGGCGTATTTTGCTTTCTGCTTATATTCCCGACAGTGGATGCTACGTTAAGTGGATATTTTAAATTGACCCAGAGTCTGGGTGTGTGTGCTGGTGGGCCCTATGTTGAAGAGCTGAAAAATAAACTACTTTAATTCAAACAGTTCAACAGTCTTGTCACAAGCAAAACCAGGGGGATGGAGCCAGCCTGACAGTGCACACCAAATTGCGTAGGTGCGGATTAGAAGATCTTCCTTTAACTCCCTGAGATAAGATGTCTTCTTTGTCATTCAAAGGTCCCAGGTTTTTAGCTAGCAGAGAGTGCTTGGCTACGATATGGCAGATCAGACTTCTCAGCAGAGTCAAATCACTTTCTGAGTTCAATAATGGTATCTCCTCATTGTCCCGTTGTATATGTTAAACAAACTGCGTATTTTTTGCATGTTGTTGAGAATCCCATCCCTTCTGAAATGCTGAAATGGCAAAACAGTTTAGTCATGTCTCAGCTCAGCATAACTGGAAAGTAAAATCTATATATATAATTCACTAAGGCAAGACACCCATGGAAAGCACGCCAGAAGGGGCGTGGATTCACTAAGCCGCCGACAAGTAAGACACCTATGGCGCACGCAGGGAGGAGCCACACCCACCAACTCCAAGACCATTGGATACAACGACAACTCGCAGAGCCATGCCCACCAACTCAGGTGCGACAACACAGAAAGAACGGCGTCATTTACATTCGTCTGTCATAGAGGCCTCATGTACCTCGAAGCCACCATGACTGTTCATAGAGGCATGTTTCTCGCAGAGGTGAGTCGCCATATGCAGCGTGTAAAACAGTTTGCGAGGGGTATCCCATGAGATCCTTAAAACAATCCTTTACAACTGAGGTTAAAACACAATGAAGTAGGCAGCCTTTAAAAACCGAGTTTTCGATTACAAAGCACGACCGCGTGCACCATAGCAAACTGTTTTACACGCTACATACAGCAATTCGCATCCGCGACAAACATGCATCTTCTTCACTCACGGCCAATTATATGTTGCTCTCTCCATCTTTTCATTCACTTTCTGTTGTATCCTCAAACCCTCCCTTTTTAGACAACTGTGTCTTTCCAGAAGTGTTCAACCATCAATAAATAATTATGCGGCGTTTGTTATGCCGCGGGTTCACTATTGTGTTGTATTTTGCTCTCTCCAGAGTTCCATCTTTTCATTCACTTACTGTTGTATTCTCACACTAACCTGTTTTAGACAACCGTGTCTTTCCAGAAGTGTTTAGCATTCAATAAATACTTATGCATGACATTGAGCGTGTGTCTACCCGGCGTGGGTAAGCCGTTGAACCCAATTCGGGCTGCAAACCGAGGAATTCCCACTAAGTGCGACTCATACGCTCCCACTGGTTGCGTCCCTACCCTTTGTGCACACCCCCCTCCCACCTCGCTACTACCGTGGTCGGGTGTCTTGGTGGATTATATTTAGAAAAGCAGCCAACGACTCAAGTGATGAGTTGGAGGTGGGCACATGAGCGGGCAGTACATACTGAACGAGAATTCAGGAGACTAGCATGACGGAGGGAGCTGAATGGACGTCCATCTCCTCTCCTCCCGTTCCACACTCCCCGCCGTGCACCCCCATCCCTCCGTCTGGCAAGAGAAGGCGCGATTGCGGTGCGCCAGTTTTCAGTCACAAATGATTGTGTGTTGGTTCGTTCCGTGGATTGTTACAATGTTGCTTTTCTTGCTGATTTATTACATTACTGATTTTCCAAATGTTAATTTTTTCCCTGTGCTTAAAAATCATTAAAAAACCGTCCTGATTATACGGCATATGGTACGCCGCGGGTTGGCTAGTATAAATTAAAATTCATCTGTCCATTCACGCAGTTTCTGAAATTGTTCTATCATAGGATATGCAACTGAACTTTATTCTTGGAGCATCTAGGTATAAACCAGGACCCTTGACGCCATAATTCCATGGCATGCTATATTCATGCATACAGCCAGACTCAATCACACTGGGCCACACTGAATCGGTAATCAACCCACACATCTTTGGAAAATGGAATAAAATTGGAATCTCTGAAGTAGATCACCACAAACATATCAGCCACACACTTACTGGAATGGCATTAGAGCCCGGCCATTTGGAGCAGTGAGGCAGGCATGCTGGGCATTACACGTCAGTGTTACAGTGCCTAGTAAACGCAGTTCATTAGCCACATTACATGAGGTTATAGAATATTTTCAATGAGCAAATTGCTTAAGGTTCTATATTGTACATTTATCGAAAACACTATATATTCATCCTTTATTTCCTTATAACTTTTTAGGCGAACGCTTCCTAACTGGCATATTTAAATCCTACTTTCCAAGACTGAATAACTGAGAAATACAGAGAGAGATAATTAGAAGTGGTTTGCTCGGACTCTCCTGAGCACTGTGGCTTTTAAGTTGTTTGTATAAGTTTTTAAAAGGGTTTAATATTGTTTGGAGTGCAACAAACCTAGCAACGTTGAATTCTGCTGCTGCCCTGGCTTATGAGTATGCTACTGTATCCAACTCAGCAATTCTGAATCATGAAAATGATGTTGAAAAAGTACTCCAATGGATGGTCCCTCATTGGCAACTGTTGATTAGTTATCGCATCACCTAACCTGTTCAGCAGCATACCTGAAGAACAGTTTAAACAATATTTTTGCTCGTCTATGGATTAGATGTATTAGAAAATGAATTAATGAGCCAACCTAAAGCTGTGTGTAATGCATATCTGTGATACGGAAATAATGCACGTTTACTCGGTCAGTCGCCCTTTATGAAGTTTTCTTGGTATTGGTCACACTGGTAACATGCTGGGGTGGAAAGTCTGGTCTACCCTTCGACAGTAGGCTCTAGATACTGCAGAGGGATTGCCAGGTCACCTGAAGTGTATAATCTCTTCACTTTTCTGCCTCTGCCTGGTTCCTCAGAAAGCATCTTTACTCTGTGATTAAAACAACCTCAACTAGCTCATCTTGATTCAGGGAAGTGGCAGTTTTATTCCCAGGTCTTCATGTATTTATAATTCCCCACTTTATATTAGACAGCAAGTCCAGCAATGTTGTATAGGAACCTTATTTTAGCAGCTTGTTATCATAATAAAATGAGGCAACCTTGAGATCCACCAGGCCATGACTGCACAGTGATATCCTGTGTATGAAAATTACAGACAAGACGCTCTCTTGACAGAGTTCTAACTCCACTATAAATAGACTTGACTTCATTTCTAGCTTGCAAATGCAACATTTCTTGTGCAAACGCTAAGACGAAATGGCATGTAGGAGTGGCCCAGAAGGCCTTGTCCAGCATATCCCATAGGAATGAAAAAATGAAAAAAAGATCTCCTTAATATCTTTCAGGTTTCTCTTAGAAAACAATGAAATCAAAAAGAAATAAAATGGAGACAGATTTTTCTCCTGAGAAATAATACCCCGGTATTCTCGTATTCTTGAGTTTCAGCAGAGATCTCAGCAAAGTCGCACAATGGGCTCAAAATTTCCAACAGTATCTTGACATTTTTTTTGCAGTTTGAATGTATTTCCATTGTGTACTCAATAATAGATGGTGAGATGTATGGACATATATTTGTGGAAATAAAACACTTTACTAAGATTAGATAGATAGATAGATAGATAGATAGATAGATAGATAGATAGATAGATAGATAGATAGATAGATAGATAGATAAATACTTTATTAATCCCAAGGGGAAATTCACATAATCCAGCAGCAGTATACTGATACAAAGAAACAATATTAAATTAAATAGTAATAAAAATGAAAAAAAATTAAAATAAAATTAATGTTCGCATTTACTCCCCCGGGTGGAAGATTACAAAACTAAGTAGTACTATTATTTGCTCTAATTTATATTGCTGTGCTCCGACGAAATCAAACTCATTCCTGGAGAAAAGGCAGGCAGTATGGCATAATGGTAAAGACTTTGGACTTTGGACCCTGAGGTTGTAGATTCAAATCCCACTACTGACACCATGTGACCAAGCGAAAGTCATTTCATCTGTCTGTGTTCCCATTGGAACAGCAAAAGAAAAGTTAGCAATCTTATCTGAAATGTTAGAAGTCATCAGTCCAATAATAAATATAAATATGAAGTCTTGGAAAAGACTAAAGCGCAAGACTGGCTAGAGAGAAACAGAGAAAATATCACATGCTTTTCAAACCAAATTGTAAAGTTTGACTTGGCTTTTACCTCAATTGTATCTACTTTTTGGCTAAATCTGCTTCTCCTAAGGAATTGTGGGAGAAACATCTGTGAAAAACTTGATTTTTAAATGAAATATAAATGAAAGTCTCTTAAGTCTCATGAGCCATCAAAGATCAACATTTGCGCAGTAAAGGTTTCTTATGGGATAGACTGAATTGTTAAACTACCACAACTCCTCAAATACATGCAGAAGAATAAGGAGCTGGTCCACTGTTTAATGGTGGAATCTGCATTGATTTTCCAGAATATGAAATTCCACTATCAGTGGGAACCTCCATTACAGTATAAATGGAAAGTCAATAAAAGTGGTCTTCCTATAACGAGAACACACTTTCTTGTCTCCTGTCCCGGTAACCAAGGCAGTGTCCTTGCCTTCCATACAATATTTGTGCATTTAGACATTTCTCAATACAGACAGAATTTTTTAAAATTCAAAATGCATTATCCAAATGCTGTACTGGGTTTTTTGTATGTTTTAATGGCCATGGTGTACATATTCTGTCTTTTGTACTGCTCTTTTCTCACTTCCTTTTTCACTTTTCAGTGATATAAAAAAAATGTCTGAAATTTTTATTCAAAAGTGCAGGTTTACAAAATGGAATAAATAAACAAGTGGGAAATGCGTATAAGAATTATGCTTGTGACATCCGGCAAATTAAACTCAATATGCAACTCAGTCATACAGAAAGTATTACCTAGTAAAATATTAATTTGGAAGTATAGCAGAAAGTGATGCTTTTCTGTGACTTTTACATTTAAATGTTTGGAAAAAATCTGCCTAAACATTTATTATTAAATGATATAGCCCTGTCTGTAAATTATTGGGGCAAAAAATGTGTTAGCAATTCTTTTCTAATCAGATTTCTAATTTTGTCTTTTTTCCCTTCACTCTATCTTACAATACACCGAACTTTAATTATGAATGAAATGAAATGAATCCTTATTGCAGTAGAAATGTTATGCTATATGTGTTAAAACAACGATACAATGTAATCCTGCAGTCAGTACTGTAAGTCTTTCTTCTTTTTTATAGCTAGGGTGGAGGCAGTTGTGAGACAGACTCCATGTCTTCTAAGAAAGTCAGAGGTGTTCCTTCTGCTTTGCAGCTGAGCTTTAGGCTCTGATCAGACAGAATTCCATAGCTAGTGAGCCAGGCTAATGTCCCCATTCTTTGGTGCTGAGGTTTATGCCAGATTTGGTGAAAATACTTTGGGAAACTCGTCGGACTAGGGCATGTGGGTGTGCCAAGTGCATGTGCCCTCACTCCATGTTTCGCTCTCTTGACAGCGCTGCAAGGATAAACTGAACTCACTGGCAATCTCAGTGATGAACCAGTGGACGGGGGTCAAGCTACGTGTGACGGAGGGCTGGGACGAAGACGGCCACCACTCTGAGGAGTCCCTGCACTACGAGGGTAGAGCTGTTGACATCACCACATCAGATCGTGACCGAAGCAAATACGGCATGCTGGCGAGACTGGCAGTAGAGGCCGGCTTCGACTGGGTTTACTACGAGTCAAAAGGTCACGTCCACTGTTCCGTCAAATCAGGTACAGTGAGAGTGAGAGAGTGAGAAGTGGGGGGGGGCTTCTTGGCTGTATGAGGACACCTGCATTAGGGTGCCAGACCACCAACCTTTGTGCAGGTGTGTTTAATGTAGCTCCTGTGTAATAATCTGAATGCTAGCAAATAAGTTATTGGAGAATTTGTGAATATGACTAACATCCTGCTGAATCTGAGTACTTTTCTTTACTGAACTGTGAGCTACTCAACAATTTCATTTAGCTAATAATCTGCCAAGCTAAATAGTGAATAGAGCAGGTATTTATACAACACTTCTCATTATGTCCCTAATCTGTTTACTATTGTGGAATCTCAAAATTTGATGGAATATACTGTAGGTAAAAATAAAATAGAAGCACAAAGGCGTTTTATTTGCAGGGATGAAAGATTAGTAATAGGTTGATGCAGCTCTTTTTATTTGTGTACTTTATTATGAAAAGGCATTTAAAAAAAAGTTATTCAAATAAGGATCCAGGGTCACAGAGTGAAGTTTGTCCAGAGTAGATTTTACAGAAATGTTAAAAAATAATAGGCACATGGAACGCATTTCCTACCAATGTAGTAAAGAGATTATGACGTTATTTCAGACATATTAGGTGAACAGGAAATTGTCGGGCAGTGATTTCCCAAATGGCCTGTTCTTAAGTATGGTTTGCTTGTAAGGATGTCAGATAGTGGCCGTGTTTTAACAACACAAACACTTTGTGAAGGATGTAGATAATACCAATAGTGTGCTTCTACAAGGTAACATGAGAGATATTTAATGACCTGAAAGGTTAGCTAATGGCAACACTGCTAGAAGGTGAGTAGATGGTGATGGTCAGAACTGATAAAGCAAGGTCTCATATGCTGATTGACAGTTGTACCACATGACTTTGTCATGCTGCCTAAGTGGAAGGCGTATTAAGGGCACATGGATGACCTTGGCTAATGCCAATGATTTAGTGATTTAGTGTATCATTATATGAGGTTCTGCTTCACACTCCCACTTCACTTTTGGAAGCCCTTGAACCCAACACCATCGGTAATGTAACCAGATGAGCTGGACAATGAAGACACCAACAAAGCAAGGGGGAAGATGCAAAGTGCAGACAGTGCTTTTATTACAAAACAGATACAAGCAAAAAGTGTTCAGAATGAGTGCAGTGCTTCTAAAAGTCAATAAATAAATAATCCATTAAAAACAGTGAAAATGTGGAGGTTAAAATCTAATAAATAAATCCAACTAAAACGAGGTTAAAACAATGGCTGGAAGCAGTCCTTTAAAAACAAAACCCAGTGCCTTCCTTAGCTGCTCCCGGATACAGACGATTCTTCACCTGAGCACTTAACGCCTGCACCACGTCGCGTCTGAGAACCGCTCCGGCCACACTACCACACCCTCTCTTTAAGTCGCGAATGCGGCGATTATTTATTTTAAAACTAGCCTTTTCTTCTAAGCCGTGGATCCGCAATACCACATGATATCTTTTACTTTTTTTAGTTTGTAAAACGGTATAACAATGATTTCTCAAGAAAAGAAAGGACAATATTGACACAAAGATCATTAATAAGTTACTTAATGACAAGCGATAGTTTGAAAGGTGTTTTGATAACAATGGCTAATCAGAATAATATAGTGAAGAAATGGAGACCTGAAGAATGAGAAAATTTATCTACAATGGCTATTCCTAGCAATATTCATAAAGCTGGGCAGATGGTAACAACAGCACCTTTTTATTTTACATGGCACTTTTCTGTAGTGAAAACCATCTCAAGTCGCTTGGCAAGTGCACAGGTGTAGTACAATTGTTCACATGCAGTGGGACACAAACAGTTTATGTGACTTGTTGAGGGACAATTAATGAATAAGAGAAGGATTTAAAATTGGCAGCCTTGGAGTAGAAAGAAGAGCTGGAGAAAAACTGATAGAGTAGAATAATTGTCGATTGTTGGTCATGATATTTCAGCACTAAATGCACACCACAAACTAGGACGGTCTCCCCAACTGCAGATGACAATTGAAGCCAGTATGAATGTAGAACTTTCCACAAACGAATGTAACCAAAAATAAAAGGGGGGAAGCTTAACGTTTCCTGCAGATAGTTTATTTGCTGCCATACTAGCTTGCCAAATTGTAAATCTGCTCTGAGCCGCAATAAAGGTCCGTGAGCAAAGAAAAAGAATACTAGTGTCTTTAAAATATAAAAGGAAAAGGAAAGGAAATGTGAAGCAGACATGATGGGATTTACCCTTTGCTAATTAACATTTAACACTTAGTTGTATTACAGAACGGTGGCACGGTGACACAGTGGTAGCAGTGCTGCCTCGCAGTAAGGACACCTGGGTTTGCTTAGACATGCAGGTTAGGTGCTTTGGCGATTCTAAATTGTCCCTAGTGTGAGCATGGTGCGTGTGCGTGTGTGTGTGTGTGTGTGTGTGTGTGCGTGTGCGTGTGCGTGTGTGTGTGCGTGTGCGTGTGTGTGTGTGCGCACCCTGCCCAGGGGTTTGTTTCCTGCCTTGCGCCCTGTGTTGGCTCCAGCAGACCCCCGTGACCCTGTAGTTAGGATATAGTGGGTTGGATAATGGATGGATGGATGGATGTGTTACAGAACAGAAAAGCTTAATATTTATTTTGAAAATATATGTGATACATGTGATTGGATTACAGGTTCCTCATGGTGATGCACATGTATTCTATGTAGTGCCAAGAATGTTAAGTATACATAGTTATATTATTGTTTGACAGATCTACTACAAAGATAAGGGATAACCAGAACTAGATTTAGACAATGTACAGGCATGTATGATACGTACTGTAAGTTAATGTATTCCCAGTCTTACTGCAAAAATGCATGAAATCCAGTTGCCCAAATAAAAAAAAAATAAGTTAAATGAGTTAATTCTGCCTACAATACTTCAGTACTACATTGAATGAGTGATTTTTTTTATTAAATACAGTGAATGGATAAATACACTGGATAGCTATGCATTTTCTTTAGTGATTCAGAGATGGCTCATTTCAGATTTTTATCTAAAAATTAAATACGCTATGCAACCGCATTGCTAGGATTGCTGAATAAGCAACTTAATTGTAACATGGGCTAGTGAGCTTGAAGGCCCTGTACATATACTGCAGTTGTTTTTATTTAGTGGTCCTAAAAAAAATTAAGAAATATAATTGTCACCAGACATAAATATCAAGTTAAAATATGATTCAAAATCAAGGTAAAGATAAAATAAGATTATGTAATCAGAAACTGTGAAATGCTAGACTTGAGGATTAATTCCTGCCTTGAGTGCATTACGGCTTATTTGGGCTTTACTTCCAGTTAGCCTCTAATGGAAGTGCAGAACAGAAAATAGATGGAACCTGTGCCACAATTGCAATATATAAGGCAGGTTTTTTTCCACATAATGAAAAGAGAGAGTTCTATTTTATGAATTAGTGTAAATTCAAACATGCTTTTTCTGTGCTAGTGTCAGTGTTTTCATAATACCATGTTTTCTGTGTTTAATATGATATATCATTACAGAACACACATCCTACTCACTACACCTGCAGTTTGAGGCTGCCATAACTGTTTACCAGCATTACCAAGAAGGTCCACCAGTGGCCATCAATATAAAAGGCTCCACCTAAAACACCAATATGAAAAAATGACAGTGGGGAGGGAGGGTCTTCTTCCCATTGAAATCGGAAGTGATGGCAGTAGTCACACCCAGTCATTACCAATGTGGCACAACACAGAGTAGTCCAGTGCCACCATCTGGAACTACCAGTGAGCTATAACATCTAGTTCACAATGTGAACCTAAAACCACGGTTCTTCTAAGTTGCCTACTAATATTTCAGAATGGTGAGGAGCTACTCAGCTCCTTACCATTGTGTCCCAGAGTATGAAAAATCTTGGTCTCCAGTATCTCCTATAAAATCAAAAATAAAGTACAATACCAAACAAAACTATAAACCAGGGCTGGCCAACTCCGACCATGGAGAGCCGCAATGGCTGCAGGTTTTTTGTTCCAAACCCAGTTATTTAATTAGAAGCCAATCCTCATCAATAACAGATCTTATTTAATTCCACAGCTTATTAGTGGTTTAACTCTACCATGTCAGTTCATTCTTAATGAGTAATGAAGATGAGTAATTTTCAGTTCTTTGCTTTTTCTTCACTTTCCTGCGGAGCGCTAAACGAAACCAAATTGTGAATGATGAATATGGAAATGAAGACAAGCTAGATGCAGAACTTCTGGTTCCTTTGTTATTTTCATCTCCTTGCTAATAAGGAGCAGTTAAAACAATGAATACATTTAAGACAAAAAAAAATAAGCAATTAAAAGTTCAAAATCTTAACAAGCGAGACAAATAACATGAAGCAGGAAAAGTGTCACATGAACAATACATGCCTCATCAGCAATGAATGATTTATCATGAAGCAATTGGATTGGAACAAAAACCTAAAGCCACTGCGGCCCTCCAGGACCGACATTGCTCAGCCCTGTTTTAAAGGGTCTGAGTCTTAAGTAACAAATCAATTAAATAAAATGAAATAGTAGCAAAAACTAGGCTCTAATTAAGAAAATGGTTAGAATGAAAACTTGGAGCCACTGTGATTCTCCAAGATTGGAGTTGGCCACCCCTTCTATAAACAATAGCTGGAAGGGTTTGAGAAAGCAGGTTGACCAATGCATGAGCTCAGATGATCATTAGCATTCCACCTACAAGAAATAAAGCTGAGCAATTTTTAATTTCTTGTCCTGTTTGAGTTGCACTGAATAAAGCAGTACGTCCTGCCCTTGTTGCACCTAGCCTCTGTTATTTAGCTAGTAAAGCCTGTCCTTTAATCATTGATGTCACTCTATCCTTCTGTCACTCCCAGGCCTGCTTTGCATGAAGGTCTAGGTTGCTCTTTCTGTCTTTGTGTTTGTCTGAATGTGATTGTTTTCTTTCTATTTCTCTCTCTCCCTTCCCCCTCCTCCTTTTCACTCAGATTCATTTTCAGTCTACAGCTCAGTTGTCCCTTGAGCGTCAAACTGAAGCCATCAAGTTTGCTGATACTCCCCGCAAACCAATCTTCGTGGCAACCAAGTGGGCATAATTTTCAGACGGAGGCCATGTTTATCACACATGGCTAACTCTGGTTTCTAGCGTAGCCACCTGAAGAAGTCCACATGTGGGAAAAAGAGACTGCTCAGAGAAGCTGGAGCTTGCAACCAGTCTGCTCCGTCGCTCACTATAGTTGTCCATACTGGTGCATTGCAGGCTTTGCAAATCAGGGATGGCTGCAGAACATTTCCAAGAAAACCCCCAGGAAAGGTCCAAAGCTAGTGTTTTGGATGGTGATTCCCACTCAGCAAGGTATTCACTGCCTTCTTCTTTAGCCTTCTGCTTTTTCCGTCGCATTTGTCTCATTATCCTTGTTTCCTTTGCTTACAGCTGCCTCACAAATACTTGTTTCTTGAAACTTCCATGAATGAAAGTTGTAATTTGTATATATATCTCAATTTCCTGAGTGCCATGCAGACCTGAAGTGGGAAGGAACAGTCTTAGTGTTTCTAATACAAAGAAAGAGAGTTGCTCCCCATGAGCGTGTTTAATCATCTCCTGCAGGCATTTCATCCATTTCACGTGATCGGGAGTCTTAACAGGTTAACATGGCTTCCAAGTCAGAATAGTGACATATATAGTGAATGAAGAACTATTATATATTACTGAATTTGCAATGGTAGTCAAATTAATGCAGAGTTTATAAATCTCCCACTATCACTGGTATACCACTAGGCAATGAACTATGCTTGTCACCTAGCATTCACCTATAAGGAGTCATTGTTAATGTCAGGTTGACATTTCTTAACTAAATGAATCCCCCAGAATTAACACAAGACTACAAGCTCTACATCTTATCTGGCTGTTTTTACTTTTGAACAGTTCTTGAGGAAACTGCAACAAAAGGGTAGAATAGGAATCATACTATACGAAGTTATCTAGAAACAGTTAAAATATTCTGAAACTTTAAACATACATGTAAGCATGTAAGTTCTATAAAATGAGACTTAAAAAAAGTTCAGGCTGCACAAGCTGCCCTAGTTCAATGCACTGAGAGGCCCTGTGACGTGAGCTGTATGGTGAAACAATGTCACAATT
Organism: Polypterus senegalus; assembly: GCF_016835505.1. Taxonomy (NCBI): domain Eukaryota; kingdom Metazoa; phylum Chordata; class Cladistia; order Polypteriformes; family Polypteridae; genus Polypterus; species Polypterus senegalus. The sequence continues at coordinate 93,365,103 of NC_053159.1, forward strand.
AATATGGATTTGTTATTAATGAATAGCGCTCAAAGGATATGTGAAGTAACCCGTGAGGAAGGGTGTGAAAAATTCCAAAATGAAGATTTAGGCCCTGGCTTGACCAGATTTAAGCCACCTTTTAGATGTAGACCATGCTTGATGTTTGCAGAACTAAGCACGTTTGACTGCCTATTCATGTTACTTAGTGACAAACAACATCCAAAACTTGCAAAAAGAAACTAAAAAAGAGTGGACTTTGAGAAAAATGAGCAGTAGATGTTGGCTGCACCCAAGTGCTTTACTATGTAAAAAGATACCATGTTTGCTCTCCTGATTTGAACAATATTGTTTTATCAAAGTTGTCTTTTTACCATTGGAAGAAGCCTTCACAATGCACAAGACCCAATCTAGCACCCTTTGGAACAAGAGAAACGGTCTAAACTACAGGTGACGTCATTTTAGTTTGGCACAGTAAATGTGAAATTTATTCTGACTTGCAGTTACTTGTAATAAAAAAAAACTTGAGATGTCAACAGATGAGTGTAGACAAACATGGAAAATCTAAAAAGAGATAAGTGGCTGTGACCACACTCAAGTCTTTCAAAAACAGTGAGAAGCTTTGCAACTGATCCTTTTCTTCTTCTTCTTCCTTTATTCCTCCTTTCTATTTGTTTCAGCATTTATGTGGAGTCAATATGCTTCATCAACCTTCTCCAAACAACTCGGTCCTGCACCTCCTCGCCAGTCAAGCCCTTTTCCTTCGGATCTTCTTTTACTTCATCCGATCCGTCCAACTCTACTATGTTCTCCTTCACTTTCTTTTACCCTGTACCTTCATTCCCATCACTCTTTTGCCCACATATTCATTGTTTCTCCTCACCATATGTCCATACCACTTCAGTCTACCTTCCTGTGCTTTTGTTGTATCTCTGATTGTTTAATTTCTTATTCTGTCCTTTTGTTGTAACTCCACACATCCATCTTAACATTCTCATTTCTGACACATACAACTTCTTCTCCTGCACTCCCTTTACTGCCCAGGTCTCATCTCCATACATTATTGTCGGTCATACCATAGTCTTAAAAAACTTACCTTAAACCTTCGCTTTAATTTGTCACCCAAACAATACTCCTGATACCTATTTTCAGTTGTTCCATCCACACTGAATTCTGTGGGTTATCTCTGTATCTAATTTTCCATCCCACTTATGAATTACTGTTGATAATTTCAAGTTTGAATTTAGAGATCAAAACCTATCTTTGCATAGTTTCATCAGTCACTGCCCACACCTACCTGGGCCTAACTTGATGAACAAACAAACTTAATAGTGCAGATGTTGCCAGCCCAACAAGCAGGTGTTGGGCTGGCAACATCTTGAGTCAGTGCCAGTCAGAAACAGATGGAATGCCGTCTTTCACAACACAGGCCATGAGAATGACAATCTTATGTCGGACGTCATTTGGGAGATGTGCAGTGTGGCCGGAAACGATAATAAATGTTGCCACATGGTTCTCTTACAGACTTCAATGTTGGTGACAAAATGAAACCTCTTGATGCCAAAGATCCTTTATGATTCAAGATGATTCCTATCATGTTTCATTAGCATGAGTGTTTTGAACGCAGGTAGTACACATATTTAGTGTTGAGGCTCAGATATCTGTGATTCTAAATCCTATCCAGAAATGCTGTTGTGAAAGGAGAAAGAGCCGTTTGGTGCATCATAAGAGTTTGAATTAGAACAGCCAGTGAAACCAAGACAGAGAATAGAATCTACATCCTCCACAACAATACCATTGATTAAAACAGATACTGGTGTTAGTTTCTAGTTCTTTGGTTTTGTCTTCAAAGAGGCATGAAGACCCACATTCAATGTGTGCTGTTCAAGAGATTGGAGGGTATCCTGCAGTTAATCTGGGCCATCAACAAACGTACTGTATTGTCGGTATATCTGAGATCAGTAACAACATGAAAGAGTCAGCTGACAGTGAAATAACTAAGTCTATAGCCCAGCAAAAACATGCAAGAGTGAAAATGCACCCCTGAGGAATGCCACCAATGAAGGTAAATGGGTGGGAGAAACTTGATCTGTGATGGACACAGGAATTAGCACCTGTATGTAAAACGTGGAATGGGTCGACCATCTTGTTGGGATGCTAGCACCTTGACAATTCTTCCGCAAAGCAATGTGGTTCACAGAATCAAAAGCAGATTTTAGATTGACTTATGCTACATATGATAGCCTAAGCGGCAGTATAACATCCAGCTAAATAAGTCTGAAAGGGATAAAGGGCCTTCAGACAGTTGCAGTTGAATTTGAATTGTAAATCTAATAATTGTATTTTCTTATTGAAGCACTGTTTTTGATGTGGTAGACCAAGTCCTGTCGTCAATCAAGGCATTTTTACACTAGCATGCCATGATGGGCTGTTAAACGCTCATACAGCAATCTCCCTCTGTTGTCACAATATGACTGTGTTTGAGAAGAAGACAACTATTCCATCACACATTGTGTCTGTGGCAGAGTATGTAGATAATTTGACATGTGAGTGTTCTGTGCAATCAGGTAGGATGCAAAGTTGCTTACGTAGCCTGCTGTGTCTGGAGTTTGATCATTTGAAGAATACTCTTTATATTCTTCTGTGTATGTTTTGATGTACATTTTGTTTAAGCTGAGATAAATTGCACATTCCACAGTCTGAGCACTCACTCATCTACACATTCACCACTAAGAGCAGGACACACTGTGTCTGTTACCCCATTTTACTCAACTCATATAGAGATCAGGTTGGTCACTAATATCTTCCTGCTCAGTATGCTCACGACTCCATCGAATGGGACATTAGGACCCTGGCTGTGTAAGCACACCTTTAATCGTGCTGCCTTGTACACCATTCTATCTAGCTTTTGTATGTTCACCTTCAGCTCTTTTCATTTTTGAACAAATCCAAATTGTATTGTGTGATATCATCTACTGTTGAATTACAATACAATACAATACAATACAATTTATTTTTGTTTAGCCCAAAATAACACAAGAAGTGCCGCAATGGGCTTTAACAGGCCCTGCCTTTTCACAGCACCCCAGCCTTGACTCCCTTAGAAGACAAGAAAAAACTCCCAAAGAAAAAAAACCCTTGTAGGGAAAAAATGGAAGAAACCTTGGGAAAGGCAGTTCCAAGAGAGACCCCTTTCCAGGTAGGCTGGGCACGCAGTGCGTGTCAAAAGGAAGGGGGTCAATACAATACAATACAATACAATACACAGAACAGAGCAAGTCCTCAATACAGTATAAAAATAAAAATTTGACAAGTACGGAGCAGAATTTAACAATAGATGATATCACATAATATGATTTGATTTCTGCTCTGTACTTGTAATATTTCTATTGCACTATTATATTGTATTGAGGATTACTTGTGTTCTGTTCTGTGTATTGTATTGTATTTATCCCCCTTTTTTGACACCCACTGCAATCCCCAACCTACCTGGAAAGGGGTCTCTCTTTGAACTGCCTTTCCCAAGGTTTCTTCCATTTTTTCCCTACAAGGGTTTTTTTGGCAGTTATTCCTAGTCAAGGCTGGGGGGCTGTCAAAATGCAGGCTGTTGAAGCCCATTGTGGCACTCCTTGTGTGATTTTTGAGCTGTATAAAAATAAATTATATTGTATTGTATTTGCATTCATTATGTTACATCCCAGTGCCCTGGGAACATTTTAGTCATTGCTTGCTGGAGTTTAGAAATGAGAGGGCCTACAACTACGCAAAGCCAAGCCATATCCGGCCTAATGGTGTTTTTAGTGGTAGTTTACTTTGAATGTGCATCAGTATGTAATGATTGTTGGGACTTACCAGTGCCACTGAACCTAACCTGGCATCTTCCAGCTTTGGTGTATCCTATTATGTAATGACAAACAAGTGAACCATGACTTGTACCAAATGGCTGCCTTGAGTAATTGGTGAACCTGGCCTGAACATTAATATATTTATTTGCATCAGCTTATGTCTGTACTTGCACTTTAACCTAAATGGTTTAGAAGAATAAGAAAATTCAAACAGTACATAGAGGCTGGCTAACATATAAATACTGACAAGACATCTAATGATTCCAGAGGTTAGTGATGAAAATGATAGATCTTTAACAACAGAATTTCCGACTAAACCTACAGTGAATTAGCAGCAAAAACTGATAACAAGCTGGTGGTGGCTGGTGTCTATAGGACCCCACCCATGGGCCACATAGGGCTGCTTTCTTACCATCCCAGGGCTCTGCCTGCTCCGCCCTGTGTACATATTTATCCTTGTTTAATGATTCTCAGGAATTCCAAAGGAGCAATCTGAGTAGACAACCAAGAGCTCCTGCGAGGTTTCTGTTCCAGACAGAGAAGAGTTCTGCCTCAATTAAAGATAAATTGCATTTAGGCAGCTGCTCTTCATGAAGTGTGAAATGCCACACTCTATTCCATGCCCCTTCGTGCCCTTCTTTGCCCCATGTCTTTGAGTCCTGGTCCTTAGTCACAATGCATATTTATTAATGTGAAGATGTCAGTGTTTTAGATTTGTACCAAGATGGAACGATCACCTGAGACGTATGGTGAAAGCTGGATTTTTGTCTGCCTGTATTTCATTTTTTGCGTTTTAGACATATAGAATAAGTGGATTTGGCAACTCTGTGTTAGGTTTGACAGTTTTGTCAGTCAGTCGAGGCAAACTGGATAGAATGACAATGCTTGATTGTGGTACAGCGCAGTAGTGCAGTGGTAGCCCTGCTGCCTCACAACAAGGAGGCCGGGATTTGTGTCCCAGGACCTCCCTGTGTGGAGTTTGCATGTTCTGTCTGTGTCTCTATTGGGTTCCCCCTGGAGCACAGATTTACTCCCACGGTCCGAAGACATGCAGGATGGGTTCATCGGCCTACATGTGTGTGTGTGTGTATGTGTGTGTGCCGCTGTGATGGACTGCTGTCCTGTCCAGGGATTTTTCTGCCTTGCACCGAATGCATGCTGGGATACACCACTGCTCCCTGTTCAGGATAAAGCAAATTTAGAAGGTGGATGGGTGGATAGTTTTTATATTTGCTGCTATGCCAGGAGATAATGCATGCATTAATTCATACAGTGGTATGCAGTTACTATATACTGTAAGTAAGCAATTCAGTACTAATGTGAAATTCTCATAATTAATGTATTTAAGATATAAAAATTTGGAGGTATATTAACATGTTTTGCTAGACCTTTTAGTTTCAGAACAAATGGTGGAAGCACAGCACATAAAAGCCAAATGAACACTGACATATTTTATACTGCATGCATGGAGGCACATTAAAAATGCAGGAAATTAAATTTTAGTGCAATTATTTTATATACTTCATCGAGGGAAGACCTACTGCTCCTCTTCTCTTCACTGTGGATGTGAATGAAATGTTACATGAGCTCTTTGACTCTAAAGTGATAAAAAACTACACAGTAACTTAAAAATTCAAAGCATTTAACACATAGTAGCTTTGTAAGTTTGTTGCAATTGGCATTTCTTGAGGTCTTGGAAGAAGTCCGTAGTGTGAGTCTTGTGAATGATTTTAAAGACCTATTGTTTCAGTCCAAAGAACCACAGAGAACTGAAGACAGTTTATGAAGAATTTGAAAAACTGACCCTCTTCTGGATGGTATGCTGGATACTTTCATCATGCAGTGTCTGGAAAGTTAAAACCCTGCTATTTGTGCCACAGTTTTTCAGGACATTGATGTAAGAGGAGGGAGAAACAGTCTAAGCTGAGACTACAAATGGAAACTTCATGAAGAGTATGCAAGAAACACGTTTGTGCCAAGTTTGACAACATGCTTGGAGTTAATAAAGACCAAAGTGCACAAGCTGTAATCTCATCATTTTCAATATTCAACCATGACGGGTGGCCTACAGGCAGGAGAGAACGTGAACTTGCACATTGATCTCCTTCATAGCAAAAGTACAAGTAAACTGAAAAACTACAATTTCCAAAAAATACATAGCAACAAGTCAGGCTGAACACCTTCAAGAGTGTTGCCAACCTCAAGGGGTAGAATGCTGAAACTAAATGTCGACAGAAATTTCCTGGAGTGCGTTCTTCAATTTAATTGGCTAGATGGGGGCAAAGACTGTGTGCCACGTATTTCAAGGCTCCTGTTTCTTTACAGTACGTCACTAAATACCGGCCATCGCTTTCATCAAATTGCATTAAAGGGTTTGGCATATTGTTAATGACTCAGTCTCTAAATTGTCATTTTTGAGCCGCCAGAAGAAATAAAAGAAAGTGATATTGAGAGTGCTGCTGGATGTTCCACAAGTGTTAGTGAGAGAGGAGTCCCCATTATGCCAGTGTGTTTTGTTTCCTACATTACAGTTGTGCTTCTAGGAAGGCCTAAGAGGAGATTTATGGATGTGATGAGAGGTGACATGCAGGTGATGGGTGTGACAGAGCAAGATGCAAAGAACAAGAAGATATGGAAAAGATGATCCGCTGTGGCAACCCTTAATGGGAGCAGCAAAAGAAGAAGAAGAAGAGGAAGAGTTTCCTATGTTACGGTTGTGCTTCTGTACCAAGTGAGCTCATTTGAACAGATCTTGCAAAAGGCAGATTTGTTCACCAGATCTCAGCTCTGAGTTGTTTTGCCCTTCAAACTTCCACCATATTTACCTCCTCCATCTTTGCTATATCTAAAAATATCCTTAATGTAACTGTAAATGAAGTGATGTTCATAATATGTGCAGGGATTGAATTTCATGTGTGACAGAGAGGGGATATTCCTCACGATGTAACAACAAATGGGACGATTTTACTGTCTTTTGGGGGATTTTGGTGCAGGGATTATAACAAATGACAATTTATTTTAATACTGTATGTGCATATAGAAATTTATTCTGTGACATTTTCTCTACAGTAACTGAAAAACAAATATTGCTTAAAGTTAATACTAAAATGAAGAAAATCAGACATTTTCAGACATGGACATACTGAATACCAAGATGATTCAGAATATTTTTTATGCACATACACTCCTTTCAAACCCGGTAGGCAAGAAAATCACTTTATCGGGTTTGTGACATTTGGTGTTGTGAGATTCATGTTTAATGGAGAAAGCATTAGCTGGTGCTTATGAAGGGCAATGTTTATTGGACAAGTCAAATTAATTCAACTTTGGAATATCATAAACACCTGATTCTTTAATTTTCCAAATCATTTTCTACTTTGTCTCAATTTTAAGACTACCTTTGTGAAATCAAACTTGTAAATTGCTAGGTTATTATTATTATTTCAGATTTCCTGAAAAACATCCCTTGTTCTAATGTTGTCAGGCTACCTCACGGTAACCAGACGTTGCTGTTATTTACGCCTGTGTATTAGTGCCGAGTTAGTCATTGATTTGGACTGTAATGGCAGTAAGCTCTCCTAACTGGAGATGCCATCACATTCACTCCCATACCAGTCAAATCTTCTAATATGTGTCACATGTGCTTTCAATACTAGTAAACATTACTTTGATGTCAAAAACATGACAGAAATGTATTGTTAGCAGATTCATTTTCAGCATGTTGTTTTAGCTCCTCTAACCATGGCTCTCTGCAACTCTGTGCTTCGCTTCCGTTGACATGTTGTACCACTGGACAGATTTCTTCGTTCCTCAATACATTGTGAATTGAACCACATACATGTCTGGCCAACTTGGGCACTTTCAAACATTACGTAAATGCATTTTATTTTGAAATGAACATACGGTGCAGCTCATTTTGCAGCTGTTGAAAATGGAGATGTACGAGGGTGACATCCCTAATGAGTTGGAGCCTATCACTTTCCCAGTCTGGCTTGGATAGACACAAGCTGGACCCCAGTGACCCTGAACTGGATAATACAGTTAGGAAATGGAAGGAGGGAGAGATGGGCAATTGTAACAATGGGAGGATGGCCCATTGTCCAATACAAAGCCTTTATTTCTTTATTAGGGTAAAACAATTTTAATGGAGAGTTGACTGTACACATCATTGCACTCTCAAACCTTGACAAATTATGTTTGTGTATGTGTGTGTGTGCCTATATATATACAGTGCATCCGGAAAGTATTCACAGCACATCACTTTTTCCACATTTTGTTATGTTACAGCCTTATTCCAAAATGGATGAAATTCATTTTTTTCCTCAGAATTCTACACACAACACCCCATAATGCCAACGTGAAAAAAGTTTACTTGAGGTTTTTGCAAATTTATTAAAAATAAAAAAACTGAGAAATCACATGTACATAAGTATTCACAGCCTTTGCTCAATACTTTGTCGATGCACCTTTGGCAGCAATTACAGCCTCAAGTGTTTTTGAATATGATGCCACAAGCTCGGTACACCTATCCTTGGCCAGTTTCGCCCGTTCCTCTTTGCAGCACCTCTCAAGCTCCATCAGGTTGGATGGGAAGCGTCAGTGCACAGCCATTTTAAGATCTCTCCAGAGGCTCTGGCTGGGCCACTCAAGGACATTCACAGAGTTGTCCTGAAGCCACTCCTTTGATATCTTGGCTGTGTGCTTAGGGTCGTTGTCCTGCTGAAAGATGAAATGTCACCCCAGTCTGAGGTGAAGAGCGCTCTGGAGCAGGTTTTCATCCAGGATACCTCTGTACATTGCTGCAGTCATCTTTCCCTTTATCCTGACTAGTCTGCCAGTTCCTGCTACTGAAAAACATCCCCATAGCATGATGCTGCCACCACCATGCTTCACTGTAGGGATGGTATTGGCTGGTGATGAGCGGTGCCTGGTTTCCTCCAAACGTGACGCCTGGAATTCACACCAAAGAGTTCAATCTTTGCCTCATCAGGCCAGAGAATTTTCTTTCTCATGGTCTGAGAGTCCTTCAGGTGCCTTTTGACAAACTCCAGGCTGACTGCCATGTGCCTTTTACTAAGGAGTGGCTTCTCTGCCATACAGGCCTGATTGGTGGATTGCTGCAGAGATGGTTGTCCTTCTGGAAAGTTCTCCTCTCTCCACAGAGGACCTCTGGAGCTCTGACAGAGTGACCATCGGGTTCTTGGTCAACTCCCTGACTAAGGCTGTTCTCCCCCGATTGCTCAGTTTAGATGGCCGGCCAGCTCTAGGAAGAGTCCTGGTGGTTTCAAACTTCTTCTACTTGCAGATGGAGGAGGCCACTGTGCTCATTGGGACCTTCAAAGGAGCAGAAATTTTTCTGTAACCTTCCCCAGATTTGTGCCTCAAGACAATTCCTTTGACTTCATGCTTGGTTTGTGCTCTGACATGAACTGTCAACTGTGGGACCTTATATAGACAGGTGTGTGCCTTTCCAAATCATGTCCAATCAACTGAATTTACCACAGGTGGACTCCAATTAAGCTTCAGAAACATCTCAAGGATGATCAGGGGAAACAGGATGCACCTGGGCTCAATTTTGAGCTTCATGGCAAAGGCTGTGAATACTTATATACTGTACATGTGCTTTCTCAATTTTTTTATTTTAATAAATTTGCAAAAACCTCAAGTAAACTTTTTCATGTTGTCATTATGGGGTGTTGTGTGTAGAATTCTGAGAGAAAAAAAATTTAATCCATTTTGGAATAAGGCTGTAACATAACAAAATGTGGAAAAAGTGATGCGCTGTGAATCCTTCCCGGGTGCACTGTATATATAAATATACATGGCGCGTGCGGAACCCAACAGGACTGCACAACACTCCAACTCCCATGAAGCCATGCGGGAGTCCGAGGCACCCACTTAAACCCAGGGAGGCTGCCATCTAGCATCCAGGGGGAGATACTTTTACCTCCTCTTTGTTCGATCAGCTGCAGGCTTGCTGCTCCTGCTGTGCCACGTGATCTGCATCTCGTGTCGTGCTTCAGATTTTTAAAAGTCTGTACAGCAGCTGTCTTTGTCATCTACTCTTTGTCTTTTTTTTCCAGCCCCATCTCGCGGGACGTGAATTCTTGATATTTTTTAGTTTATAATTTAAAAACAGAATAAGAGTCTGAAAGTCTTAAAACATCACATTAAAGTTTGATAAATTCTGAAAAGAATGATACCAAACATATATATGTAGGTTTTAAAATAAGTCTGATTTAAAGCGTGACAAAAACCATGACATAAAAAGTCAAATAAAATCGCTGCACAAAATCAGCTTAAGATTTTATATATATAGAGTAGATTATTATATGTATATATATATATATATATATATATACAGGTATATATATATATATATATATATACAGGTATATATATATATATATATATATATATATATATATATATATATATATATATATATATGTAAATAAAATAAAATAAAAATGTTTTAAAAACAAGAACAACCAAAAACTAAATCCAGTACAAGCAGGAGCACTCAAGGAGACATTCATTGTATATTGACAGCATACAAAATTATATACCATATACTTATTTTCTTATATGCCTGAAGAAGCGCCCTAAGTTGCCATGAAAGCTTGCATATTGTAATCTTTCTAGTTAGACTTGCTTTTCTCAATGATGTGCAGATTTTTATTAATTCTGTGTTGCTCATTATTATTATTAACAGCAACGGCGCACTGCACACTGAATACACTTGACATGAGCATTCCTAGATTTCATCTTCTTTCTCGTACATTTAGCATTCGTTTGTTCAGAGGTTGATGTGCTTGCTGCTTCCTGAGCATCTCTTCTTTTCTCCACCCTAGCAGCCCGCTTCTTCTCTTCTTTCGTTGCCATCTTTTCACGTTAAAAAAGTCAGTTTTTGTGTTGGAATTACTTAGTACATTTTCCTTAATTTTTCACTGTAGCTGGCACTTAAGTCTTCAATCTGCCTCAAGAATAATTTAAGATATGAAGAGGTAGGGGAAGTGATGGCGAAGGTGGTAGAAATGAGAATGGCGCCCGTACACATACGCTGCATGGCCACTCTGCAGCCGAGAGTTGATTCTACAATAAAATAAAATAAAAAGAGGAATAAAAATCATCACCCCGAAAGCGGACAGTAGATGTCACGTGGTATATGTATACCACATTTCAAGTCAATAGTCCAAACGGGTTGTGAGCTACAGGTGATTTAAAATCCTGGACAGACAAACGGACAGCCACTATAGCGTATTATATAAGAAGAAAGATTATTTTGGTCTTTAATATCACTAGTAGCAGATTATGGCACTCTCATTCCTGATTCTTCCCCCACCTCCATGCTACAATCCCTAGTACTGTAAATCTTAGGCCAATTGGGTCAGTCATTCATTCACTCAAGTGATGTTTGCTAAAGGATGCACACCAAGGGCCATTAACATAAAAGCCTCCTGCATGGGGTCTGGCAATGGGCAAAAGGTCAGAGGTAACATTGTCTCGTTTTATCAGGAGCCCAAAGGCCCACATAATGTTCATTGTGTGCAAATTGTTAGGGAGGAGACTTCATGGTGCTCCATGCCACCCATCTAGATTTACAGTACATTCAAGGATGTCACAAGTGCAGACACAATTCCCAAGGAGGAACTTCACAGCCGGGAGGAGTAACACATCCACATGTGGGCCTGCAGTGGGTATGCCAGACCTGCAGCATGTTATAGGTAGGTCAGAGTAATTGACCGGCCTTGGACTCAGGAGGCACGTATAACACATGGGATATACCTGGGTTAAATATCCTATTAATGTACTGGAATTCATTATTTGATGCTTGAAAGGACAGCCTACAAATTTCATAGGTTGTTAGAATTCACATTTAACTCATTTAACCAGAGTCATAAGGGAGGCCCAGGGACATAAATTGGCGACACTGATGTCCAAACAGTTCACAGTTTGTTGCCTTTTTATAACCTGTTCATATGCTTTAGCATTTTTCTCGGTTGCCAAAAGCCGCGTAATAATTTACTCCTTGGCTCGGAAATAGAGTAACCCTTTTAGCCTGTCTGATCTCCATACTTTCTTTCAAATGCAAAACAAACAAACTTGCTGGTAAAAACTGTGATGCTATCACCCTGGCACGCACGTGATGTTAAGCGAGTAGTGAATTCCTGGGGTACCCTGTATGAGTGTGAAGGGAGAAGGAGAAGGAGATTTATTAATAGCCCAGTGGCTGAAAAGCAAGATTTGAAAGTACAACAGGTTGCAGCATCCAAAAAAAAAAACACGGGGGAGAGTTTCTTGAATTTAGTGCCATGCTGTTTACTAGTCAGGTAATGCCAGTATTATGCCAGCATTGACTATAGAATGTAGTTTTTAATTCAAGGTGGCAACACTGTCGGGCTTAGAAAATCAAAAACACCTTTGATTGTGATATACATTATTTACCCTTCCAATTTTGCTTTTACTGGATATGTTAGGTTGGTTTGGAGAATGTCAACAACAGACACGCACAGCAGCAACATAAACATGTCATTTTGAAGCCAATGTTTTAATACGTTGCTGGGTTTTAGCTCAAGTTTTCCTCCCAGTGGCCAAACAAACAAACTGAAACATTTCATCTTTGAATGTGCATTTCAAGCATCTAAACAAGCTGCTGTAATCAGTTAATTGTGTTCTGGTCATACAGCAACTTCCATGTAGCTTACAATAGCTGAGAAGAATGAATTGAATCAAAGCACATCACTGATATGTCTTCATATCTAGATAGATATAGGGTGGTCCAGATCTAATTATGCAATTTTCATTACGCTATAACTTATTAAGTTTATTACATAGAAAATCACCCTCGAGAAGTGTGCGAACTGACGACATGAAGAATCGTCTTCGCGCCGAACTGGAATCGTCCCCGCATAAATGAAAGTCATCTAGACGATCTGGACCGGCATAATTAGATCTGGACCACCCTGTAGATAGATAGATAGATAGATAGATAGATAGATAGATAGATAGATAGATAGATAGATAGATAGATACTTTATTAATCCCAAGGGGAAATTCACATAATACAGCAGCAGTATACTGAAATACTGATATAAAATAATATTAAATTAAAGAGTGATAAAAATGCAGGTAAAACAGACAATAACTTTGTATAATGTTAACGTATACCCCAGGTGGAATTGAAGAGTCACATAATGTGAGGGAGGAATGATCTCCTCAGTCTGTCAGTGGAGCAGGACAGTGTCAGCAGTCTGTCGCTGAAGCTGCTCCTCTGTCTGGAGATGATCCTGTTCAGTGGATGCAGTGGATTCTCCATGATTGACAGGAGCCTGCTCAGTGCCCGTCGCTCTGCCACAGATATCAGACTGTCCAGCTCCGTGCCTACAACAGAGCCTGCCTTCCTCACCAGTTTGTCCAGGCATGAGGTGACTTTCTTCTTTATGCTGCCTCCCCAGCACACCATCACGTGTGTTTTTCTGGACTAGAACAGAAGTCAGGAATGAGTGCCCACCACTTTAAACAGCTGATTTGGGTTGTTTTCTCCACTCCAGTCTCCTTTTAATGTTCCAGTGTGCACTAAATGATTGCCACCCTTTTTTCTGCTTTTTCCAGTCTTAGCCCAGTTCTCTACTGTAGCTGTTAAACATTTGTGAAAAAATGTAACTAAATTATATTTTCAAGACAATATTTCGTAAGGTATTTCCCAAAAGCTAGGAAATGAGCTCATTTTTTAACTCTTTGAATGAATATTTTACATTCCAACATTTAATTAAAGTAAAAAACAAATATTCCTATCCAAGACATTCATGCTGAAATAATATCTGTAGACATGCAGTGCTGAATAAGGATGAACATGCCCGACCAAATCATTCATAAAATGTGACGTAATTTTGTCATTTTTGTTTTCATGTTCAATCAAATTCATACTACTTAATATACATTTTGGATCAAGGTTAAAAGTTACAGTTGGTAAAAGGTTCAATTTATGTTCTAATCTTATTAATATACTGTAAATTATTTCAAAATCTGTATAAATCATCAGAGTTCAATTACTGAAATGTAGGACAGGTATCGTTAGGTTCTGTTTACGTTAAGCATTTTCAAACTTCTGTTTTCCTGTCTCTTTAAACACCTCCGTGTCTTAAATGTGTACTCATGGTGCAATTTATAAAGTTTGGAATTGCGTCTACTGCTGAACATGTGGCAGCGATCTGAGCCTGCACTATAAATGAAGAGCGCCGTACAAAAATAAACTGCATTGAACTGAGTATCAAATAAAGCTTAGGTCAACATCACACAACTTTTCCAGTGGTTTTCAGTCATAGTCTTCATTTCCGTAGTCTTAGGAAGTCGTAGGCAGTCAGCGGTGCACTCCTGTGAAGCCGGTCGTCTAATGTGAGGTATCTGGTGATTAGTCTGAGTCTCACTGCACTAAATTCAAACTGTCGTAGAGGCGGGTTCTATGTGAGCAGGAGAGCTGACAACCAATGAATGCCCATCTGTAAATGCAACACATAGAATGTAGCAATGAGGAATAAGGAACACACGTTTTGAACCTCACAGTCAGAAGAGAAGGACATCTGCTTGATGTCTTGTGTTTTATGCACTTCAAAATGATGGAAAAAATAAAAAAGTGCCGAGACTGCGGCTGAACTCACTGCAGCTTTTAACCCTTCGTACTGTGCCGGCTTTGTCAGGCAGAATGGGGGCTGTGGACATTACAAAGAAAACAGAAGGATGTCTGTCTGATGTCTCATGTTTTACATACCATAACAGAACAGAAAATAAAATGAAAGGGCCGAGACTACGGCTGGGTTCACTGCAGTTGTTAGCCCTTTGTACTGCACCAGCTCCGTCAGGCAGCACGCTATTGGCTGTAAGGAAAAGGGGCAAGCATAACTGTGCTAGAAAATCAGTGCTCGGACAGCAAATGTGACACAGCCAGTAGTTTCCATTCATTTAATTTGACATGGTTAGCAATTCTGACAAACCGAACATCAAACAATCACGTAATGTGACACTTAGGGAAATAAGTAATGAATTATTAAATAGCCCTCTCAATATCTGGCAGTGTGTTGCTGTCCCATTCAAGAGTGGTTCCTGCAGTGTGCTCCTTTCTTCCAGGGCATGCCCTGGCCCTTGCAGAATAAATGAATGGATGGCTTGATTAAGCCATATTAATTAGTTTTGGCAAATAAACAAAAACATAATTGTGATTTTAATTATTCGGTTAATTTAGTAAAAAAAAAAAATTGTAATAATTTTTGTTAATGTTCCAGATTATTATATATTAATAACAAAATAATTAATTGAAATCCTTGTCATAGGGAGACACTGTGGCCCTAAATTTGTGTGTCTGTGCCCTACAATGGATGGACAGCCCATTCTCTTTACTTTCCTATCTTGTGTCTGATGCTTCCAGCTTAGGTTCTGGCCCGTTGCAAACCTCAATTCAATTTTTTAAGTCAGAAAACAGAGTAGCGTTTTTGCAATAGAATGTTGTGAGGGTCCTGGCCTTTTGCCTACTGTGGCTAAGTGAGACTTCATCTCTACACACCCCCGAGATTTGGCTTTGAAAACGGATGGCCAGATTATTGTGCAGGGCAAAAAAATGAACCTCCACCAAGTATACCCAGCATTCCCAGTGAAGCGTGTGTATGGCATGAGGAGGGCTGCTGAGCTATAAGGTCTAAAGTGCTTCAGTCAACAGGGAGCTGAGGCCATATCCCTGTGTAGCTGTAGTGAAATGTGAACAAAGGTAAAGGTCACAGGAGAACGTGAGATATTTATAGATATCTTTATTATCCTTTTTATGCCACGGACGTGCATTTCTTAACCTCCGCGTGAAGGTTCGCCTTTGTAGCAGAAAAATGTGCGTATTCACTACAGTCCAGTTTTCCGAGGGTTCACTGCAGAGCACGTTCCAAACAAAACAAGCTGATCCATAAACACGTCTCAGAGGAACCAACAGTTAGGTCTAAAGCCGTCATTTTGGAAGAAATATCGAATTGTTTTTGATAATAAACAAACAAAAAAAGGCCCAGCCCAAATAGCTGGCAAGATTTCAGTTAAACGAGTTTCCACATTTCTGTGAGCTAAATACTAAAAGTGATTGTACAAAGCAGAGGTTGCTTGTTGCTTAAGTTTTCGGCCACTGCCGGCGTTCGGAGCTGCTTTTACGAGCAGCGCCTTTTTGACCTTTGCACACACACACCTCTGGGATTAGCCACCCGAGAGGCTGGCTGGCTGCTAAATTGGTGCTTTATACACTCCAACTTTCTGTCTGTGCTTAAAAGATCCATGCGATGGGTTTGGTGGGGGGGCAGGGGGCCACACAGTCAAAAGGCAGTAAGTTCTTTTTGGGTGGCTGGCTTTACCTTCAGGTTTGCCACCTCATTCACGGTCATCTTCTTTTCTTTTTCAGAGAACTCCGTGGCTGCCAAAACAGGGGGCTGCTTCCCTGGCAAAGCCTGGGTACGGCTGGAGAATGGTACCCAGAAGCTTGTGAAGGACCTGCTTCCGGGAGATCGGATTTTAGCTGCTGCCGAGGGATGGCAGCCAGTTTACAGCGAGTTCCTCACCTTCATGGACCGGGACCCTTCAGCCAAGAAAGTGTTCTACACTATAAAAACTCAGGATGAGCCACCGAGGAGCCTCACCCTAACAGCAGCTCATTTACTCTTTGTGGCCAGCAATTGCTCTGACTCAAACCCTGTCCACTTCCAGACAATGTTTGCCAGTGAGGTGCGGCCGGGGCTGTGTGCCCTGGTATCATCAGATGGGCTGAATCTGCATCCTGCTCGAATTGCATCAGTGGCCACCCAGGAGGACAGCGGGGTCTATGCACCACTCACACGCCATGGGACACTGGTTGTGAACGATGTGCTGGCCTCCTGTTATGCAGCCTTAGACAAGCACAGCTGGGCACACTGGGCACTGGGGCCCCTGCGGCTTTTTTATAGCCTAACTGGACTTCCTCGCGTGCAGCAGGAGGGGCTGCACTGGTACCCCCAGCTCCTTCACAAGCTCGGGGTGCTGCTTTTGAATCCCGAGCACTATCATCCCTGGGGGATGGCCGAGACTGAGAGATGAAGCATTTGGCAGCCTTACCCCTTATCCTTTAAAGTCCCATGGGAATGACCTGCCAATTTATTTATTTACACTAAATCCAGCGAGGATGCTTGCAGTTGCAGTCCCAGCCACACTGGGCTGTCCTCTCGGGAAGGCAGGGTCAACTCCAGCAGTAGGGGGCACAGGACTAGAGATCCGTCAGCTGGACATGTGGAGGGTCGTTTTGCTGATTTAAAGACTCCTTAGGGTGTTTAGAGGTACCAAGAAAGAGACTTCTATCTCCATGTACATTTGTGCCTAGAACGCAGGCCTCCATTACTCTGAACCATGCCATCATGGGGCAAGTGGCGTCAGCATATTTGTATTGACACACTCACAGCACCTGCACACTTCCATATACATTTCTGTTTTCACAAAAGTTTTGAAGATGCACTTTCTCTGCAGGACTTCATGTTTTGTCTGTTTGGCCTTCAAGATAGTCCCTTCAACAGAAATGTACCTCTAAGTACACATATATATATATATATATATATATATATATATATATATATATATATATATATATATATATATATATATATATAATTACTTTTTTGCCAAACAGTTCCCATATTGTCCTTGTTAGTTTTCTGAAGGGCAGGTCTAGAGATGTTCTGCGTATATATCTTCTAGCTCTCAAACTGCCTAGAAGTATTAAGACCAGCTGGTGTCCAGGCCCCCTTTCACAAGGCAGTCCCAGGCTGAGCAACCAGAAAGGTTTGGCTGCCCATTCCCATCTGGAGGGGTTTCCTACAGATGGCTTTTCCTCAGAAATCTGCCTGCATACCCAGTTAAAGTGTTTTCGCCCAAAACGCTTGTCCTTTTTCAGCTCCAGATTATTGTACCTGCTGACCTGTCTGTCACTGAAAAATGACTCAGGAATGTCTCTCATGGACGCCGAAAAAAATAATATTTATTCAAGTGAAAGAAAGATCAGGGGTGAGCCTTGCAGGGAATCTGGTATGACTCCGAAATACACACTTGCTAAGCTCCAGACAGCTCAAGCCTCCTATGTCAGCATGAATTGGAAACTGCAGCACCTGTGAGACCTTTGTGGCTCTTTTCCACAGACTATGAATCTGGACAGTGTCACTTTAACAAGATTCAAGTTGTCCACCAAGACTGAGCCTTCACCTGGTGTGGCTGCTACCCTTTTGCTCAAGTCATCTGGCTAGTGTGGAAATGGCCAATGCTGTCCATGTCTTGTGTTGCATCGAAAGCAGCCCCCCTCAGTATTTCGAGCAGATCAAATATAAACTGAATCCATATCTTATCACTTCCATCACCCAGCTGCTGTGGCTCCTGCCAAGCTGTCTCTGCGCGCTTCTGCCCACACACACACATATACACATATCCTCCAGCAGGACAAGGCCTCCATTAGCATTTGTTCTGCTCAGAACATTGCATTCCACTGTATAAATAACCTGCAGGCTCCATAGCTAAATTTTATTTTTTTATGCTCAGATATGTAATATAGAATTGTAAAGGTTTGTTGTCAATATGAATTTTTATTAATATTATATATGAGCTATCCATAGAATAGATTTAATTTAATGATTATTTACAGTACGGTGGTTTTTTAAATTGCATTTTCTTTTTTTTTTTCTTTGTTTTGTTTTTTTTTTTTTGCTCTTACGGACCAAGCATTTCTTTTAATCTGATGTGACGGCAGTTTTCTAATCTCACCTTAATTTAAATAAAAAAGCCAAACTAACCTTAAAGTGGTGTGTTCTGTTTACGAGACCATCAAGACCTGTTTGCAAATACAGTGATACCTGGACAAAGTAGTCAAGTCATCAAAAGGTGGGTGCAGGACCCAGAATGAATGGTGGGAATCCACAGGAGTGGGCTTCTTGTGGTGGCAGTGTATCATGTGGCTGATGGACTTCCATCAGGGTTACCAGGACGGCGGGTGGGTGGGTTTTTGTTTTCTTCCATCTCACCATTTTATTTTAGTTTGATTACCTCAACGTGCCATGATTTACAAAAACAACAATATCATTTACTCTTTTGCTGCTGGTGTGATTCGACCCTCAGAAACTAACTGGATAGTCCGTGCACACGTGACTGTTTCTGTGTTTACTGGAAGTCAGGTGAAAAAAGGCGCACCAGACTGAAGTTAATGGCGGCACAGTGACACAGTGGAAAGTCCAGCTGCCTCACAACCAGAGAGATCCAGGCTCAAATTCTGGACATTTTTGGACTGCGTGGACTTTCTCCAAGCACTTACACATGCCATCGAGCCCTGCATGGGGCCACGTCGGTGTGGGTGTTCGAGTATACCTTGTGGTGGGCTACTGTCCCATCCAGTGTTTGACATTTCTTCTGTCTAAAACTGGAAAAGCGGCCTAAAACTACAATAAGCAAGTAAGGAAGACGAATGAGCGAGTGAGGAAAGATTTACCGTCTATAACTAAAAACCTTTGGTCCACCCAATCCAACTGGGCACAAAAACGTCTAGCAAGTCAAGCCCCCTCTGTAAGAGCAGAGTGCTAAAGGGAATGGGCGACATTACAGCCTACCTACAGCACAATGCACAGAGAAATGAAAGATAGGTTAGTGAGGAAACGGGCAAACCTCACCCCAAATCTCCTTCGACCTCACAGCTCAACTCTTAGATCGCAGACAACAACTCCGTCTTCCCAAGATGCTTAAACTTTAAGCTTTGGTCCAATAACTCATTTCAAGTGGGTTTTTTTTATAAATTTGAATATGACTCTTAATGGACCAGGGGCATCATGTATAATAAAACTTAGAAATGCAAAGTCATGATTTATAAAACACAAACTTGGCACGGAAATTGTCTTAATGTTATGGCAAGTTGCGATCATCTCTCATGTCCTATGCAGATTTTTTTGGTGTTGCAATTTTAGTGACTCCTGGTGGCTGGACAATGAAAAGAACAGAAAATCCGATTTCAGCGCACATTTCATTGATGCGTCAGTCACATTCTGGTAGTCTTGAGCTAATTTTATCACACATAATTGACGTCCTCTCAATACAGCTGACTTTAGTGTTGATATTAATGTACATGTCTATTGGTAATTGGCTTAGTGTGTGGCCTGTCTATTTTGTTCATAAAAAGGGTGTACTGTGTATTGTATGACATAACTGGCAAAGGCAGCGCTAGCAGTAATCAAGATTTATTTTATGGCTCATGACTTGTAGACTGATTTGGACTAAAGAGGCATGCACTTTAGAGTTGTGGGCTGAATACATTACAGACACCATCACGCAGAAATCATGCAATCCCTCATCCCTTACAGGGTTTAACAGTTGTTGGGTTATTTGGCAATGGGTGCTTCTCAACATTAAATGGCTAACCAGCCAGGAATCTTGCAGCCACCCTGAGCTGCGTCATGCCATCAGTATGGGAAGATATACTTAAGATACTACTCAGTCAAGATCAAAAGGCAGTTTGCAGCGATTGCTGATTTTCCTAATGTAATAGATGCGATTGACTTCATGTGTTGTAATAAAAGCACTATCACAGAATCATTTAATTAATATTCAGCTAATATGTGATGCTCAATGTGTCTAACGTTGCTGCACGGTTCAACCCACGAGTCCTTTATTTTATCAAATAGTAGTGTGGGAAGCGGATTTGAGGGTCACGTTGTTTGTAATGGTTGGCTTCTTGGTAAGCAACCCTAGTTGATATGGTTGAGTACATCCCAGACAATGTGCATAATCTTACTTTCAGGTGACAGTGGGTACACCGCAAGAGGGGAGATACAGCATAACAAAAGGCACTCCTGCACATCACCAGTGATAGAACTGATATATATTATATAACTTAGTTTGTTAGTTGCCTCAGATAAAGGAGTCAGCTAAATAAATAAATAATGATAATAATGAAAATAGAACAGACCATTGGTTCATTAAAAGGTAGATGAAGGTCTTTAGACTAGTCAGGCCTTTACGACATACTGTAGAATCATGGACTGACTGCATGGATGACGCAGACCCTGTCCCCCAGCACATCAACGTAATGACAATTCAAAGGCATGTGGATGTCATTCGTCAAATGTTATGTGACTTGTATGTGTTGCAATGTTTACATTTATATGGCAAAATGATTTTGTTTATAAGTTCAATAACAATGCTCCTAATATCTCATAGTTCTGCACACATAACCTGTTTCCATTCATACTGTGTGCTGGCTGTGATGTTCGGACTGCATGAGGGCACTTTGCTATTGTTCTCTCCACTCAGCTGCTCCCACTTCATATGAAGTAACTCCTGCAGAGAGAACAGCAAGAATGTTCTTGTGATTCTTCACTTCTGTCAGTAATACCTCAAGTTCACATTTATTTTATGTCTTTTGTTTCCTCTGTTCTTCCATGGTTTGTAGTAAGGTCACTCGGAAACTTGACCAAATTTATACGAACAAGAGTATTTCCACCATATATGGTTACTGACAGGGAGTGGCTAAAAGCGCAAGTTGATCTGAGATTTATAAAGGAGCTTGGTTTGGCACATGGTGTGCATACATACTGTTTTAAAAAATTGATTTCTGTTGTGTGCATGTCATTTTTGCCCTTCAAGCAGAAGCAAAATTTTAGTATGGAATCTAAGTAAGGCTTTATATATGAGGCCCCAGGTCTTTACATTACTTTCAATTTTGTGCTGTGCCTTCGACCCAGTATGACCACAATACTTCAGTCTGCAATGTTACCCATCAAATATTTCCAGTATTTTTAAAGTAGTTCACCAGCATTTTCACCATGCAGAAACGAGTAGTAGTAATAGCAGTACCGGTGAATGCAATAGGCACACCAATAGCTTGTGAAGGGGGTCACATAACCACCCCCATCTGCACTCTCACTCCATACCAGAGGAGGGCAGCACAAAGCTAATGGAGTGAAAGATGAGTTGAGTCAGCAGCTCAATGCGTGTGAAACCCCTTCCCATAAAATACTATTTCTGACTTTGAAGAGTCCAGACGACAAGACCTCCCTTTGGACCCCTCATACCAATCAGTTAAAAGAGAACAGCAGCCAAAGGGACTGCTAACCAGAATGACACTTGAAACCGATGAATAGATGACAGTTTGGTGAGGAAGCAAGTCGTTAAATAAACTAAACTCTGTCTGATACACCGTAGCTTTTGTGCCGGCCGCAGTTCTGAAGAATATGATAAAACTTACAAATGACAGGGGAATACCAGACCCACATAAGGCAGCAGGGAAAATAAGAAAGAGCTTCACGATGTGCCATCCATATGCAAGAGTCTGACAGCCCTATTCTCCTCAGCCATTAGAAGGCAAGTGGCCTTTAACTTTGGGTTTAAATCTAGAGACAAAGAGAAAGGAAAAAGTGCAAAATCTAAAGCGTTGTCTGTTCAGAGGTGGACCATTAAAGCGCCCAGATGACTGTGTTAGTTTGAATTAATCAGCACAGTCTGAAGTGGAGTTTCATGTTCTTTAAATGAAGTCACAGCTTCAAGTAGACATCGGGTTATCCACCTTTTATAATTAAAGTGTCAAAAAAGCTCCAAAGAAAAGTGTTATGAAATCAAGAATCTGCACTAAACAAGAACTGTCCCCAGCTATAGGAATCTTCCTTTTAGCTCAGCAGGTTGTGATTTTTAGTTTTTTTCCTCTGCTGCTTGGCTGATCCAAGTAAAGTTGCAGGTTAAAGTATAGGAGAAGAACAAGCTGTCATCAGCACCAGAACTCAGACTAAGAATGTGCATCTCTGGAAAAGCAATTTTTAAAATGAAGACAACAGTCCTGGTGGTCCTACAAAGTATGGTAAACGCTCTGAAAGTTCAAATTTGTAATAGATTTTAGGGAAACCTGAACATCATGTCACCTTTATGGACGATGTTCTGAAGCTTTATAATGCACTGGTGAGGCCTCATCTGGAGTACTGTGCGCAGTTTTGGTCTCCAGGCTACATTAGCAGCACTAGAAAAGGTCCAGAGAAGAGTAACCAGGCTGATTCCAGGGCTACAGGGGATAAATTATGAGGAAAGATTAAAAGAACTGAGCCTTTTCAGTTTAAGCAAAAGAAATGAAGAGGTGAAATCCAGTTAGTCCAGTGGATCGAGACTGTTATTTTAAAATGAGTTCATGAAGAACACAGGGACACTGTTGGAAACCTTTTAAGGGTAAATTCCACACAAACATTAAGAAGTTTTTCTTCACACAGAGAACCATAGACAAGTGGAATAAGCATGGTAGACAATAGGACTTTATGCGCTTTCAAAATTCAACTTGATGTTTTTTTGGAAGAATTAGGTGGTTAGAATCGGCAAGTTTGCTAGGTTGAATTGCAAGTTATCATCTAGATTGTTCTAAACGCATCTTCTGTCTCAGTGTCTTTGTGTTCAGGTCATAAATCTGCCATTTTTATTTCAGTCTTGAAATGGATGAAACCAGTTTGTTTAGATCAAAACTTTATAACATAAACTATATTTTTAATTACGAATGACAAATGCAACGTTTAGCAGTCATTTACCATGAGATACTCACTGCATGCTTATCTGGGTCAGATTCTGCCCAGTTAACCAGAAGGTTCATTGAGTGTTTTTTTGAACCCACTTGTTTCAACACAGGTTCAAAGAGAAGCCATGCTGGGTAAACTAGAAGACCTTTTCCCTCAGAAGGTTCCTGAACTGGGCTTTAGATTAACTTTTTGGTTCCCCCTAGGGATTTCTAAGTTAGTAGCTCCATGGTTTGGACCCTGCTAGCTTGACAGTCTCTGTGCACCTTGCATGTGAGTGTACCTTGAAAACTCCAGTGTCCTCCTGCATCCTACAACTGGTAACAAATGATGACCATCATAATTTGCCAAAGTATTTTTCACAGTGAATGTGCCGTGTCTGGGAGGTATGACAATCGAAAGTACACCTTATGAGAAGGATCTAGGAATCATAGTGGAATCTACACTAGAAACATCCAGACAGTGTTGGGAAGCCATTAAGAAGACTAACAGAATGTTAGGTTACAGTACATAGCACAATGTGGGAAGTACAAGTCCTAGGAGGTTATATTCAAGCTTTATAACACACTGGTGAGACCTCATCTGGAGTACTGTGTGCAGTTCTGGTCTCCAGGACTCAAAAAGGACATAGTAGCGCTAGAAAAAGGTCCAGAGAAGAGCAACTAGACCCATTTCAGGGCTAATGGGGATAAATTATGAGGAAAGATTAAAAGAGCGGACACATTTTAGTTTAAGCAAAAGAAGATGATTAAGAGGTGACATGATTCAAGTATTTAAAATTATGAAGGGAATTAGTACAGTGGATGAAGACTGTTATTTTAAAATGAGTTCATCAAGAACACGGGGACACAGTTGGAAACTTATTAAGAGTAAATTTCGCAGAAACATTAGGAAGTTCTTCTTTACATAGAGAAACGTAGGCACTTGGAATAAGCTACCAAGTAGCATGGTAGACAGTAAGAGTTTAAGGACTTTCAAAACTAGACTAGACTAGATTAGATGTTTTTTTAGAAGAAATAAGTGAATAGGACTGGCAAGCTTTGTTAGACTGAATGGCTTGTTTTCATCTAGATTGTTCTAATGTTCTGTTATTTGTCAGTGACCTTATTCATCAAACATTTCTCTGGAAATCTACAGTGCAGTCAGCTTAGATGAACATTTTTTTCCAGAGCAAAAAGATGATTTGGAAGTCAGCATGATATCATAGAGGTGTAGCAGCTATGTGCCGAATTTCCACACATGTGCACTGTAAATGTACTCCACTTCATATTTTGCACTCCATAAAAATAAGAAGAACCTTGCAATATTTTCTTTAAAGATTAGCTGACCGTAATGAGAATATTATGAGTACTGCCACTGGTGAGATAACACTGATCCCTAAGCGCACTCTTTGGCCTCCACACCGCATGGCTAATTTTATATGCCATGCGCCTTAAAGGATCCCTCACCGACTCATACAACACATGAGACCCTGTGAAACAATAATATTAACAAAAGATTTCTTACAATTTACTAGGCCTTTCTGTCATCTTGATGTAAGAAAGTAATGTGAAGTATCTGCACATAGATGAAAAACAAAAAAGATGTTCCAGCTGTGTGAACCTACAACTTCAAAAAATGGAACCAGCCAGTCTATTGTGTGCCCCAAAGATTGGAAATCTCTAAAGTCAATAGTTTGTGCTCGATATAACGTATGCATCTCCAATATTCAAACAGCCGTCTTAATTAACTGTCTGGTGATGGAAAGGGGTGAGTCCACCATAACTTTCTCATATGGTGCACTTTCAAGAGTAAATGGTGAGCACAGATACCATGAAATGAAGAAAGGTTACTGAAAGAGGTAGGATTCAAGGTGTGATTGCAAAAGATGTACAACATTGCCTCATGTGCAGATGGAAATCAGGTAATTTCATGAGAAGGTTTAGGAAGTCAAGTGGCCAGCCTTCTATACTTCTTACATGAGCCACTGGTAATGTCACTAGCACTACCGCGGACCATCTGGAGACTTTGTGCAGTTACCTATTCGTAGGTCTACTTCCTATCATGAAATGGCCCTTTTCTGTGCGAGAGATGACCTTTGAAGAAGAAACTTACTAACATGACTCTGGTCTTTGCTTCATACCTTTTTCACACCTCTGTATGAATCTTAAACACGCCCAACCTTCCCGTTCAAAGTCCAAAGTCTTAAGCAAACTAGCTGGGGCTAGCTATGTGAAAAACAGCTGACGTCACTGCTCTGTAATCCCCTCGGAAGGTTTACTTTGTGATTAGCTTTTAACCTCTTTTTGATAGGAGAGGCGTGTTGTTTTCAAGTTCCGGCTGTTTAAGGAATTATAAGATTGTGAACATCCTCAGGAATTCCTCAGCTTCAAAAAGTTGCAATGCTAATATAAACACTGCGGCAAGTTGGATAACAGCAGATTGCGTGTTTAGGTCCAATGACCTAATCAGGGAAAAGTTTAGATGGTTCCATTTCAAAGAGGGGAACACCATGAGCGGACAGATTATTCCAAACCATTCCATTGATACTTGATCCAGTCTAATAAAATGAAATTAAATGTTTATAGAAGCATTCATGGGCAATCAATACCTTGGTTTTCAGGTACTGACCTCCCCATATCAAAGGCAACCTCCTTACATCTGTATGAAGGCACAAGCATTGGACCAGTGCTGCTTAGTCCACATAAGCAGCCATGGGTAGGATGTCATGACACTAGAGTGGTAACTTCTCTATGAACTACACAGAAGCTGTAAGTTCTTCTGTCATGATATTCTACCCAAGACAGTCCTGAAAAAGGTATGGCTTCCGCTGCGTACATGTTTTCTAATGTCATTGTTTCAGCAATAGCACCCTACCCTCACATAGCTAGACTTTCCTTACTTTCTGTTAACCTCTTAAAAAAACACACTTTTTCAGGTTGTCTGCATGTTATTTGGTTATTGGACCTTCCTTCATCAGTCTGTTTTGCATGAGACCCACAAAAGGATGGCCATATCTGAAATGTTTCTAAAACAAAGTCTGCTACCACCCATAATCTTGTGATCACGCTTACGCAAGTGACACTTTCTGCCTGCATGCTCAAACAGTGCATGCTGAGGTGTCCATCTATTTATATATCTTGATAATCTATTCATTGGGTGGGCAAAGTCAGTCCTGGAGGGCCACAGTGGCTACGGGTTTTTGTTCCAACCCAGTTGCTTAATTAAAAAACAATCCTTGCCAATAATTTAATTTCATGGCTTCTTAGTGCTTTAACTCTGCCATGTCAGGTCGTTCTCAAATCCTATTTTTTTTTTCTTTCTAAGGATATCATCCAAATGATTCGACGTCTAAAACAGACGAGTTATTCTCAATGCTTCACTTTTTTCTCTTCATTTCCCTTCCAAGTATTTAATTAAACCAAATAGCGCATGATAAATACACACAGGTGTAAAGGGGAACAAGCTAAATGGAGAAAGGCTGGTTTCTTTTGTCATTTAAATCGTATTGCTAATAAGGAGCAATTAAAAACTAAGACTGAAATAAGCAATAAGGGGTCAAAATCTTAACGAATGAAGCAGAAGTGTTACTTGAGCAGTAAGTGCTTCTTATTAAGCAACTGGGTTAGACCAAAAACCTGCAGCCATTGCAGCCCTCCAGCAATGATTTTGCCCACCCCTGATCTATATAATAATATTCCTTGATATTTATGTAATCAGAATCATTATTTGAATATGTATATAAATGTATATTGGTGCTCTAAAAAAGGAGTTCAAGGAAAGGATCGATCTGAACCAGTGCTGTGGAAGCAGGAGCAAAGAGTATACCAGGTAAGCTGATTTGTGTTTTCTAGTAAATAAACTGAATTTATGAATTTTAATACATTCTTGATAATCATGGCAACAGAGTCAAGTACCATGTTGCATGGTGGTCAAACATTCATCTATTACCAATGCTACTGGAGATGGAATTATAAAATGAATTGAATAAATAAATGTCAGTGTCTAATGAACTGGCTACTCAGAGTATAAACGCTGGCCCACACCATGCAGGAGTCTCACTGTTTCATGTTTGTAATTGAAAGATGACTGAGAAAGAGCAATAGAATCAAAAACAACAGCCTTAAGTAAATAGACCGTACACACTGGCAGTATAGCATGCTTTCCAATGTTCAGCTCTGTCTAATTTACTACTACCAAAGTTGTGTGCACTCGCTGGTAGTCAGTCATCTCACATCTGCTTCTCCTCCACCATCTTTCTGTTTCAGTTCTTGTAGCTCCCACTGTATTATTTCCCTCCTGCATACATTAAATAAGCACAATGTTAGCTCATCAGCACGCCCGTACCTCATAATCATCTATACCTCACCTTCATCTAGCTACTGAGGAGAAACTGAATGAAAATTACAAATACTAATGGGAAGCACCGGGCACTGGTGAATTCTGCTGCCTCATGGATCCAGCATATTGGCTTTATATCCCACTTGCTGCCTGTGTAGAGTTTGCACTTTTTTCTTCTGTCTTTGTGGGTTTTCCTCCCACACACTAAAGATGTCTTTGTTAGGCTAACTGGGAAATGTTACATTTGTTCAGAGAGTGTGTGTGTGTGTGTGTGCATGAATGAGCCCTTTAATGGCCTGGGTCCCCACTCACTTCTGGCTCATACCCTATGGCTAATACTGCATGGGTAGGCTGCATCTGTCTACAGCCTTGAGTTGGATTAACTGTTTGTGAGAATGTTACTTTATACAACTTACTGTACGTTAGTTATAAATACTGAAGTAACACCATGGCCGCTTATTTTCTATCCATGTTGATCATTAGAAGCCCAACTCTTAAGTACCTTTACAATTAAAATTGCGGTTTTCCTGGTCCCTCCTTTAGTGTTTACTTGTGAACACTTAGAAATCATTTCAATTTTTTGTCTGACGCCTCCTGACTCACATATGATATACTATTCCACTAATTTTAATTTCTAGTTATGCAAGACATTGAAGTTTATGGTGTTTTGTCTCATGTTAAGGTCACTGTTGTGCAGCAAATTATACCTTTATGTTAAAGAATAAACCAATGGTTGTCTTCAGCAAAAATGATCAGATGTACTGGAAGTTGTGTAGGCCACATCACCGACCCCCTAATGGAACACAAGGGCTAACGTTACTGCTTTTAACAATATCAATAATCTAGGCATGTGGAGTTTCATTTTTGGCAATTTCAAGGCTGCTGATCATGAATATCTGTGGTGGGCAGCATCAGTCCTAGAGGGCTGCAGGTTTTTGTTCCAACCCAGTTTCTTAATGAGGAGTTAAGTATTACTGATGAAGCACTTATTGCTCAAGTTATATTTTCCTGCTTCATTTTAGTGGTCTAACATCTTAAGGTTCCCCACCTTTAATTGCTTATTTCAGTCTTAAATACGTAGCTGCATTCAGTGTCTTTAATGGCTCCTTATTAGCAATAAGATGCAAATAACAAGGGAGCCATCAGTTCTCCATCTACCTTGTTTCCATTTATTGATATCCATGTTGATTCATCATGCACTATTTGGTTTAATAAAACACTAGAAAAATAAGACAAACTGAAAATTATCCCACAGTGGCAGCGCTGCTGCCTTTCGCAGTTAGGAGACCTGGGTTCACTTCCCTGGTCCTCCCTGTGGGAAGTTTGCATGTTCTCCCCGTTTCCGTATGGGCTTCCTCCGGTTTTCTCCCATAGGTTAGGTGCATTGGTGATCATAAATTGTCCCTAGTGTGTGCCCTGCGGTGGGCTGGCACCCTGCCCAGGGTTTGTTTCCTGCCTTGCACCCTGTGTTGGCTGGGATTGGCTCCAGAAGACCCCCATAACCCTGTAGTTAGGATATATCGGGTTGGCTAGTGGATGGATGGATGGAAAAGTATCCATTTTAGATCATTTGGATGATATCCTTGGAAAGGAAAAATCTATGCTATAAGAATCTAACATTGCTGACTAACACATTTATAAAATAAAATAAGGTCTGAGATTGTAAAAAGATTGGTTTCTAATTAAGCAATTGGGTTGGAACAAAAACCTGCAGCCACTTCAGCCCTCTTGGACCACCACTGGCTACCTCTGACAAATATGATATTTAGATATTTGATTCAATGCCTCAGGTCCTAATCCCCTATGAGGCACTCCCAGAAAATTAAAAATGACAAATTTGAAACATAAGCATGTGGGCTATGGGTTTTTGTTTTTTCAACATCTGTAATTGTGAATATAATGTTATTTTTTTTATTTTTGACCCCTGAAGTTGGCTCTAGCCCTCTATGGACCTCTATCAGATGGGGTAAAATGACAAATTTCTATCACCACTGGGAATAGTTAGACTTTAAACATTTAAAATGAAGCACACATTTTAATATTTAAAATATCTGATGCAGCTATTCTTTATTATGTACTTCTACCTTATGAAGTAAATCATAACAATTCTTAGGAATACCCTGAATTAGGGAGGCCTGTGCTTATTCAAACGTTTTTTAATAATCAAGTCCTAATTTATTCTTCTGGCCAGAACAGATTGCTGCTTGCACCCATGTCTAAACTGTTCATGAATAATTGATTACAAATATGAAATATAGGGAGTTGAAAAGTAAAATAAGGTAGCTGATAGGCCCTTGGGTATCTGGGGTTAACAGCAAAACAAAATACATTTTAGCAAACCAGGACATACAGTACAATTAGATTTGTTTTTAATTTTCAGACTTAAGTAAAATAAAATAAATATCATTAAGTAATAAGTTTAACTGTAAACAATCAGTAATTACTGTATGGTCTGCAGGAAAAACCAGCAGCCAAAGTGTTTGTCAAAAAAAAAAAAAACTATGTAGATTACTAAGAAAATAACAATATAAAATATGTTAAATTATAGTTTGAGTTACTAATTATCATTTCCAGCAGCCAGGGTGAGCTTACTGACCAGTAAGCGGTGACTATGCTCAGAATGGACATTTTCTCTGGGTTGTGTGGCTACCTCATGCTTTTTTTTCTGGGTCCCAGAGACATAGACATTTCTCTGACTTGAGACTCTATACTGTTTAAACATGAGTGGGTACAGGCATATGTGTGAGTATGGCATCCAGTCACAGATCTCGTTTCAAAAAAACATTGCATGGGTTAAAGCATGAAAGCATGCGTGTGCTTAAAAAAACTTGTCATGCACAAGTTACCCTTTATAAATCACAATCACCTTGTAAATATTTGTATGTGAATGTACCTCAAACCCTGCTCTGAAACATCCATCTATGGATTATGCTATTCAACCTCATAAATATGCAATCAAAATGCTGCAGAACTTCATTGGCTGGTAGAGCTACCTCCCATCTGGCACATCCATACACTGCCACCTGCATTGTGAATGCATTTAAGGAGTTCTTTACTGTGCATTGTAGAGCCTCTCGTCTGCACTCTGGGGGTCAGCGCCAGCATCTGAGTGGTTACCCACTATCACCTGGCACATATGATGACAATATTACAGTTTCAGACAGTGATGATTCAGCCAGTTATAATACCGAAAAGTCAGCCAACACACACAGCACCATCAGCAAGTCATCTGCCAACACTACTTTGGAGCAAAAAAATGAATCATGGGATGACCCGGGCCACCAAGACATGACATGTGTCAGTCTTATCCTGGCATTACAGATGAATTGTTTATTAATGGAATTGCTCTGCTTACAGTTAACAAAAGCAGCTTCATTCTTGCTAGGTGCCCTTATTTTTTTGTAAGTGCAATAAAGTTCCATTTATCCAATTATGTTTGGAAAACCAGACACTGCTGCAAATTGCATTTTTATGTTCACCTGCACATCAACACCATACAGACATGAATTGGTTTATGACTTTCAGCACAACAGGCACAACAAATTTGATGCTTGGCTGAGATATTCCTGTCCTGTTGGCCAGTTGCTTCTGGTAGGTGCCAGTTGCCAGAAAGCCATATTGGGCAAGTTGATTTGAATTATTATATGCATGAGTTGCCATTTAGCTGCATTTCCCTACTTGATCAAGGGTGTCATTTCCCACTTTCTCCAAAAAGGGACACATGGCTCAGAGCTGCTGTAAATATACACAAGTTTTCCTATTATGTTTGTTTTATAAATCCCAACTTTTGTGTGAAAAGTTCTGTATGCACATTTCAAGCATGAGTGAGTACACAAGTTTTATAAATCTGACCCCTGGGCTGGTTAATGAAAAGGATCAGAAAAGGAGGATTAATGAAAATTACATAAAAAGGTACATATTTTTCACTGTTTTTCTTTACCAAGTTAATGCACGTAACAGTCAGTCTAGCTGAAAGGTGTGGTGATTTATGAAAAAGACCCCATTCTGTACAGAGTCAGAACACAGCTCACAGATGTAGAATATACCACTTCTTCACTTCATTTTTCATGTGTGTAAAACCTCTTAGAGATAAAGGGGGAACCCCTGAGTTCGTCTAAAAGTATAAACAAACAGGTATAATATGTATGTATGTATGTACAGTATATATATATATATATATATATATATTGTGAGCTGGAGGGCTGATCGCACCCCAAATAGATACAGACGCCCCTGGGAAAACCACAAACCCTGAAACACTGACTGCCCTCACATTGCTCCTTATCCTTGCACTATAACGTGTAATACAAGCCTCGCGCGGTACTCCGCCGACTTATAAGCCTTGAGCAGCGCCTGTCAGTTTTGGAATTGATTGTTTGCTTTTATCTCTCTCCGCTCCTAGCGGAACTGTTATATCTGACTTGTCATGGAGCACGTTTAAGCTCATGTGTTTGCAGTGTTTGAATAAAAATCCTTCTTGTTTCTACGACCTCTTGTGTCTCTGCGCAAATCTGTGACCCAAGCGTGACAATATAAACCATATTTACTTGTGTACCACGCGCCCTCGTGTAATTTTTACAAAGAAAATCGCGAAAAAAGTTTTGCCCTGTGTACAACGCACGTTGTGATTGTATAGGAAGCACACATTTCCTCCTGTATGACGCGCACCTGATTTTCTAATGCAAATTTTCAGGAAAAAATGTGCACGTGGTACATGGGTAAATACGGTATATATATATATATATATACTGTGTGTGTGTGTGTGTATATGTATATATATATATATATATACTGTGTGTATGTATGTATGTATATATATATATATATATATATAGGGTGGCGCAGTGGGTAGCGCTGCTGCCTCGCAGTTAGGAAACCCGGGTTTGCTGCCCAGGTCCTCCCTGCATGGACTGGCAAAAAGTCCTCATCTCCTCTAAGCTAATTGGTGATCAAGTTTGAAGAGAAAAAAATTCTGATGACACCAAGTTTTGGCTCTTCCACTCGTGCATCTCTACCAGTTTTCACTTACTAGTGGTATCTACATCATTTTTACTAGTCTGCTTGACTCTGGTCAGTTGTCTTGTTCAGTTTTTTTTTGTCTGGTACAAAATAGATTTGTCTTATGCATATTGTTAGGTGGGCGGCGTGGTGGTGCAGTGGTAGCGCTGCTGCCTTGTAGTTAGGAGACTCGGGTTCGCTTCCCGGGTCCTCCCTGCGTGGAGTTTGCTTGCTCTCCTCATGTCTGCATGGGTTTCCTCCCACAGTCCAAAGACATGCAGGTTAGGTGCATTGGCGATTCTAAATTGTCCCTAGTGTCTGCTGGGTGTGTGCGCGCCCTGCGGTGGGCCGGTGCCCTGCCCAGGGTTTGTTTCCTGCCTTGCACTCTGTGTTGGCTGGGATTGGCTCCAGCAGACCCCCGTGACCCTGTAGTTAGGATATAGCAGGTTGGATAATGGATGGATGGATGGATATATTATAAATATGTATATACACACACACACATAACCTGTTCTGAAAAGACTAAACAAAGTCTACAAATTCAAGTGCCACCAGTATTTGTCCAGCTCTGAAGGTAACCACCTCCTTAAAAGCGGACCTTTGAATAATTTGGAAAAATAAGTACAGGTTTAAAGGTATAGAAATGAAAGGAAAAAAAGAAAAAGATTCATTAAAAAGTGCAATTCCTCCCCTTAGTGGTAAAACATAAAAGCTCACAGAGCCAGCTTGTAAAGCAGCTCTCTCTTATGCATTTTCTTTCCACAACAAACTGATGAGTGGTCCTGAATGAAGTCTTAGCTGGAGTGTTTCAAGTAAGAAATGGTC
Source organism: Polypterus senegalus (assembly GCF_016835505.1). Classification (NCBI taxonomy): domain Eukaryota; kingdom Metazoa; phylum Chordata; class Cladistia; order Polypteriformes; family Polypteridae; genus Polypterus; species Polypterus senegalus. Next base: position 93,398,632 of record NC_053159.1, read on the forward strand.
AATATGTACATAAAAATAAAAAAAAATCTCCTGAAATAAATAAAATCTGAAGCATCTCTGAAAGGTGGAGCCCAGGCCCATCTGCCTCCTTGCCCCTCAGTCCATCTTTTTTTAAGAGGGGTGCCTCCCTTGGTCACAGACATATATTTCTCTGCTCTTAAAGTGTGGCCTGTTTTGCATTCAGGCTCACTTTACCTGCTTTGTATTCAAAGTTCTTGAGCACATGGCTCTGCTTTTTTTCAGGTTCACAAAATGCAATGAATGAGGTCCTCAGGCCAGCTAATACCCTACTCTATTGATGAAGCCTCCAACCACTTCTTCTGGCTTCTCCCAGTTTTACCAATTTGATGTTATACTGCGAACGATGCTTCTAATCTGTTGACATCTCTAACAAAAAATGACATAAAACTCACAAAGTATTTGAAAAATAAATACTGTTGGTTATAATAAACAAGCATTTCCCCATATGCATGCAGCAGGTCTGTGATAAACGAGCTACTTGTGCTTGTCCAGTGACATTTCTGTACTGTCTGAATAAGCCCAAATGTAGAAGCCCAAAGAAGCAGCACAGAGCTCAGCTGTTTGTCCTAGAAGACAGGGAAAGAAACTGGGCCAGCAGCGATATACATACAAAACACCCAGTATGAGATCCATGGGGTTTCTAACAGTCAGAAGTACTGGGAGGTGCATCACAACGAGATGTATCCACGTTCTCACTGTGTACATTTAATAATAAATCTGTCCTCTCTTCAGGTGAGATAGCGTCTTCTTGATCCACCTGATCTGCTGACATTGTGCTGAAGGCACAGAAGGGAAAGACGCGAAGTCGCCGATTTAACAGCAGCTTGCTGACAGCAGGTGGCAAGTCATACACTGTGGACTCCTGCTCGGTGCAGCCTCTCGCTCTGTCTTCCAAAAGCAAGCTGTGAAGGCCCCGTTCCTGTGGGGAACCTGAGGGAAATAAAAAGGCAGTGAACCAAACTAGTAAGAAGCAACAGTCAAAAAAATCTTCTAGCCCTCCCCAGGTGCAGGAAAAAACTGCTGGTTCAGACATCCTGAACTCAGTAGGAATCAGTGCAAACCACCTCCTTGTACGTATCTTACATTTAAATTAATAAAGTGAACAGCAGAAAGATGATGAGGCAAGAGGACAGTAGGAAGTTTTTTGGGGAGTGTGGCAGGCCCAGCTGGGACGCCCCTGCCCTCTGTATTCAGGGGGAGCAGCCCTTGATGGTGCAATACCTCCCCCAGGACGCTAGATGGCCGCCCCCTGGGTTGGAGCGATGCCTTGGTTTCCCACAGGGCTCCATGGGAATTAGAGTTGGGTGCAGCCCTGTTGGGTCCTGCATGCACCGCCAGGGGTAGCTGCAACTGGGACTCCTGATCCCGTATGGGCAGCGTATTCGCCACACCCGGAAGTGCAGCCGGAACTCCAAAAATCAACCACCAGGAGCACTTCCAGATGGACTACAAAAGGGCCCAGCAACCAGCACTCAGGGAGCCAGAATCGGGAGGAGGACGACGAGTTTGCCTGGGAGAAGTGCTGGAGGAAGAAAAGAATTTGTTTGGTTTTTGTGTTGCTGTTTTTGGGACTGTGCTGTGACTGGGGAACACGGGGAAGATGTGTCCCCCCAGCTGAAGAAAAACAAATTTGTGTTTTATTTTTACGTGTGCCTCCATGTACATCTGTGTCAGATCGGGTGCCTATATAGCGCCTTTTTCACACGAGGAAAACCTGTAGTATCTAATTTTGTTTATAAAAAAAAAAAAAGTCAGAAGAATGCAGAAAAGGCCATTTCTGTAGCTTCACACCTAGAGTTTTAACATTTACAGTTTTGTCTTAAATGAAGCTCCAGGCGATATGCAGTGCTCACTGTTGCATATCACTTGTTTTGTTCACTTCAATGACATTAGCCATTTGCTTGCTTCCAATTATTTTCCAGGCAAGAGAATAATTAAACAATATTCAATTACATGAGGATCTTCCCTGGAATGGACAATATCAACCACGCAGAAGCACAAATACTGCAAGTGCAACCCCATCCCCTGACCACCACTCCACACAACATAAAGTCACATGTATACTGTTACTGTTTCACTTCATTCATGATACAGTAGAGAATTTAAATCATAATACATAGTTCTAAAAAAAAATTGTGAAGAAAACAGATTAAGTATGGTATAGTAGTTAACATTTCTGCCCATTGTGAATTAATATCCCTCATGCTGTCTGTCTGTCCATGCATTCCGATCTTAGGTTTCTGATTCTGGTTCATCAGTCTACAATGATGTGCTCCTGAATGCCTGAAATGGCCATTTTAATTAAAGATGCAAGGAGGCCCCAAAATAGACACCCAAAGACACACACTGCCCATGAATTGAAATATTATTTGCAGTCTACTCTTTAAGCAGAAGTCAAAGGGGCAATGGTGCCGGTGCGTACAAGGGTGCAAGTGTTCTCCTTGAGCTCTGCAGGTGGTTTTAATTTGACTGTTGCATCATTTACTACTGGGCAGTTGTGATTACATTGTATTTAAAGAGAGTGTAGACCACACTAGGTAACAGAAAGCTCACTCAATCCCGTCCTGTGGCTAACCGACACTCCTGCGTCACTTTACCACACATTGGGTCACTTAGAAAAAAAAGAAATAAGGGGCCTTTCATAGTCAGTTCACTACTAAAATAGACAGTTATGGCTGTACCTGAAACCGTGTTGTCTAAGAAGAAGGACACCACTCCGCCCAGGAACACCGGCATGGTCAGCAGAGACAGGAAGAATATGTCCGCACTTGTTGCTCCTGTGGAGAAACAGAGTGGATTAGTGTTTGCTGGTGGAAAAAAACTCCATTGACTGGACTTTATGCCAGATGTCCTTCTTGTTCTTCCTTACTGCTAAACCTGCTCTTTATAGTATGATTGTTTTGAGCAATAAGACCAAAGAGAAAATGGTCAGTGAAGCAACCAATGAATATGGATTTGGATGTTGTGGTCACACTGATTTATGTATGAATTACTGTCATGGCCATCAAGCAACATTTGGTGCTATAATTTCTATATACTTTACACATAAGCAGGATAAAGCATATTACAAGGCTGGCAGATGAAGGGGCTGGTACATAGTGCCAAGAATTGAATCTTAACACATCTATGTGGTGTTCTGAAGTTCAGCTACTAAGATACAAGACCACAGTGCTTGCTTTTAAGTCTTTTGCAATGTCACTATTCTTCTAAAGTGTTGGTCTTTGAGTTTGATAGTTGTTAAGCGGACATGGCTGAGATAATGATTGTTAGTGTGCAGCAAATACACAGACAAAGGAGCAAAAGGTCAGGTAAGCTAAACTAGGTTGACAGCCAAGGAGCAGTAGAGCAGTTGTTTGTGTGTTATTAGTTTAAGCAGATTATGGTGGTTTATTTTGTGACTTTGATCAGACTAAATTTTGGAGTAACTGATGCAGAAATTCAGGTAATTCTAAAGGGCTACAATTTTTTTTGGCAACTCTAGATGAAAATCATACATTTTCTAAGTTCAGACTCGTTCTGAATGTTACTGAAAATAAACTGTGTCAAGGATGTCTGGGGACACTGCCCGGCCGGGACGCCTGGATAGTCCCCGACATGGACAGTATTACTCCTCGGCCACGAGAGGGCAGTCGCCCGGGCCTATCTGGGGGCCACAAGGAGGGACCTGGGACGCGTTCCTGAGAAGACGTGGCCACTGCCAGGGGGCGCCCGGACAGTAAGGGAATCCTGGATGGCAGCACTTCTGCCACACCAGGAAGTGCTGCCGGAAATACTTCCAAGAAGACCCGGAGTGCTTCCAGGTGCTTTCCTGACACTTCCGCCACACCAGGAAGTGACGTCAAGGGGAGCACCTGGGGCTCATCCGGGCCATGATAAAAGGGGCCGCCTCCTTCTAGCAGACGAGCCAGAGTTGGGAGGAAGGAGAAGAAGCTTGTGAGGAGGAGGAGGAGGAGGAGGAGGAGGAGGAGGAAGGAGGTCAAAGAGAAAGAGAGAAAGAAAGAGAAAAAGAAGAAGAGAAAGAGGAAGAAAGCAAGAGAGTTGGTGAGAGAGGAAAAGGATGTGGTGCAAAGGAAAATAAAGGAGTGTGTTTTATACATCCTGGTGTCCGTCTGTCTGTGTCTGGGGGTACGATTTCCACAACTGATACTGTGAATTTCCCCTTGGGATTAATAAAGTATCTATCTATCTATCTATCTACTAAAATTATGTTATTCGTACTCTTTTTAACATTTGGTAATTTTGTCAATTTACAAATGTGAACTGTTGTGCAAAATCTCTACAAGCACCAGCAACTTAGATTATGATTCCATATTTCAAACTTGTCTTCAAATATAGAAAAATCAGCAATCTTAATGACTGCTGAGTATGATACAAATATGAATAAAGCCTGTTTTTTTTTACTTAGTAGGCCTAAACATTAGTTTTGCGCAAACAGCATGCAACTTTCTTATCGTCCATAACACAAGGTATTCATGACGTAATTTGCAGTATAATTCAATATTTAAAAAACAAAATCTGAAAATAAATGGCATTTCACTTCGGGTGAAAGTTGTGCTATTGACACAAGAAGAAAGGTATTAAGTGTCCAGCTTGTTATCAAGTATTTAAACAAAATTTTCTAGTGGGGGAAAAAAATTCCCTTTACTTTCCTTTCACATGTACAGTAATCCCTTGCTATACTGCGTTTCGACTTTCGCGGCTTCACTCCATCGTGGATTTTAAATGTAAGCATATCTAAATATATATCACAGATTTTTCGCTGGTTCGCAGATTTCTGCGGACAATGGGCCTTTTAATTTATGGTACATGCTTCCTCAGTTTGTTTGCCCAGTTGATTTCATACAAGGGACGCTACTGGCAGATGGCTTATAAGCTAACCAATCAGAACATGTATTACGTATCAACTAAAACTCCTCAATGATATACGATGTGCTTCCCGTGCGGTGCTTGATTGCTTGCTTTTCTCTGTCTCTCTCACTCTATCTGACGTTCTCTGCGCCTGACGGAGGGGGTTTGAGCAGAGGGGCTGTTAGCACAGAGGCTGTTTGCCTAGAGGATACGGACGCTTCTCTAAAAAATGACACTTTATTGCGGTGCTTCGGCATACTTAAAAGCACAAAAGCACGTATTGATTTTTTGATTGTTTGCTTTTCTTGCGCACTCTCTCTCTGACATTCTCTGCTCCTGACATGCATTCCTTTGAATAGAAGATATATTTGCATTCTTTTAATTGTGAGAAAGAACTGTTATTTCTGTCTTGTCATGGAACACAGTTTAAACTTTTGACTAAGGGGTGTTATTTCATGTCTGGAGGGCTCTAATAAAGTTAACAGTGTGGGAAAGTTTATAGGGTGTGGAGGACTGCCGGCTTCCTATGCCGGTCCGCACCCCCAGGCCGCCAGGAGGAGCTCTCCCGACAGCAGGATCGTGCCCCGAGGTCCAGCAGGGCCTTATGGACCTTGTAGTGTTTATACACAGCCCTGCTGGATACCTTGGGGGCCACCAGGAGTCGGTGTGGGGGGGCTTTTGTGCCCTATGACCCGGGAGTACGTCACGGTCACGTGACAGGAAGGAACGACGTGCTCCCGGGTTGAAGAAAAGGACTGATTGCCCTGACCCGGAAGGAATAAGGAACTGTGGACTGTTGGGACAGGAACACCTCCGGGTCAGGGGCTATAAAAGGACGGTGCCTCAGTCCAGACACTGAGCTGTGCTGGATGAGAGAGGAGCAAAGTGTCTGGGCGAGGAGGAGAGTTTAAAAGAGTATTGTTTATTGTATTTAATATATGAGTAGTGTGGAGGGTGCTTGGTGCACTGTGAAAGAAAATAAAAAGTCTTGGACTTTTACCTGGTGTCTGGAGTTATACCTGAGGGTTCAAGGGAGCACTAGCGCCCCCTACTGCCACAAAGGGCTTTAAATATATAAAAATAACCATACAAACATATGGTTTCTACTTCGCGGATTTTCATCTATCGCGGGGGGTTCTGGAACGCAACCCCCGCGATCGAGAAGAGATTACTGTACACACTTTCTTGAGCCATCAGATATATGTTGTGTCTCTACTGGTAAGAGGACCCCCATGTTGTTAATTATTATTGCAATCACAATCCTAAAGATGCACTGGAGAGAGAACTGAAACTCAAAGCTCCACAGCACATGGAGAGTGCAAGTTCTCATCTGCAGGAGTCAAGAAACAGGAAAGCATGGTTTCCAGGTAATAACGATGGGAAGGAGGCAAGAAGGAGTCAATTTTGTAAAACTGTATGCATATCAAAACATGCCTGCTTCAGCACTACCAAGTAACCTTTTTGCCAACACATTAGCATACCATTGAAAGCTTGCATCTTTCCTACTAAAACTAGAAAACGCAACAGTCCTTTTCAGGGCTACTTTCTACCAGAAAAATGGAAAATCAAAACGTTTTCTAAGTGAGGAAGACACAGTGGCATAAATTCATGCATTTACCTTAGCAGAGTTAACTACAGTAGTGCAATATTCACAGGCTTCATTTGTAGTTTTAAGTTAATTCAAAATGAAGCTGCAAGGAAAAAGGAAATATGAACATATTACTCTTATTCTTACATTTTAAGAATATTGCCCTTATATTGTTATATGTAAATGGTTTTGACACTACAGAACTTATCATTGCATACATACAAGGGCATACACTCCAATCCCAAAATGCTGGTCTTTTAAACATATTGAGGATAAACCCAATTAATGTAAAAGAATGAGCCTTTAGCTTTAGCGTCCAAAAGCTGTGAAACTACAAGGAGATTCACTCGAAAGAGACCCCTGAATATTTTGTAATAACTCTCGCTAGGACAAAGCAATCTGAACGAAACAATGTGCAATGTGTTCCTCGGTATATGAAGCTTCGAACAGGCCGGGATGCCCCTGCATCAGAGCAATGAGGTAGGCATTGGACAGCCGTTGTGACGTTTAACCTCCATTTGCAACTTCTGGGTGCATACCACCTGTAATCCTTCACTCAGTCACTTGACTTCTCATCAGGATGGTGATGTACATTATTGAGCAGTGCATCTTCATGGTGCGAACCTATTGGGTCACCAATTTGTTTAAATGATGCGACAATCAAATGGATGATTGTGAGTTAATGAAAGGTTACTTCCAGCAAGATGGAGCAACATGTCACACATCGGCAAGGAGCATGGCAGAAATTGAATCCTTCTTCGGCAACAGTGTAATTTCAAAGGCACTTTGGCCACCATGATTAACAGATCTGACACCACCAGAGTTCTTCCTTTGGAGTATACTCAAAGGGAAAGTCTATTGGAACAAGTCTCGTACTGTGCTAGATTTGAAGGAAAACATCCAACAAGAAATTGCTGTTATTCCCCCCTGAGATGCTTGTCAATATGTTCAGGAACATGGAGCACTGTGTTGAAATGTGTCTGGCAGAAAAAGGAAACCACTTCCAGCATTTCAAGTTATGCAATCGATTATAAATACGTCAAGGTATATAGCATATTTTTTTTGGTTCCGATTGCTTCATCCCTAATGGGAGTTACATCAGTATATTCGGGGCCTCTTTTGAGTGAATCTCCATATATCTTTTAGCTTGTGTAAGTGATGTCTCTTCAAGTTCATCATTTAAATCTACACCAAAGTTAACCTGTTGGTAAATTATCTACTTCTTGTTAGGCTGTCCAGATAGACATATGACATTATAAAATGCCCAATGGTGGCTAGTTGGCATATGTCATGAAATCTGTGACTTTATCTCTTCAGGCTGACCAGGACTCTCCAAAGTTGTATTTTCTCAAGAAATCTTTTTGACTAATCCCTTTGCTTTTCTGCCTTCTGTTGTTAATTAGCTATAACTCATTTATAATGTTAATGAACATTATTTTGTCAAGATATGAACATCTTAACCAATGAGACTGGTTCTCTTGTTCTGTATATTTAAATAAATGTGTGTACACGTTGTATGGTTTAGTAATTTATTATTGTAAAAACTCAGGAGTGCGAAGAGACAGATGATGGAAAGCAGCAACTTAATCTAAAACTGGTAGAGAGTAGCCCTGAAAAGGGTTGTTGGGTTCACTAGTTTCAGTAGAAAAGAAGATCAGCTGTAGTAATTGGTTTCTCCAGGTATCCCTGTCCCCTCTGACATGTGCTCGGCCATCCACAGAACGTGTCCCTCTCAAGTCTAGTTTCAGGGGCGCTACACTATTAATGCATTATGCTTATAAATTTGAATGTGTGCTCTAAGCCTGTACTCAGTGAAGAATGCAATACAAAAACAACATGAAATTAACTGAAATGGATTGTGTGCCACAACGTTTAAGGCCTTCTGCTACCTCACTGTTTTATTCTATCTGTGATCTAACTGTATCCAAATTAATAAAAACAGTTTTAGAACTATTTTGTACTGTAAATATAAAACATTGGAGTTTTGTTTACAAAGTTAGAAAATGTACATTTCGCCTAACATTCAGGTTAACTTAGCTAACCGCATTAAAAGTTGGAGCATTGAAAATTTGTCTAGTTACTTCATTAAAGAGTCAATTATTATGTTTTTGTTTGTTGTGTTTAAAATAACAATGATAACAGAATGCAATTTCATGCATTACTAGACTACATTAAATACTGTACGTACTTTTGAACATATCGTGAAGTTAGAAAACGTAGTCCAAAAAGGCTTATGGTAGCTCAATAGCTTTATAGACAGCAAAGTCCAATTCAAGTTATGTAAAAGTGCCAGAGATTGGTTTCCTGCTGTTAGGTGTTGGTTGTAGAGGTCATGTGATTAAATGTAGATCAAGTTTATTAAAAAGAACATTTTTAAAAGACGTACCCATTAGAGAGTTTCAATCTTTTTTTTCCAGTTTCTACGTAAAAACCTGTTGGGTGCTTTGGATCACGATGAACAGCTTATTCTGGAGCTTTGACACTAAAATACAGTGTCAGAAAAATCCTGAATCATTACAATGTGCAGTGTGGTAGATAGGGGGTGCTCTCGCTCCCTTGAACCCCTGTCCACGACTCCAGGTAAAAGTCCAAACTTTGACTTTATTACTCTTCCACAGTGCACAAAGCACACTCTCCACCACAATACTCATATAAATCACAATACTTCACAATAATACAATCCTCCAGCTCCCAGACGCGTTGCCACCCTTCCACCCAGCTCAGCTCGCTGTCTGGGAGCTCCCACAGTCCTTTTATATCTCCTGACCCGGAAGTGTTCCCAATCCCCAGTCCATGTGATTCTTAATCACTTCCGGGTCAGGTAAAAGTTCTTTTCTTCAACCCGGAAGTCTGTCGCTCTTCCTATGACGAACTTCCAGGTCATAGGGCATGAAGAAATCTTCGGTCCTCCCTGCAGCTCCCTCTTGTGGCACCCATGGCATCCAGCAGGGCTGTGCATAAAAATTCCATTGTCCATGATGCCCTGCTGGTCTTCTGGGGACCTCCATGCTGCAAGGAGGGCTCCACCTGGCGGCTTGGGGGTATTGGCCGGGATAAACGGCTGGCCATCCTCCACAGCAGACATTGCAGCTTTGACATGGTTTTTAACCTAACATAAATACTGAGTACCCACTCGTAATTCCTTTCCTATTACATTTTTTTTGGGGCAGTTTACTTACCCCAGGCAGCAGAAGTGTGCTGGTGCACCAGTAATTTGCACACAGTTTTGCTATCTGAAGCGGCTGTCAGACAAGTATAAGAGGAAAAAGTATAAAAAATACATTTTATACACACACACACACACACACACACACACACACACACACACACACACACACACACACACACACACACACACATATATATATATATATTTATTGTGGACTATGGCTGAATATTCATCCCAGCCAATACCCCCAGACCGCCAAAGGGAGCCATCCCCGCGATATGGAGATGCCCCGAATTCCAGCAGGGCATTATGGACATTGGATTTTTCTTGCGCAGCCCTGCTGGATAACATCGGTGCCGCCAGGGGACGCTGCAGGGAGGCTTGGAGACTTCTATTTTACCTCTAACCCAGAAGTACGTCTGAGTCACAGTGACAGAAGAAATGACGTGCTTCCATGATGAAAAGAAGAGTTTTGATCTGACCTGGAAGTGCTAGGCAGTCACATGGACTGAGGGTTCAGAAGCACTTCTGGGTCAAGGACTATATAAAGGACTGTGGGAGATCCCAGGGTTGAGCTGAGTCGGGAGGAAGGGTGGCAACGCGTCTGGGAGAGGGGGATTGTTTATTGTTTGATTATTTGATTGTGATTTATGAGTATAGTGGAGTGGAGGGCGCTCTGTGCACTTATTTGTCTAAATAAAACAAGTATTTGGACTTTTATCTGGTGTCTGATCTGAGGGTTCAAGGGGACGACAGTGCCCCCTATCTGTCACTATATATATATATATATATATATATATATATGTTGTTCTCATATCTATATATATATATATATATATCTCTAAGTATCTATCTATATATATATACCCGCGCTTGGCAGCGGAGAAGTAGTGTGTTAAAGAAGGAAAGAGAAAGAAAAGGAAACATTTTGAAAATAACGTAACATGATTGTCAATTTAATTGTTCTGTCACTGTTATGAGTGTCGCTGTGATATATATATATAGCAAAATACCCGCGCTTCGCAGCGATGTCATGTGTTAAAGAAGTTATGAAAAGAAAAGGAAACATTTTAAAAATAATGTAACATGATTGTCAAAGTAATTGTTTTGTGTATTTGGCGGCAGCGCCACAAGTTGTTTTCGTAGCTGCATCAGAAAATGTACCACGACGCCTGACACGCCTCCTTTTTACTGTTTTCTCAAAGCTTGGATTGCTGCCGTCATATATATATACACACACACATACATAGATACATACATACATACACACATATATATATATACATATATACACATACATACCTTCATATCTACTTATCTATATACATATCTACATATACACACACACATATATATATATATATATATATATATATATACACATACATACCTATCTACATCATATATACACACACATACATACACACACACAAATTATATATATGTATGTGTGTGTGTGTGTGTGTAGATATATAAACACATACATATACTTGTGTGTATGTTTGTATGTGTCTATATGTGTGTGTATAGGTTTGGTCACTGAGTGCAAGGGAAAAATAATAAATTATAGTCTATAAGTTATTAAACAGTAAAACATTAACGTTTTAAGAAGTACAGGTACATTGAAATTACATTTTCTATGTGAACGCTCAAATTTGTGCCTCTGGTAATGTGCCTTACCGGCATTTAAAGAAAATTAGTTTTGTGTCCTCTGCAGTGTTAAGAGAGAAAGGCTTTGGTTTGGGATAAAAGGAAAAAGGTGTAAAGAAAGGAAAGTTGCCTTTTTCTTTTATATAGTATAGAGAGATGTGTTCGCTGATGTTATGATCGCCTTTTGGGGACAGTCGTGTGGTCTTGTGTAGACTGGTGAGACGCCCCGCCATTAATCGGCTGTGATGGCACTGTCAGTCCTCCACTCGTGCGTGTCTTCATAATCCGAGCTGAGGACCTGATAATCGTGATACGAAAAGAAAGTGTGAATCGCCTTAATATTATTTTGCCGTGGTGTAGAAAAGGGGTCCCGTGTTTGCACTTGTCTGGGCTATAGCGCAGGGGGAGGATGAAAAAAATTAAAAGTGCTCACTTTGACTTAAGGCAGAAGCGCAGTCAGCGTCTGAAAGGCCGGCACAGCTATGCACGCGCTGGCTGCTCGACTTTTGCTGGGCAGGAGACCCCAGTTTTGCAGACACATTCATGATATCAAAAGTCTCAGCTCTTTGGAGGTCATTCATATATATATATATATATATATAGCAAAATACCCGCACCTCGCAGTGGAGAAGTAGTGTGTTAAAGAAGTAATGAAAAAGAAAAGGAAACATTTTAATAATAACGTAACATGATTGACATTGTCATGAGTGTTGCTGTCATATATATGCCTGCCTAAATAAGTCACCCTCGCTTTGCTCTTACTTTTTACCGCTCATTTAATCATGGCTAGTGGCGGAAAAATTATAAAATGGAAGGAGGATGGCTTTACCAAAACAATTATTGATGGCTTAATCGATTATTCATAAAGCTTGAATTGGTGATCTGTTTTTCTGTGTTAACCTCATATTTTTCATACTTCTTCTCAAACTAAGGTGGTGCGAGGGTAAAATGAATCGGATGCTGATCAATGTAATCGTGTACCAGGAAATCATGCATTGACAAAAGCTCCCTTTGCTTGTAATGCAAAGTGTGATTAAATGCATTCTTTTTAACGCTATGGAGCACATGCATCAAGCTTCTCAGCTGTGCTTGTGCTAAGAAAAGGAAAGATTTTAAAATAACGTAACACGATTGTCAATGTAACCTTTTGTAAGTAGTGCCTGGAGGATTCAGTGTGGAGAAACTCTAGAGACAGCGTGTGTATTAACTTGTGGATTTTTCTGTGAGTATTTGGTGGCAGTCTGACGGTTGCTTCGAAGACGGCGTTAGCATGAGCTCAGCTCAGAGCGAAATAAGATGAATGGGGGGAGATGATGACGTGACTCCCCCCGCCTTTAACTGTCAATCCCCACAAACACAGTCTTTTGAATTTGCATAAGCACACCCCTTCACCTACAATTTTAACTTAGTTACAAAGTGATCAAAACTCTTGTTTATATCCCGCCCTCTCATTAAACTTGTATCCCGTGATTACCTGTGGGCATGTGAAACGCCAGCGTAGCCTGTCTATGAACTTAATTTAAAGTTTAGGTTTACACCTTGCTTTCTTTCCGAGGTAGCAGCACTCATGAATATGGTAGTATATGTCACTCGCCGCTTCTTATTGTTTCGCTGCCTTCTCAATTATATAATGCATGTTTTCTTAAGCGCTTTTGGAGGTCTTCCTGGTTTTCTACGCACTGCGTTGACAGTCAGTTCACGGATTACGTGGGAGGCGTGATGATGTCACACGAAACTCCGCCCCCACGCCTTTCCAGCTCAACTCTATTACAGTTAATGGAGAAAATACCTTCCAGTTATGACCATTTGGCGTAGAATTTCGAAATGAAACGTGCCCAATTTTTGTAAGTAAGCTGTAAGGAATGAGCCTGCCAAATTTCAGCCTTCTACCTACACGGAAGTTGGAGAATTAGTGATGAGTCAGTGAGTGAGTGAGTGAGTGAGGGCTTTGCCTTTTATTAGTATATATATATATATATATATATATATATGTATATATATATATATATATATATAATACACTAGCGACTGTGAGCCCGATCGAATCGCGCTACAAATTCTACATTTGTCAAATCCATACTTTCTCTGCAAAGAATTATTTGTTTTTTTAAGTCCTTGAAATGACTTTGTTATCATGGGACTGATTTGTGCTTAAAATAGACCTTTTCGGCCGATGTAATGAAGAGCTTCTTGTTTAAACGGGGCTGAGAGACGTGAACTCAGCTCTTTGGCGCACCTCATTTGATTTTTTCTGGCAAACAAATTTTCAAAACAAACTGTATTTTACGACTCTAATAAGAGTCGGAGTAATAATTATGTTGGCGTGGTCATTTTAGATCTGAGATCGGCTAAAATTTAAACAATGACCATTGTTAATACCCAGCTGTCTATACTTAGTTTGCCAATAGATGTCAGAAAGATGGATGTCAAAACCGAACTGCCCAAAGATAGATTCGACGTAGCAAGCAAATGGCAATACGTTCTAAATTACTTACAGTTCTGGAGCTGTCGAAGGGTTTTAGTCAGTCGACAATGTTAGTCCTGGAAAGTACACCCCACCAAACCAAACTTACTGTTATCTGCTTGAACCAACACGACTTACTATACTCGGCCGTCCAGCGGAGTCGCTGAAGCATTCGAACATTCTTAGCCAATCATGCAATACTGCATCCGCGTTTGCCACGTTATGTAACTACAGAGTCCCATTGCATGGTTCTAACTTGTATTGAGTCAAGGTATTGATGCAAACAACATACATACGGGGTATTGACGCGAACAACATACATAAGGATAGTATCAAATTATATATATATATATATATATATATATATATATACTAGGTTGATCCGCCTTTTAAGGCGACCGACTTTTAAGTTGACCACTTCTTAAGGCAATTCAATATGTAGATCAATTTGATATTTTATACAAACTCATTAATTTGGTTATATTGCATTTGAGCGGTATTACTTTAATATTCATAGTTTCTGTTATTTTTGTGATGAAATTTAAACTTTTCTTCTATATTGAGGTCGCCCTTTTGAACCCCCCCTGATATTTACTACGTGGAGAGGCATTTGTACTCCATCAACATTAATTATTTCCAGAGACATAATTTTGTCTATTTTTACAGCGCATCGCGCACAAAAGCAAGGGAACAATGGGAGCACCAAAACTCTGCTCACATCATGTCGCTTCGTACCGCAAGCTGCAAGTAGTAAGTCTGTGATAAGCGGAATACCACTACGCTTTCCACTCATGGGATGGAAGGACAATCCCGACCGCTTTTATATAGTAAGAAAGAAAGAAGAAGAAGATATGGCACAGTCTGGAGTAGAACATCATCTTTTACCTGGAAAAACGAAACTACAAATCCCATCGTGCATTGCAAAATGGCATGTGTGAAACTCCGCACCTGTGTAGCACTCACGGGACGGAAGGACAATCCCGACCGCTTTTATATAGAAGGATATATAATTTCGAAGTGACTTCTCTCAAATCAACTTTCTTTATAAATTTCATTGTAGTATAAGTGCATCAGATTTTAACAGATTCAGTTCACTGGGAGCTGAGTTGTTTCATGAGGACAGACAGACAAACCAAACGGAAAGATAGAAATGTCAATTGCAGTAGGCACTTTTGCATTCAGCATGTAGGTGTTTTTTGTAACTAACTATGGCCTACATATGCTCTTAAGTCTGTTTTGCAGAACTCTAGCATAAAACATTGAATCTACAATTAAAAGTGTTTGTTGGTTCTACACATTCCAGGTTAAATAACCTGTTCAAGGCATGACAGTGAAGTCAATGTGGACGACTGAACTGAAGGGGGTACACAGTAGTTTACCTTTTAGCAATGCTTCTCTACACCTTCAGAGTGTTAAATCAATTCCAATGTGGAATCCCCTTGCCTAGAAGTGTTTTCTTCAGGTACTAAATGATAAAAATGGTACCTTTGTAAAATGCTTCATACTACTCCCTATCAAAGTGCTTTGGATGATTTTTAAATACAGTGCTGTTTTAAGAAAAATATTCATCGAAACAAAAGAAGCAAAGTGTAATTGTTGGACTGCAGTGGCACTTATATTGCTACTTGAAAGATATTCATTTTATAAAGTGATCATCCAGTTACAAGACCTCTGAATCCAAGAAAAAAAAGACAGTCCACTAACCTGTCAAGTTTCAAAACAGATGGAAAAAGAAAATACTGGTGGGCAGGAGGACAAACATGAGGGTGGTGAAAGAAGTCTTTGGGCACGAGAGAGAGAGAGTGGAAAACCTGAGTTTCTAATATTAGTGTTTATAAACCCTTTGAGTATGGTAAGAGACACAGAGGGACTTCATCTAAAGTTGTGTGGTTCTCTTCATACAATCCCTTGTTTATTTTTTATTTCTGTATCAATTAGACTCCTTGATTAATAAGCCTGGATGAATACAAACAATAAAGAATATCCACTTCAGGGCAGTATATGCACTGTAAGCCCCTAAAAAGCTCTTTAATGCAGAGGCGGTGCCTTCAAGGTTAGCCTCACC
The DNA here is from genome assembly GCF_016835505.1 of Polypterus senegalus. Lineage (NCBI taxonomy): Eukaryota > Metazoa > Chordata > Cladistia > Polypteriformes > Polypteridae > Polypterus > Polypterus senegalus. Next base: position 93,414,437 of record NC_053159.1, read on the forward strand.
TTTCAGATTATTTTTGTCGGAGATGGATGCAGCACTCTATTGACAGATCCATGAGGTAAATCGTTTTGAAAGCTTCATTTAAAACATGATAATCCTCCTGCAACAGTGTGGTGAACCAACATTACCACAGAACAGTCTAAATTAGAACACAGTCAGACTTTTTAAAGAAGTATACTCCCTGTAGCAGTCAAATGTTTGACCAACAGAACTTGCTCAAAAACAAGTACTGTAGACTCAACTTTATAGTGAGAAAAACACTCATTTTATAACTGCAGTATATTATGCTGATATTTACAGTTACATATAAAGGATGACATGTGAGGGGGAAAAGATTAACAAATTTAAAATTCTTCCAACTGTGATTGTACAATTACATGTAAGTTGAAACAGCTACATATGCTTTTATATCTGAGCACAGAAACACAAATATTTTCTCATTAAATAACCATGGACAAAACAAAGGAAGGAAATGGTTCAAGTTATAATATAGTGAAATTATGATACATCCATCCATCCATTATCCAACCCGCTATATCCTAACTACAGGGTCACGGGGGCCTGCTGGAGCCAATCCCAGCCAACACAGGGCGCAAGGCAGGAAACAAACCCTGGACAGGGCACCGGTAGGGAATCCATTCCTGGGCTCCCGATTAACAGGAGCCCGGGATTCCCAGACATTGTTCATTCCTGCATTCCCGGAAAACTGGGAGCGGCCAAGCTCGCATATATAACATGTAAAAATTGATCAAGAAATAACAGAGTTATAGTTGAAAATAATTAAGTGGCACAGTTTTTTGGCCCATGGTGAAGTGTTTTGCAGATTCATTCACTCAACCCGCTCCGACTAAGAATGAGTACAGTGGACTGGGAGGAGTCTGCACTCGGCAGGTCACGAATGCCGGGACAGGGCAGACTTCATTGACGTCTGTCAGACAACAGTCTTGAACAGCAACTTGAAATTGCAACACGTCAGTCTGTTCCATCCTCATTATCTGTGCCAAGAAACTTGCAGAATGATGACAAGAAACTGGATGCATTAGTAAAAGCTGAAATTGCTGAAAAAGCAAGTGCGGGCATTGTTAAGAACAAGTTTATAAGTATCTGATCAGGTAGATCGCGTTGCATTCAAAAAAAAATATTTTTTAAACGTTAGTCTATCATATATCCTCCCTATGGCATTTGCCACTTGATTGACATACAGGCTGGCCAGTCTGAGATCTCGTCTCTTCTAACACACTGGTCGTCCCACGTGCACCCATACAATCAGATTTTGATTCAGACTACGAATGCCATGAATGTAATTACACCGATCTACGTGCTGTCAAATAAACGAACCACACGCCGTGGCTTCGCCTCTGACGCTGACGCAGCGAGTGTGTACGCCTGATGAGCCCAGAATTAGGGCGAAACACGTGTCACGTACTCTTTGCATAATTTGACAGTAAAACTTTGCAACATTCTATGATCTGCTTCTCGCAACTGAAAAGGGCACCATGGCAGATGTTTGCCGACACAAGCGTTACCTGGTAGGTAACCACCCATACAATCAGATTGTGATTCAGACTGTGAATGCCATGAATGTAATTAACCCGATCTACATGCCGTCAAATAAATGAACCACACGCCATGGAGCAACGTAAAGGGCGAAACACGTGTCGCGTACTCTTTGCATTATTTGACAGTAAAACTATATAATATATATATATAGCATTGTTAATGTAAGTAGATCATTTCAGCCTGGTCATTTTAAAAGTAGCTCGCAAGCCGAAAAAGTGTGGGCACCCCTAAACTAGATACATGTACTTCTATGACAACATGAACTGCTTGTAGATATGGTTAGTCTTTTATTGGTGACAACATATTGCAGTAGTTTTATTAAAAATAAGTGTCGGTCATTCTAAAACCGTTCACATGTGAGATTCCCGTGCACTGTGTCATCCCCGGGAGCTCGAGATTCCCGGGAATGACATGCGAGTTTCCCGAATTCCCAGGAATGGATTCACCAGGCACCAGCCCACCACAGAATTATGATACATTAAAAACTAATTGTGCAAAAAAAAAATCTGTAAAAAATGTTTCAATGAGAAATACTGGAAACCATTTAGATGGTCATTTTCTCTCTTTTATGCTACAAATAATCAGTTTTGAGAAGTTTTCCACAAAGCTGAAAAGCTTCAATTGATATAAAGATCAGTATTTTGCACTTGGACAGATGTCCTTGTAGGCTCACACAGACATGTCCATATTCACTACTCTTATAAATGCAGTGCTCAGACTCATGGTTTCCAGATTTACTGAGTTCTACAAATTTAAAGTCCTTTAATTACCTGTAAAAACAAACTTCATACTGGTCACTTAGGATAATCACTAGTGCATTTTGTCACTTGTTGACCACTGAAGGACTGATATATTTGCATGCAAATGAAGAGTACTGTATACAAATGGGTGTGTGGAAATGGAAATCTGCTGGGTTTTTTTTTCCTGAAATAGGGCTTATTGTTTTGAATTTTGATTTCTATGCCCCCATTATTGCAAGGTAAATGCAATACAGCTCTGCTTGACAAATTAAGTTATCCAACCTACCCCTAGCCATAACCTCTTGTTACCACAACAGACAGAAAGAAGGCCTACTTATCAGCCAAAAACAAGATAATGACAGTATCAGACCCTACTCATATGTGAACTGTTGTCCTGCCCAAGGCTCATTCGTGCTTTACATCATATTCAGTAGTGATAGTCCAGATCCAGCAACTCTGCACTGGAATAGGCAGATCTGGAAAATGAATACAAGTATGTACACCATCTTATTGTTTGATTACAATATTTAATACAAGTAAACAACACTATAAGTGGCATGAATCTTAACTGTGATTATATACTTCACAAAAAAGCTAGCTAAAATATGAAAGCACCTATGGATTTTCAAGTTTTTCACACTGAAAACTTACACACTGAAGTAGGACTCTCATACCCGAGTTCTGAATACAGAAGATCCCCAGTTGAACAGTCCTATATTTTGCTACTATAAAAGTTCAATAACTGTTATTTTCAAGTAAGAATGATGGAAGTTTCAAGGTAAGGTAGTAATACTCACTAATTGCAGAGCCAGAGTGTGGCATGTGTTGCATATTGATTTGCATATGTAAGTCAGTAAGAATTTCACTGTACTCCAACAGGAAATGTTAATGGACTTTTCAGAAGAAACCACTAGAGGGCAGCACTGCACTGTCTATGCATATGTGTAGCCATCGTGAATAGAATCGGTCACATCTTGCTTTTAAGTCAGTTACAAGCGTGCCTGTACTTTGATTTGAGATACAGATTTTGGAATGGTAAAAGACAAACTAAATTAATGAAGAAAAAATGAAAAAACATTAGGAAAATTAAAATTCTATGCCCCCATTATTGCAAGGTAAATGTGATACAGCTCTGCTTGACAAATTAAGTTATCCAACCTACCCCCAGCCCTAACCCCTTGTTACCACACCAGACAGAAAGAAGGCCTACTTATCAGCCACAAACAAGATAATGACAGTATCGGACCCTACTCATATGTAAACTAATGAAGAAAACAAAGAAAAAACATTAGGAAAATTAAAAAGAAAATTTGAGTCTTACCCTATTTTCTTTGAAGCAGTGAATCCTTTAGAAAAATTCAAAATGAATTAATTTAATTAATTAAAAATGAGAAAAATTGCATCTTGCCTGAAGAAGGAGCTTGAGTTGCCTCGAAAGCTTTAATATAGTAGTCTTTTATTTAGTCAATAAAAGGTGTCATTTTCCTTGACCTCCCATTAGAAAAATGAAAAGAATATTTACTGTATTATGTAAACTCTGTGAGAAAATGTTGTTAGATGTACTCCATGAAAAAGTGGCTTTAAATAGGTTTAGACGTAAGTGGCTTTAGTAGCTCAACAGCTTTCATACACAGCAGATTTAAATTCAAGTAGTGTAGAAATGCTCCTCCTTGAACCGTCACCTTATCATGGTGGAGGGGTTTGCGTGTCCCAATGATCCTAGGAGCTATGTTGTCCGGGGCTTTATGCCCCTGGTAGGGCCACCCAAGGCAAACTGGTCCTAGGTGAGGGATGAGACAAAGAGTGGTTCAACAAACCTCCAATGATGAGCGAAACCTTTGGACGACGCTTTCCCTTGCCCGACGCTGGTCACCGGGCCCCCTCTGGAGCCAGGCCTGGAGGTGGGGCTCGATGGCGAGCCTGGTGGCCGGGCCTGCACCCATGGGCTGCCGGGCACAGCCCGAAGAGGTAACGTGGGTCCTCCTCCCCATGGGCTCACCACCTATGGGAGGGGCCAAGGAGGTTGGGTGCAGTGTGAGTTGGGTGGTGGCCGAAGGCGGGGACCTTGGCGGTCTGATCCTCGGCTACAGAAACTGGCTCTTGGGACGTGGAATGTCACCTCTGAAGGGAAGGAGCCTGAGCTAGTGCGCGAGGTCGAGAGGTTCCGGCTAGATATAGTCGGACTCACCTCGACGCACAGCTTGGACTCTGGAACCAATCTTCTTGAGAGGGGCTGGACTCTCTACCACTCTGGAGTTGCCCCGTGAGAGGCCGAGCAGGTGTGGGCATACTTCTTGCCCCCCGACTCGGAGCCTGTGCATTGGGGTTTACCCCGGTGGACGAGAGGGTGGCTTCCCTCCGCCTTCGGGTGGGGGGAAGGGTCCTGACTGTTGTTTGTGCGTATGCCAACAGCAGTTTGGAGTATCCACCCTTTTGGAGTCTCTGAGGGGTTGCTAGAGGGCATACCTTCTGGGATTCCCTCGCTTTGCTGGGAGACTTCAATGCTCACGGGCAATGACAGTGAGACCTGGAAGGGCGTGATTGGGAGGAATGGCCCCGATCTGAACCCGAGCGTGTTTTGTTATTGGACTTCTGTGCTCGCCACGGATTGTCCATAACAACACCATGTTCAAGCATAAGGGTGTTCATATGTGCACTTGGCACCAGGACACCCTAGGCCTCAGGTCGATGATCGACTTTGTGGTCGTGTCGCCGGACTTGCGCCATATGTCTTGGACACTCGGGTGAAGAGAGGGGCGGAGCTGTCAACTGATCACCACCTGGTGGTGAGTTGGCTTCATGGTGGGGAAGATGCCGGTCAGACCTGGTAGGCCCAAACGTGTTGTGAGGGTCTGCTGGGAACGGCTGGCAGAGTCCCCTGTCAGAAGTAGCTTCAACTCCCACCTCCGCAGAACTTCAACCACGCCCCGAGGGAGGTGGGGACATTGAGTCCAATGGGCCATGTTCCGTGCCTCTATTGTTGAGGCGGCTGACCGGAGCTGTGGCCGCAAGGTGGTCGGTGCCTGTCGTGGCGGCAATCCCCAACCCGCTGGTGGACACCGCGTGAGGGATGCCGCCAAGCTGAAGAAGGAGTCCTATAGGACTTTTTGTCCTGTGGGTCTCTGGAGGCAGCTGATAGGTACCGCAGGCCAAGCGAACGCTGCTTCGTTGTTGCTGAGGCAAAACTCGGGCATGGGAGGAGTTTGGAGAGGCCATGGAGAACACTTTCGGACGGCTTCGAGGAGATTCTGGTCCACCGTCCGCGCCTCAGGAGGGGAAGCAGTGCAGTGTCAACACCGTATATGGTGGGATGGTGCGCTGCTGACCTCACTCGACGTGGGGTCGGTGGGAGGAGTACTTCAAGACCTCCTCAATCCCACTAACATGCCTTCCACGAGGAAGCAGAGCCTGGGGACTCTGAGGTGGGCTCTCCCATCTCTGGGACTGAAGTCACCGAGGTGGTCAAAAACTCCTTGGTGGCAGGGCCCCGGGTGGATGAGATACCGAGTTCCTTAAGGCTCTGGATGTTGTAGGACTGTCTTGGTTGACACGCCTCTGCAACATCGCATGGACATCGGGACAGTGCCTCTGGATTGGCAGACGGGGTGGTGGTCCCCTCTTTAAAAGGGGACCGGAGGGTGTGTTCCAACTATAGAGGGATCACACTCCTCAGCCTCCCTGGAAAAGTCTATTCGGGGTTCTGGAGAGGAGGGTCCGTCGGATAGTCAACCTCGGATTCAGGAGGAACAGTGTGGTTTTCGCCCTGGTCGCTGAACAGTGGACCAGCTCTTCACCCTTAGCAGAGTCCTGGAGGGTGCATGGGAGTTTGCCCGACCGGTCTACATGTGTTTTGTGGACTTGGAAAAGGCATTCGATTGTGTCCCTCGGGGAATCCTGTGGGGGGTGCTCCGGGAGTATGGGGTACCGGACCCCCTGATAAGAGCTGTTCGGTCTCTGTACAACCGTGTCAGAGCTTGGTCCGCATTGCCGCAGTAAGTCGAGCCCGTTTCCAGTGAGAGTTGGACTCCGCCAGGGCTGCCCTTTGTCACCGATTCTGTTCATAACTTTTATGGACAGAATTTCTAGGCGCAGCCAGGGTGTTGAAGGGGTCCGGTTTGGTGGACTCAGGATTGGGTCACTGCTTTTTGCAGATGATGTTGTCCTGTTTGCTTCATCAGGCCGTGATCTTCAGCTCTCTCTGGATCGGTTCGCAGCTGAGTGTGAAGCGGCTGGGATGAGAATCAGCACCTCCAAATCCGAGCATGGTCCTCAGCCGAAAAGGGTGGAGTGCCCTCTCAGGGTTGGAGGAGAGATCCTGCCCCAAGTGGAGGAGTTCAAGTATCTCGGGGTCTTGTTCACGAGTGAGGGAAGAATGGAGCGTGAGATCGACAGGCGGATCGGTGCGGCATCCGCAGTGATGCGGCTCTGCATCGGTCTGTCGTGGTGAAAAGGAGCTGAGCCGTAAGGCAAAGCTCTCAATTTACCAGTCGATCTACACTCCTACCCTCACCTATGGTCATGAGCTATGGGTAGTGTAGGGTATCAATTGATGTGTGTTAGTGGTGGAGGGTCTGTGACTAAAAATCACTATCAATATTATCCTATGAAAGGAGAAAAGCAACTGAAATAAGTTCACATCTAGCTATTAATTGTAGTTAAAAAAAATATTCAAATTTTATAAACAACTAAGAATAATAGCTTATTTATTATGTAACGAGAATACCAAATGTGGCAATTTCCTTAAAGATTATAATTCGAGTCGATTCACAGAAGCAAAATCAGCTCTTGGTATTTGTGATACAGTCAGTATCTTTATGCACTGCAGAAACTGTACAATATGGTGCAGTCCATGTTGCATACCCAGTTTTCTGGTTTTCTAAATCCATGCTATGTTTATATTACTTAGGGGAGCTACACATTTCTCACATAATTACTTTGTTCAGGCAGTGGCTGCGGGCTGACAACATCAGTTCATGACAATAATACACACACCTAAAGGATTAATAGGAACACCATACTAATACGGTGTTTGACCCCCTTTCGCCTTCAGAACTGCCTTAATTCTACATGGCATTGATTCAACAAGATGCTGAAAGCATTCTTTAGAAATGTTGGCCCATATTGATAGGATAGCAGCTTGCAGTTGATGGAGATTTGTGGGATGCACATCCAGGGCACGAAGTTCCCGTTCCACCAGATCCCAAAGATGCTCTATTGGGTTGAGATCTGGTGACTGTGGGGGCCATTTTAGTACAGTGAACTCATTGTCATGTTCAAGAAACCAATTTGAAATGATTCGAGCTTTGTGACATGGTGCATTATCCTGCTGGAAGTAGCCATCAGAGGATGGGTACATAGTGGTCATGAAGGGATGGACATGGTCAGAAACAATGCTCAGGTAGCCCGTGGCATTTAAACGATGCCCAATTGGTCCTAAGGGGCCTAAAGTGTGCCAAGAAAACATCCCCCACACCATTACACCACCACCACCAGCCTGCACAGTGGTAACAAGGCATGATGGATCCATGTTCTCATTCTGTTTACGCCAAATTCTGACTCTACCATTTGAATGTCTCAACAGAAATCGAGACTCATCAGACCAGGCAACATTTTTCCAGTCTTCAACTGTCCAATTTTGGTGAGCTCGTGCAAATTGTAGCCTCTTTTTTCTGTTTGTAGTGGAGATGAGTGGTACCCGGTGGGGTCTTCTGCTGTTGTAGCCTATCCGCCTCAAGGTTGTGCGTGTTGTGGCTTCACAAATGCTTTGCTGCATACCTCGGTTGTAACGAGTGGTTATTTCAGTTAAAGTTGCTCTTCTATCAGCTTGAATCAGTCGGCCCATTCTCCTCTGACCTCTAGCATCAACAAGGCATTTTCGCCCACAGGACTGCCGCATACTGGATGTTTTTCCCTTTTCACACCATTCTTTGTAAACCCTAGAAATGGTTGTGCGTGAAAATCCCAGTAACTGAGCAGATTGTGAAATACTCAGACCGGCCCGTCTGGCACCAACAACCATGCCATGCTCAAAATTGCTTAAATCACCTTTCTTTCCCATTCTGACATTCAGTTTGGAGTTCAGGAGATTGTCTTGACCAGGACCACACCCCTAAATGCATTGAAGCAACTGCCATGTGATTGGTTGATTAGATAATTGCATTAATGAGAAATTGAACAGGTGTTCCTAATAATCCTTTAGGTGAGTGTAATCTTCAATCAGTTCAGTCTTACTGTATATACGTTTACATAATTGCTTTCCTTCTATGATGCCAGGGATGCCCACAGCTGGTATAACATCCTGGAACCCAGGACATCCACAGTCATAGTCCAAAGATTGACAGGGCAATGTGGACAGACAGCCACAAGTTCAAGCACAACCCTGGGTTAATAATTCAGTACTTTTCATAAAAAAAGTCTTTAGCATGAGAAAGGTGCTATATAAATAAAATGTTATTATTAACTGGATGATAGAAACCCACAAATGCTACTAATCATAATTTCACTTTCAAATGAATGATTCTTTACCTTGGCCATCCAGTGCCAATACTAGGCAGCTTTCCATAACCATTCTTTGACTACTGCTATGTTGTCTAGCAAACCTGAAGAGATTTCCCATTATACCTGGCCTTGGAAGGTAGACTGCATCAATGTAAAGATAGCACTTCATTTTTGTGATTGCAGCTTTAATCTCTATGTAGCTGGCTGTAATATGCAAGGTACCATTTACCTGTAGAAATAAAGTTTTTGTGACTAGAGAACCATCGAGGAGCCAGCAGAGCCATGAACATAGAAAAGCCAATGCTGAAGATGTTCCGGCCAGAGTCCATGTCAGTATACTGAAAATAGGTGATTCCAGTTGCCACAGCAATAGCATGAGTGATGCTTAAAATCCCCCCTAAAAATAAATAGAAAACAAAATATTTAAAAATAAAAATGAGAAAGGATCCACTTTAAACGCTTATTATTCAGAACATCATTTTTTTTTTATTTTTTATTTTTTTAAATCAGTGGTTGAACAGACATTGGCAAAGCTAGAAATTACCATGAACAGAGAAGGGAATGTAAGTCAGCAGGTGGGTCAGTCTAGGAGAGACGCCAAGCAGCAAACATATGATGGCCGACACCTGCACAACATCTCTGGAGCAACACTGAATGAAAAAGAAAAATAGAATGACATATCAATGAAGAACTGTGTGAAAACCAAATTTAAAAGTGTGTGAGTACAGTAATATACACACACCCTAATGTTATACAAATAAAACCCTCTCGTTGATTTAACAGGCTCCAGAATTAGTCATTTGGTAATGCCTCTTCGTCTGTTAATAATGTAAATATCACATACAGCATTTGTAACAAAACATACCTAGTAATATCCATCCTGCTACTGTATATCCTAACTACAGGGTCACGGGGGTCTGCTGGAGCCAATCCCAGCCAACACAGCAAACAAACCCTGGGCAGGGCTGCAGCCCACCACAGGATCACCAATGCACTTAACATGCATGTCTTTGGACTGTGGGAGGAAACCCACGCAGACACAGGGAGAACATGCAAACTCCATGCAGGGAGGACCCGGGAAGCGAACCCAGGTCTCCTAACTGCAAGGCAGCAGCACCACCATGCTGCCCAAATTAAAAATATGCATAAGACAAATCTATTTTGTACCAGACAAAAAAAAAAAAACTAAACAAGACAACTGACCAGAGTCAAACAGACTAGTAAAAATGATGTAGATACCACTAGTAAGTGAAAGAGTTGAAGAGCCAAAACTTGGTGTCATCAGAATTGTTTTTGTCTTCAAACTTGATCACCAATTAGCTTAGAGGAGACGGGGACTTTGCCAGTTTTATAGGACAAAAAAATGAAAGCTTGCCATGTGTTCAGGAGTCCACTTTTATATTTGGTGGTCTATTGTTTCACGATTGGTACCCAGTGGCAAGTTGTGAATTACTTTAACCTTATAGCTCAGAAAGCTGCTGTGCATCTTTTTAAGGTGGCTTTTTAGATTTCAATGCTTTTTAATTATTATTTAATTATTTAGTAACTGCTATAATGATTATTGGACTAGTGGGAGACTAGTATGGATGCAGATGTGAAAACACAGACAGTCTCTCAACACAATGTAACATAAAACACTAATGATTATAACATGATTTATTTGTAGTTGGTGGACTTAATGCATTGTAAAAAATATTTTATGCTATGCAAGATGTACAACTTCATTTCATATACAGTAGTCATCTTTTTGTATCACAATATTTGCAAAGCTTGGGGAGACACACATTTCTTGTTACTCTGGTACTGCATGTTTAGCAAGTTATTCTTTGATGGCTGAAGATATGGTACTGCATGCATATAGCTCAGTCTCTTGTGTTTCACTTTTCCGTCTGCCTTGTGCCGGCAACACATATACAGAACAACACTGGAACAGATTGTAGTAAGATGCTGCATTTGTCTATTTCCTGTTTGTTTTCAGGTAGGCTACACGCAATTATGATACAGTTCATGTTCTAAAGTGTTTTCTATTACTTTATGTGATGTATGTTCTAATATTAACTAGATTAATGATTGCTTGATGATTTGTAATGACAGTGAAGATGCTTTAAAGCAGTTTGCAATCTGCTGTTGATTTTTTTTTATGCTAACTTTTTCTTTAGGGTAACTGTAGTATATAAAGCAGAAATAAAGCAAATTAAACTAAAATGGTAGTCTGGTAAACAACTTGCTTAAATTTATCAATCATTTTCACTGTGCAGAAATGCTGCCAGGCTTTGCTCCAGTGAAATGTCATTACAGATCGGACTTAGTAGTCATAAAAATGGATACATGTAAAAATGCTGTTTATAGTTTGCTAATTTAGTACCATGTAGTGTTTAATACTTTAAAAACTGTTGAAAACTCTGAATATTAATGTGGGTTTGTTTTTCCAGGTGGCCTTTTCCATATGCAGACAGTATATTTACCTTGAAACTGGCAAGCAGATTTAGAATTAGAATATTTTCTGTCAGAGAAATCACACATCAGGTTTAGCCACAAATATCAAGAAAGGTGCACTTAGAAAAACTTTCTGATCAGCATTAGATTCGGGTGAAAATCTCTTTCATGAATAAAAAAGTATATACAGTATTGTTTTGTTTTTCTTTTCTTCATATTTTTCTTTTGTTCTCTTTGGATTTATTATGAACTGAGTCATTCTATCTGTTATGCTGTTATTGTTTCTTTTATCGAGTAGTGTAAAGTTGTTAAGAAAATACATACAGTAAATCGTTACAGTTTTTAAAATGTTGATTAAATATGGACAAAACACTCAGAAAGCAGCAGACAACATTTCAGGTTTTGAGTCTGTGTTATGGAGTGTGCAAGCATCATAGACACTATATGTAAAAGAAAGCTGCAACTTTCCTTGTCTATAAGATGTTCGGACAAGCTGTGATGAACTGTATATGAACTTGAACTTTTATTTTGCTTTTAATATTCATAGAATATTTCACTCATTACATATAACTTAGAAGATCTCATGATTTATATATGTAATGTGCCTGAGAATCTTGTATGAAACTGACCAATTTAGTTTACATCCACACTACTACTGCTTCATATAGAAACACAGAGATTAGTTTCTGTTCTTGCCTTTCGTCCACACTACCCCAATGTTTTACCAATCAAAAACAAAAACTTTTGAAAATGCTCTCCAGAGATGTATACGTTTGAAAACACTGATTCAGCATTGCAATGTGGATGGATGAGAACGTACAGTTTTAAAAACACAGACTCTTAACAGCGCGCTGATTTGCTTATGATTATTATGTAGCCCATCCCTGATTGGATCCTGCTCATTACAATGTCTCATTCCCTGATTGGTCACCCTTCATGGAAGAAAAACATATTCCAAAATGGCAGCTATGGCACTTGTTGCTTACTTGTATGCATCTAAAATTATGTTTTAGCTTGAAGGCTACATAAAGTACACATGCAAAAGGCAAATACTGGAATAATTCGTTCCAAAACTCTGGTCGTAACCCGATTTGGTCATGACCCGAGGTCATTTCCCCAATAGGATTGTATGTAAATACAATTTATCCGTTCCAAACTGTACAAACTGTATGCAAATATATTTTCTTTAAAGATTTTTAAGCACAAAAATAGTTAATTATACCATAGACTGCACAGTGTAATAGTAAACTAATGCCAAAGCATTGAATAACACTGAGACAAACACCCAAGCTCCCTGCTCAGCTGCACGCGCAGGCTCGCTCGCTCTCAGAGTGATGCACAAAGAACAATGTACAGTAAAGGGAGTAACTGAACACATGCACAAACCGAAAGGAAAACTGACTTGTTCATATACCGAGCGTGTGAGCGTGAACAGATGCAAAAGTTTGGTGAACTTTGTGGTCGTAACCCGATTTTTACATGTTCCGAGACGTTCGTAAACTGAGGTTTTGCCATAAAACCTGTGGCCACTGGCATTACCACCCCTTTAAGTGTAGGCAAACATTTACAAAATATTTTTGTACATGATGTGAAAATGCTAGTATGGACAGAGATCATTTTGGGTTAAAAACACCATTTTTAAATCAAAAAATAGTTGTGGACCTAGCCTAACAGATTTTGTGAGAAAGGTAAGAGATGGACTACTAATTAAAGTTTGTTTCAGCAAAACTATCAATTATTAGAACCATTAATGCATTATCAGTGAGTATCTTCACCTGGTGTGAATATATATGCAAAGCTGACTCACTCACTCATCAACAAAAAAAACTATTTCTTGTTTAATGAACAAGCTGAAAATTGGCATGATCTAGGGAAATGGGTATCCAATAAGAAATAACATTATGATATGTCAAAATTCTGAATTAACCCCTCCCCTGACAATTGAAAAACTGCCTTGACAGATCGACTTCATTGAAATTTGGTGACATTATAGAAAAAAGAAAATTAGCATGTTTTTTTAATTTGTTGAGAATTTTTTTGCCAATATTTATTTAAAAGTGATGAGCGAACTCCACGGTGTTCACTTCGCCTCAAGTTCGGAGAAACGTTTTCAAATTTTGACAAATTGAGCAAAATGCACTGAAAGTCAATGGGGAAGGACTAACTAGATTTGACTGGATCATAATGGTGCAGTCATCTTTACAGTGTTCCTAAGGGCTAAGGAAATGTTTGCCAACTATACTGAACCAATTATTGTGGCCAAAAAGGTGACCTGAGCTGTGCAGCAGGAGTGCCAACCTCTGCACCATCATGCCTCTGTAAAAGCAAAGAAGAAAGAACTCAGTCAGAGACAAGCAATCATGCATTTCATCAAAACAAGCCAGAAATTCTGAAATTGTAGTCAGAAAAATGACATAGGTCTTTTAAAGGCAGAAAATTCAAAGTGGCATGCAATGATTGAAGCTGCTGGCTTGTTTTATATTTTGTAGTCACACTGAAGGCTCTCCAAACTGTCTCTGCTGATGCTTTGCACTTTTTCTTCTATCAAAAAGATATAAATGTCTTTGAACTAGTAACAAATCTTTCAATATTATTATTATTATTATTATTATTTCTTCTTAGGAGCAGCATGGTGAAGAGTGGGTAGAGCTGCTGCCTCGCAGTTAGGAGACCTGGGTTCGCTTCCCGGGTCCTCCCTGTGTGGAGTTTGCATGTTCTCCCCGTGTCTGCATGGGTTTCCTCCGGGTACTCTGAACTCCCACAGTCCAAAGACATGCAGGTTAGGTGCATTGGTGATCCTAAACTGTCCCGTGGGTGTGTGTGTATGTGTGTCCTGTGGTGGGCTGGCACCCTGCCCGGGTTTGTTTCCTGCTTTGCACCCTGTGTTGGCTTGGATTGGCTCCAACAGACCCCCGTGGCACTGTAGTTAGGATATAGCGGGTTGGATAATGGATGGATGGATGTGTTTGGAGGGGGAGTCAGGGTCCCGCAACGTTTGTTTTTTTATCTCCACATGACTAATTATGCATGCATATGGCATGCTCCTCCTTGTCTTATACTGACCGATTGACCTGCACATTTGATGAAAAGCAGAGTTAACTCATTCTTATGCTGTATATGTTTTATTAAAATAAAATTTTGCGAACCTGAATTATTTAATCATCTGTTCTACCACTATAGTTTTCCAACTTGCAGTGAAAACTCAGGGGTTGCTGGCAGTCACCATAAAAAAACTCAAACTGTTCCATGCTAATCAAACTAGTCTGATGCTGAGGTGTCACCCGTTGCATGGCTGCACTTAGATCCTAATTTGGGAGCCTGAGGTGATTCGTTGTGTGGTGGGTGTGGCAACACGTTGTATCAGTGCATGCTCCCAACCTCTCCTCTACCACTACGTCCCATAGATTCTGTAATGCAAATGATTAGCACTGTATACCCGGGGTCCTATCCAATGTTGGCTGTTATAACTCTGGAAAGCATTATGGGTCACTTGTGAAAAAAGTTCTCTTAAACCAGCTGAATCATCAGTAAATAATTCGACAAACAAGGGTGAACATGAACGCTGCAGGTTCACTGCGAGTAACGCTTTGGCGAATTCACTGATCAACACTATTCATTAATATTATGCTAACTTACATGCTCTGTGCTGTGCTGACAGTGGGCCTTATGCACATAATGGCAGAAGGAATTGATGGGCTACATGAATAGCACCACTAAACCACTGGAAAAATAGTTGTTCTGAAATGGAAAAAGAAAGTTAATTGAAACTCAAGGAAGATGCAAAGGTCAATGGTTAGCAAGTGCTGTTTTTTGCTGTTGAATACTGGCATTCTCAGATAAATACTGGCTGTCATCTTGGTATACATTTCGCTCTGTCGACCATCAGCCTCTGGTCTCAACCCTAAAAACCAATCCTGCTCTTCGATCACCGTGCTGCAATCTCCAAAGGAGAAACATCAGTCTTATATAGCAGCACTTGAATTTCAAATAGGAAAGCCACAGAAATTGTGTTGTGAAGCTCGAGGCCACTGCTCAGCACTTCTTGGGTTTTACATTGATACAACAGTATGACATGTATGGTACCGACATTAATTGATATCCACTTCAAGCACTGCTTTGCATGAATATACACATCAGTAGACTTTAAAGGGAGAATACATACAGCTGCCAAAGAACATAAAAAGAAATGCTGTACTTGAGTCAATGGCATGTATAAATGAAAATCGTTAACATTTAATAATAATAAAATACACTCAAATCTCACATTATTCCAACTCATTACATGTTTCATTTAAAAAGAATACACTTTCCTTTGAAATTGTGCTTTACAATGACCATCAGCAAAAGCCAGGTCAGTATGCATCATTTACCCGGGGTAAAGATGGCAGCAGAATGTGCTATGGGAAGAAAACAAGCCAGCAGAGATAGTTCAATGCTCTGGGCAATGTTCTGCTGGAGGACCTTGAGTCCTGGCATTTATGTGGATGTTACTTTGACATGTATCACCTACATAAAAATTGTGGCAGACCACGTACACCCCTGTAGAGATTCTGTCAGGCTTAGATTTACACCGTTCTAAAACAGTGATTTGTTTAGTTTATTTCAGGGACCCCAGGAATGCCCTCCCCTCATCTCCATGGCCTGGCACACTCATAAACAAAGGCACAAATTAATTTATAATAAAGAATATATTGAACAAATAAAGACGGTTAAAAACAATTTTTAAATAAAAAACACACATGCAAAAGCCCACCCAATTTCCTCAAAAGTGATAATTACTTCATGAACAGAAATATTAACAAAACCAGACAAAATACTGTACACCAAATGATTAACAATAAACACTCATGAAAGAAGTCCAAACACAATCCAGTACAACAAATGTAGATGATGATAGTGAATGGAACAGCCTTCGGATTAAAATGTAAAGTGTTGTCTTCCTGGAACATCAATGTGAGTGATTTGTAGTGATTGGGAGCTCCCCAGACGAAAACATTTTCCAATCCAGACAAAACCATGCGTACAATCAGGCACATGACAAGAACTGAAATCCAGGGAAACTGTAATCCCGTATAATATTTGTAATCCAGTTTAGGGTGAAGCTTTGCATAATGAATGGTCTACAGCACTGGGCAACTTTTTAAATAAATAATCTGGTCCTGGTAACATGCTGGTTTGGGGTTGGGTGCAGGTGTGCAATAGCACTTTGCTCCAGGACTGGTTGGGGTGCCTGGCTGGACGTGCAAACATATGCAAAAACAAGCGACAGTCAGGTGCCTCATTATTGCCTTACTGTGGTATAGCAGGTCCATGGCTTAACGATATGTGACCAATTTTAAATAAATAATCACGATCTGAGAAAGTGCAGGCTACAATCTGGTGCAGGTGTGCGTGAGTGCGTTTCGCTTTGTGGTTAATTGTGGAACTGGCTGATCGCACCACAAACGTGCAGGGGTGGGCGGATCAGTCAGGTACCTCAATGATGCTGTGGAGGTAGTGGATCCTTGCACCTGTATCCAATTAGGCAGCAGAGAATAAAGGAGCATGCACAGGACAGGAGAGGAAAAGAAACAAAAAGGCAGAGAAGTTTGGACGGGAAATAAATGAAGAAAGAGCAGAGATGCAGATCATCATCAGAAGAAGAGGCAGGACAAGTCAGCCAGCTGTTGTGTGAAAGGCAGTGTGGTTAATGGCCCAGCAAAGCATCGAGGCTATGGGGCAGATCGTGTCCACTGATTATTTCTTGAGAAATGGGTGCGATTGAAAGGGAGCCCTACCCCAGGGATACGAGGTGCACCAGGGGAGTGAGAAGAAAGATGGGAGGACAACCGACCTAGAGCAGTCTGGCCAGCGCCACTTGGAGACAGCTAAGACAGGAGTTGGGTAATGAGGGCCGCGGCTGCTAGTGTCTTCGCCGGCTGAGCAAGCAATGGGAGAGCCAGGGAGATGAAAATGGATTTGGGCAAGGCTCGTCTAACAAAATATGAAGGACCCAATGACTGTTGGTTTTACTCTTCTTTATAATTCTGATTTTTTTTTTTGATCTCACAAAAAGTCATCATTTTTTTGGATTATTTATTTATTTATAGAAATTGCAGTGCACTTAACTTTGGAGGCTGATTGCTTTGTTTGTAATAAAATCACTGTCTCACTTTTGCACCCTTGCTATGTGTGTGTACTCATTTGCTAGGCTCATCCCTCAGGTACATACAAGAGGATCCCGGAAGGACCCTGTAGTGTGGGGCTAACCCGCACTATCACACTCACATCCCTCCAACAACCCCTGCATAAGGCCCAGTGCTGCCTGATAGCTCAGTGCTTCCAGGTTTGCTGGGAATTGCAGTCCATATTAATTAACGCTACTATACTCTGTAATCGCAGCAGCATTCCCTAATGGCAGTGTCCTCTTTCAGTTTGATAATGCACTCAACCAAACTAAAAAAAACTGTTCAGGAATGGTTTGAAGAACACATGACAAAGAGTTCATGGTGTTGACTTGGGTTCCATATTCCCCAGATCTCAATCCAATTGAGTATCTGTGGGATGTGCTGGATAGACAAGAATGATCCATGGAGGCTCTACTTCACAACTTACAGAACTTAAAGGATCTATTGCTAACATCTTTGTGCCCGATGCCACAGGACACCTTCAGAGGTCTTGTGGAGTGCTGTTTTGATGGTATGAGGGGGACATACACAATATTAGGCAGATGGTTTTAATGCTGTGGTAGTGTATATGTTAATAAGTGTTTCTTTGATTTAAAACTATTACAGTATATCTTGTCTGCACACCTTGGGCAACTGACGTAATAACACTGCACAACAATTTTTTTGAAAAGTTTTGTTTTGCTGATTGTGACAGGTAACCATTAGGAATGCACAAATATAGTTTTGGTTTTACTGCATCACGTAGGAACTCTGAAAATTAGACATTTATATGTTTACTGACAATAACGTATTTAGTCACATGTTTTGCATAAGCTATTAAATTCAAGAGAATTAGAAGTGTTTTGCTCCAGATTTTCTTTTGTATTGTAAGTCTGGTGCTTCACGTTGCAGTGTCTAACAGTAGTCAGCAAGCACTGACGGATTCCCATTGCCCTGGTATCGTTTCTCCATCGTACCAATGTCCTGGTGAAATCTTTCACCGTGTTCATCACTGACAGCACCGAGATTTGTGGGGAAGAAGTCCAAGTGGAGGAAATAAATCTTGAGTGACATGCTGCAGTTCATTTTCTTGTATGCTTTGAGAAGTTTGTCTACCAGCTGAATGTACTTTGGGGCTCCGTAATTGCCCAGAAAAGTGTCAACTACGTCTTTGAAGGCTTTCAGGCATTTTTTTCCAGCCCAACTAACAGATCTTCAAAACTTCTGATCTGGGGGCCAACAAAAATGCCCTCTTTGATCTTGGCGTCAGTTATTCTTGGGAACATCTGTCTTAAATAACGAAAACCTTTGCCTTCTTTGTTCAGTGCTTTCACGAAATTCTTCATGAGTTCCAGTTTTATGTGAAGAGGAAGCAAAAATATCTTTGCCGGGTTGACAAGTGATTCATGTGCCACTTTTTTCTGTCCTGGAACTAACGTTTTATGGAGTGGCCAGTTCTGTTGAGAATAGTGCGACTTTTTGGCATGACTGTCCCATTCACAGATGAAACAACAGTACTCTGTATAGCTGAGCTGCAGTCCTAGCAACAGAGCAACAACTTTAAGATCTCCACAGATATTACAGTTTTACCTACAATACTGGACGTGCTTCAGCAACAGTTCCATATTCTCATACGTTTCTTTCGTGTGTTCTGCATAGCCAACAGGTACTGAAGGGTAAACGTTGCCATTGTGTAGCAGAACAGCTTTCAGGCTTAACATTGATGAATCAATGAAGAGACACCACTCTTCCGGTTTGTGATCACAACCCAAGGCCAAGAACAATCTTTCAATGTCACAGCTGAAACAGAGACTGTCAGCTTGTGCAAAAAATTTGGTTATATCATGATGTCGGCCTCGAAACACAGAAATATTCATACCTGGTGACAGCAAACACCATTCCTGCAGTCTCGAACCCAGCAGCTTGGCTTTTGTTTTTGACAGACCCAAATCTCTGAACAAATCGTTCAATCCAGACTGTGTTATCAGATGTGGATTGCCTGACTCTTCAAAATCAGGGTCAATGTCACTGTCAGTACCCTGCATTGTAGTTTTTTCATCTGGTTCGTCTAAGGTCCAATCCTCTGATGATTTCGGAATTGGAAGACTGTTGTTATGTGGCACAGGTCTCATTGCTGAAGGCAGATTAGGATATTCAATCGACTTCCTGTTTTTGGCAGAGTATCCAGACACATTAGTCAAACAGAAGTAACAGTCCATCACATGGTCTTTCTCTTCTCGCCATATCATCAGAACAGCAAATGGCATCATCTTTCGAGTGCCTCTGAGCTAGGCTCTCAGACTAACCGCACATGTCGCACAGCAAATGTGAGGCACCCATTCCTTGTCTTGATCACCAATTTTGCTGCCGAAATACAGATGATAAGCTTTATTCACAAGAGCAGTCATCCAACATCTCTGAGGCACAAGTGTATATTCGCCACAGATATAGCAGAATGTATAGCGTCTGTTACGACATTGACGAGACATATCACCCGACACCAACACATCTACAGCATCAAGCTTACTTACTGTTATATTGCTACAGATACTATACTTTACTATACTGATACTATACATACACACTGACTATCTATATAAACCAAATGAGCAGGATCGGTGTATGCAAGCCACCTTTATAGCATGCTGAGACAGCGTCAAGCTCGTTCAGACCTGCCCAAGCATGCCCAGGATGTCAGCTTCCACAGAACAGTTTCCAACCTGGCCTGATTCCATGCCTGGACATGACAAGACTGCACAGGCCGCTGATGATAAGTCACTTACGGAAGCAAAAATGTTTGGGTACAAATATAAGACAATTTCATGACAAAACTGAAACGGTAAGTGATGGGTAAATTTTGATGTGATATTTGTGATCAGCACCCAAAAATCTATAAGAAACACCCAACAGTGTTTAAGAAGCAAAGACTTTGTTGTGCAGTGTGGTAGACTGCTACTTTTTTCCCACAGGGATAGTGGCTGAGAAGAGATGCCTTACAATTGTGAGCAACAAGGTAAGGAGCAACGCACTTTGGTAAGTGGCAATAGGTAACAAGTATCAGCCTCCAGTGTCTAAGGAACTTCTATCTGGCCTGCACAAGCCAAAGATAGTGAGTACCTGTTTGGAGTACTGAGAAGTGATCAAATATACAGGCATTAATCACAATCAGTGCTTAGATGGTGAGTGTATGCTGTGTTCACACATGCACTAAACTGAGAGTGTGTGACAGTAGGCCATTCTATAATGAACCTGGTCAGTCTCACATATTCCACAATATTTACAATGTAAACAGCACATCAGATTGATTATTTTTGTCTTAAGCTCGCTTAATCTAATTTATTTTAACTGGTGGGTCAGTGCATGGTAACAACCTGCTCTAGATGGTGCACTGCTTCATTGAAACGCCCAATCATGCGAACACAGGAGAAAAACTATAGTACTATAGTATAGTACCTTACTCAAGCACATTAAGATAGTCAAATTTGACACAAACCACAGAGAGGAGTGAAAATTAAAACCCGGGTACTGGATTAGTGAGACAGAAATGTTAACCACTACTCCATCATGCCATTCAACTTGAAAAAGATAAAAGAAAAAAATGAAAACCCTGTAGTCAATTTGTATGGCTTTAATTATATACAATTGTCCTTTCTGCTACTTTCAAGGGTAAAAAACAAAGAGTGAAAAAGTTAGTAAAGCCTTATTGCTTCCAAATAAATTAAGAACATAATTAGAAAAAGGTGCTGGTACTTGTTTAGGTGATAATCAAAAAGTACTACCTCTCTATATTTAAGGCAAATCAAATTATTTTTGTATTGCACTCTTCACTGAGTGATGACTAAAAGCACTATAACAAATACATAAGCAAAATGCAAAAAGTCTGAATTAACACCATCTGCCCTAATTCAAGGTGTTCATAAAAATGGAATGATTACTTCATAAGGGAAAAGTACATAATAAACAAGAATAGTTGCATCAGATATTCAGTTTAAATGTTTAAAGCTGAAATATCCATCCATCTATTATCCAACCCGCTGAATCTGAACACAGGGTCACGGGGGTCTGCTGGAGCCAATCCCAGCCAACACAGGGCACAAGGCAGGAACCAATCCTGGGCAGGGTGCCAACCCACCACAGAAGCTGAAATATGCTTGACTATAATATACATTTTTCACCCTCTGATAGAGAGAGGTCCATGGTTGATAAAATCCCTAGTAAAGGATCAAAAAGTAAAAACATATTTATAATCGCTGACCTAAAAATAGTCGAAAATGATACCCCATGTGTTTATGTTTGAAATTAGTCATCATTTTTATCCGTTTGGGAGTGGCTCTTAGAGGGCAAGAACCACTGGTAAAGAAGCGAATATCAGAAATATCATATTCTTAATCAGCCACTTAGTATAAACCGACACTCCACATTTCTATATTGCCAACCTCCATTTTTTCATAGGTTTTTTAAAAAGGAGTAACTTAACCCACTGTATCCTACTGGGAGTGAACTCCTAGGGTTAGTTGATGTGGCCTGCACAACTTCAAGTGTTACTTAATCATTTCTGCTAAAGTCAACAATTGGCTTACTTTTTATCATCCATTCATCCATTATCCAACAAAGTGAGGATGTAATTTTAGGCACAAAATATGGTGTACAAATTGCCTAAAGTGAGAGTTTTTCAAGTCCAAAGGGCCAAAAATAAGGGGGAACCCCAAAAAACTCAATGTATTGCATAAATAGACACCAAGACGTGTTGAACAGTATATTATATGTGTGGGGGTTTCATGTACTGTTAACTCAGGAGGTGCCAGATCAAAAAAAGAAAAACTATAGCAATTTCAAAGCGTTCATTAAGTAAATGTAAATAATTACAATTACAAACTTTACAAATTACATAATAAATTACTAATTACACAAAAAACTGGAACATTCAGGTTTGAGGTGACGCCATACCAAAGACAAAAGACCTAAGATATGATCTCTAAGTAACAACTGTTGCTGCTCACCAGTCCGGGAAGGACTACAGGAATTTTGCAAGCAATTTGAAAGTAACCTTTAAATGATGACTTGGATTAATTACAGAAGGAGATCTGATAGCCCAGGATTAGTTCCTGCCTTGTGCCCTGTGTTGGCTGGGATTGGCTCCAGCAGACCCCCGTGACCCTGTATTCGGATTCAGCGGGTTAGAAAATGGATGGATGGATGGATCTGATAGTGCAAGAAATTGCAAAGCACCCATCCAAAGCTGCATCCATGGATCTATAGGCCTCTGTCTGTATGATGCCTCTATTATCATTTGCTTCCATAACAGTTGCATCTAAATGAACCTCAAGACCTCTGGAATACTGTCTTCTGGACAGTTGCTGTTGTAATACTAAAACACTGAAAATGCTAAGCCTAGTATGCACCCGTTTTTTCTTTATGCATTCTTGTGAATTCATGGTTGACACAACCCTCTAGGTTCCAAGCTTTCTTATGTATCCTATTCATGCTTTGATTTATATTTACATTTTATATCTACAGCCTTTTTTTAGTTTATACTTGTTTAATGTAATATGTCTTTGGCTTTTCACAACTACACTTTCTCTTATTGCCTGTCACTAATTTCAGATTTAAAAATTAATCTGCACATCGCTTTCATCAGTCACAAGAAATACAAGTGCTAATGGAGTTCCTGAGGCTAACATGGCGGTGCCTTGTGATTTTTTTTTGGGAGAGGAATAAAATAACACCTCTGCAGGTATGTAATAAACTTCTTACTCGGCTGTTATTATCACAATTGATAAATTGTGCATCCATACTAAATAGTTATATGCCCTGTGTATATGAGATAATTAAATGCAGTAGGCTGAAACTGGACAATAATGTGGCAGTACAAAATGAAAAGTCAGCTATTAATGCATTGTCCTCACACTAATCAACTATGGCACCTAACAGTTATAGACCATTTGTTGCACTGAACTTCTCTATGCACAAGATCAAAGGTAGCCACTGTATAAATGTTATGATGGTCCTTGATTTTCAATGGTCAACTACTGAATTTAAATGGTGCTGGGAAAGCCATATAGACATTAATATAAAATCAATATGTGAGACGACATTAACCTTACATATTCAAATAAGGACACTGCGGTGTAACCTATCTACAGCTTGCATTGTCCAAACTTTTTAAAAAGTTTCCTTTGTCTCAATCGTAGCAATGTACAGTACAGTGTGCTCATTGCACTAATAATTAGTAATAACAGAACAAATATTTTAAAATTATTCTTTCAAGTGAAATGTAACAAAATCCATCACAACTGATACTGTTATTATAATACTATTTTCTGTATTAATACATTATGTTCTGTCAAAACCAAAATATTCTTTTTAAAGATTTTATTTTTGGTCTCTAAGGTTTACCTAAACAGAAGTATCGTGTAATGTGTGCTTTGAAAGTTTCTCCTTTTGGTTTGTCCTCCTAAAACTTTCCAGTGTAATCACACAGAGAGGTCCAATGTTCTTTAGGAAACAGCTCTGCCTTGCGTTTCAGACATCTACTACTTTCATATAGTGTTCTCCTAGCAGAAAGGGAACCGTTCATTTCCAACACCGCTTCGGAATTTTCCATAGTACACTAATTCAGCTTCTTCTAGGAAACACATTTTTCCCAAGAAGCAGAGCCCAAGGGCCAACGTAGATTTTAACCCAAAAACGATCGTACAAAATATTTCTTATTTAAAGTTATGGGCTTTGAATAACCTTAAGATAAATTTTTAGCTTTATTACACTTGTAAAGAAATGTCTTATCTAGTATCTATATGAAATGCAACACAAGAGAAAATAAGTACTGAAGTTACTGGGAGACCATGTGGCCCTTGGTGGTTGATGGACACACGTTAAGGCAATTCTTGATGCGCATTTGCATTTCCCTAACTTTATAAAATTCCCTAACTTTATAAAATTCATTCGCACTGAACTGCACAATTTTTATAAGAAAATATTTTACTCACTCCTCTGGAATCAATAGATGGTGTCATGTTTGAGAAGGTCTCATTCTGAGGTCTCTAGACCCATGTGAAGAAGTCTCAATGTACAGAACATGAGTATGCCAATAGTTCAAATATATGAAGACTTCTTTCGTTAATTTGAAGCAGTTTGTGGTTGACCTGTTCTCCGTCATGTGCAAATCTCTACAGCACAGCTTCCAGGTGCAACTTGGTGGGCTCCAAAATGACATGCAAGAAATCAAAAACTGAAACTGAAAAGAAGATCTCTTTGGAACTTAAAATGCCACTGGAAACTGCCCCATCACCATAATAGATTACTTCGCTGGACAGTTGGTTGGCGCCATTAAGTGCTCAACTCATGGAAATGAAAGATAGAAATTGTGCAAAATCTTTGCATCCTGAGAATTAGGGAGAATGCTAAAAGTGGAAATACCAATGAATTTCCTAAACCGGTTCTGGTCAACTTTGTTTCCAATTCTTGTCTGTTAGTGAGCTTCTGGAGATTCTTACACAATGCAAACTTTGTGTATGGAGACTTGTTTTATGACTGTGTTTATCATACTAGTATGGTGGGGGTGTTACATTCTGTTCTTTTGGAGTTGGGGGGAACTGTGGGTGGTCCCTTTTTGCACTGCCTTGGTCAATGGATCTACTGCCTGGAGTCAAGTGTTGCAGAGCTAAGATATTTAGAAGATGTGCTCCCTACCTATGATGGTTTATCAGTTCCTTGCTCTGTTATGTCTTAATGGTTGTCTGTATGCAGGCAGGATGGGATGGTCAGGAATGGTTTTTGAAAGGTGGATGGTTAGTGGGTTGGTTGGGGTAGGATTTAGATAAGAAGCCCCGTGAATGATTTTTGAAGCTTGTGTTTATGGTGGGGAGGAGTTACATATATGCAGGGATACTCTGGCACTTCTTATCTTATTCATTTGCTTCTTCTGCATTTCTTAATTTTCTTTTTTACTATGCTCATGGCTGATCTTTTGATTGCCTCTTGGAACACCCGAGGATTTGATTTGGATCTTAGATTATTTATGGCCAAAAAGAGTGGATGTCATTTTCATTTAGAAATCCAGTCCATTGGCCAAGCAGGTGCCTAGAATTTTAAACAATGTTACTTCATAGTAGTCATTAGTGCAGAGTGATTATTTTTCTTCAGCACAACTTGCAGCCAAAAATATTTGGCATGGATTCAGATGATGCCATCAAATTCTGTTACATTCTAAATGAGTTAGAGAGAGAGGGGTTTAGGAGCATGTGCTAATAAGGCACATTGCTGCACCCACCACATGACAAACCAACTCAGGATCCCAGATTAGGACCAGAGTGAAGCCATACAATGGGTGACACCTCAGCACCACACTAGTTCAGATGGGTAGTAGGAAAATAGCTACATTTGTTCACCAACCCAGTGTGAGTTTTCTTTTTTTTCTACATATACTGTAACTAGCAAGAATTTGAATCTGAAAGGTTTTACAAACTGGCAGCACTCAGTGTCAAAGCAGTGCTACTGTTCTTGTGTGGTTTCACTTTTCTTTTTTAGAGTTACATCTATGATGTGAACTTTAAAAAGCAAATCAAATAGCCTTTTATTGTCAACTAACAAAATACCCGCGCTTCGCAGCGGAGAAGTAGTGTGTTAAAGAAGTAATGAAAAAGAAAAGGAAACAGTTTGAAAATAACGTGACATGATTGCCAATGTAATTGTTTTGTCACTGTTATGAGTGTTTCTGTCATATATATATATATATATATATATATATATATATATATATATATATATATATATATATATATATATATATACACACACACACATATAAACATATATATATACATATCCATACATATAAACATATACACATACATATATACACACATATATATACATACATATCTACATATATACATACACACACACACACACATTTTATATATATATATATATATATATATATATATATATATATATATATACACATATACACATATATACAGTCTTTGGGGTGCAAGCAACTGTTGCTGGGGGTGACAGAATCCATGAAGGAAGAAAAATGAAAAACATTATTTGTACAAAATCTTAATTTATTTATCCATTCCTAAATAATTAAATGGGCAGGCTATTTCTTATCAGTGCAATACGCTGCTTGTTAAAACAGATGACTCCCGCCCTTACGTGCAAGTCTGCGTGGATATTATGAACTATCGTTTCTGTTCAAGTTCTATTTCAATTTTAAATAGAAGGAATTTTATTTAGTCAACAGAATATTATTCCGGAATAAATCAACTCAAACCTTAAATAACTTATAATATTTTGCTCTACATAAAAATATATCTTGTCTAAATTATACAAGTTAGAAATAAAGTAAATGTTAAAAGAACATTCAAATTTCTTTACTCTTATGTAATCTATACTAATAAAAGGCAAAGCCCTCACTCACTCACTCACTCACTCACTCACTCACTCACTCACTCACTGACTCATCACTAATTCTCCAACTTCCAGTGTGGGTGGAAGGCTGAAATTTGGCAGGTTCATTCCTTACAGCTTACTTACAAAAGTTGGGCAGGTTTCATTTCGAAATTCTACGCGTAATGGTCATAACTGGAAGCAGTTTTTCTCCATTTACTGTAATGGAGATGAGCTTCAACGCCGTGGGGCGGAGTTTCGTGTGACATCATCACGCCTCCCACGTAATCACGCAGTACATAGAAAACCAGGAAGACCTCAAAAAAGCGCTCAAGAAAACATGCATTATATAATTGAGAAGGCAGCGAAACAATAAGAAGCGAGCGAGTGACATATACAACCATATTCATGAGTTCTGCTACTGAAACAAAGCACATGTAAACCTACACTTTAAATTAAGTTCATAGACAGGCTGCGCTGGCGCTTGTAATTTAGTGCCTGCCCATATAAGGTCGTCCGTCAGCGGCAATCCAATAGCAAACTGCCACGGGTAAATATTCACGGGTGAAGGACTGTGCTTATGGAGAGGAAGATGAGATGGTCAGGGTGGTGTTTGACACAAACTCAGCGAAACTGCGAGAGAAAGTTTTAAGTGCCAGGACTAAGGTAACATTAAATACAGCCATGGACATAGCACGAGATGGCACCAGCACAGCTGGGAACCTTCGATGCAAGTACACCGAGTGGCTCACGGAACTGACGCAGTACACAGATAAAAGCAACAGTTCCAAAGAGCGCTGAACAAAACCGAATTACACAATTGAAAAGGCAGCAAAAATATGAAGCGCCTGATAAGCATATTCATAAATGCAGCTACTGTGGAAACAAAGCACACGGTGGAAAAGTCAATGTCCCGCTAAAGGAAGACAGTGTAAAAACCCGTGCATGCAGTGTGTCAGGTCTCAGATAAAGAAGAAGACGAGCTGTTTATTGATGCAGTAAGAAACGAATCGATGAATGAAACCTGTCATCTTTACAACGATTGACAAACACGGAATGTAACTTGAACACAACCCATCCTACAAATACGAACCTGATTGAAAGAAATAATGATAATCAAATCCTTGATGACAGCAACACTCAGTAACACTCACAAAACAAATACTGTATATTGACAGTCATGTTACGTTATTTTTAAAATGTTCTCTTTTCTTTTCTACCTTTTTAACACACTACTTTTCAGCTGCGATACGCGGGTATATATATATGTATATATATATATCCCGCCTACATACTCGAATAATGTATACTTTATTCGCCATCAATGATTGTTTTGGTAAAGCCATACTCAGTGTATTCATTAGATGAACGGTAAAAAGTAAGGCGAGGGAGGATGACTAATTGAGGCATGCAGGCTGTAGTGCGCGTCAACTCTATCTGAATTGCGCGATCACATTTGAAAAAATATATCTTTTCAAGTTAGTCCATATGTGTCAAACTCAAGGGTCAGGCCACATCCGCCCGGCGTAATTATATCCGCCCATGAGATCATTTTATATACTGTATTATTGTTATTAAAGCCCGGTATATGAAGCGCTGGTAACACAATAAACTACAGATCCCATAATGCAGCGCTTCAGCTGCCTTGCCGAACACTTACCGCGTTAATCAAGTCTACCTTATGATGCTGCAAGTTATTGCGAAGCTAGAGTTATTGCGCACTGAGTTTGCACGGCGCTTTGGTGACTTTGAAGAACAAAAAGTCCGCTCTACATGCTCGAACCTTGTGCATGTTTGGTAGCACATATCTGTGTGAGAAGCTCTTCTCAGTGATAAAGACTAACAAAACAGCACACAGGAGTCGCCTCACTGATGAGCACCTGCAATCCATCCTGAGAATCTCCACAACACAGAACCTCACACCAAACAGAAACGAACTTGTGGCCAAAAAAAGATGCCAGGCGTCCAGCTCTAAAATGACATATGAGTAAAGACAACTGAATGATTTGATTTGTTATTGCACGTAAGAGCGGAGTCAACCGTTTTAACAAACAGCGTATTGCACTGATACGAAATAGCTGTGTGTGTATATATGTAGATATGTATGTATATGTATATATATGTTTGTGTGTATGTATGTATATATATATATGTATTTGTGTGTATATATGTGTGTGTATATATGTAGATATACAGTATATATATATATATATATATATATATATATATATATATATATATATATATATATATATATATATATATATATATATATATATATGACAACAACACTCATCACTCACAACAGTGACAAAACAATTACATTGACAATCATGTTACGTTATTTTCAAAATGTTTCCTTTTCTTTTCATTGCTTCTTTAACACACTACTTCTCTGCTGCGAAGCGCGGGTATTTTGCTAGTTTTATATAAAAAAGAAACTTAAATTTTAAATATCCCAAAAGATTTTGCTCTCCATAAAAATATATCCTGTCAAAATTATACAAATTCAAATATGAACATGGTGCATAACAAAACCTGGAAATATAAATAAAATGTGTTCTTTTCAGCAATAACAAATCAAATCATTCAGTTGTCTTTGCTCATATGTCATTTTATCAGAGCTGGACGCCTGGCATCTTTTTGGCAACAAGTTCGTTTATGTTTGGTGTGAGGTTCTGTGTTGTGGAGATTCTCAGGATGGACTGCAGGTGCTCATCAGTGAGGCGACTCCTGTGTGCTGTTTTGTTAGTCTTCATCACTGAGAAGAGCTTCTCACACAGATATGTGGTACCAAACATGCACAAGGTTCGAGCCGCATGTTGACGGAGCTGGAGCATTTTTGCGGGAATGGAGTGAATAAACTGTGCGGGCCGCAGTATCGTACTTTGCCTTCAGTGTGCCATTACACTGCAGCTCAATCACCTCCATCTGAATCTGCACAGGTGCAGTTTCCACATCGACGGCAAATGGGTTGCGAAACAACTCAAAATTATTTTTTTGTTCTTCAAAGTCACCAAAGCGCCGTGGAACTCAGTGCGCAGTGCGCCAGTTTATCAGCAAAGCACGATTTGGGAACACCGTTGTGCCGACTTGGTTCAACATTACTTGGCAACAGGGAAAGTGGGGCAAGTTGCACTGGTGCATTTGTGTCTCCCATAAAAGTAGCTTTGTGATTTTGCACAGGTAAAAACGTCTACTGAAGTGTCAGATTTTTCTTTAACTCTTCTGCTTTCTGTATCTTGTGCATTGCATTCAGGTCTTTCAGGTTATCTTGATGTTTTGTCTCATAGTGCCGTCTTAGATTAAATTCTGTAATTACAGCCACATTAGCTCCACAAATGAGACACATGGGTTTACCGGCAATGTCAGTAAACATATACTCAGCCTCTCATCGGTTTTTAAAGGCTCTATGTTCAAAATCACCTTTTCTCTTCGGCATCGTGTAGGCTAGCTTCGCAATAACTTGCAGCATCATAAGCTAGACTTGATTAACGCGGTAAGTGTAGTTTATTGTGTTACCAGCGTTTCATATCCCCGGGCCATTAATAACAATAGTACAGTATATGTCACTCGCTCCCTTCTAATTGTTTCGCTGCCTTCTTAATTATATAATGCATGTTTTCTTCAGGGCTTTTTGTAGCTCTTCCTGATTTTCTACGTAATGCGTGATTACGTGAGAGGCGTGATGATGTCACACGAAACTCCGCCCCCCACGGCTTTCAAGCTCAACTCCATTACAGTAAATGGAGAAAAATAGCTTCTAGTTATGACCATTATGCGTAGAATTTCGAAATGAAACCTGCCCAACTTTTGTAAGGAAGCTGTAAGGAATGAGCCTACCAAATTTCAGCCTTCTACCTACATGGGAAGTTGGAGAATTAGTGATGAGTCAGTCAGTCAGTGAGTCAGTCAGTCAGTGAGGGCTTTGCCTTTTATTAGTATAGATTCACTATATGTACAGAACATGCAGAAGAATCAAAATAATGTTTCTCTCTCATCTTCATAGTACAATAAAATATAAAATATAAAAAGTATATAAGTATAACATATAAGATAAATAAAATTAGAACTGGTAAAGTAAACCTAAGTACAATGTGCAATAATCAGTAGTGCAAAAGTCACTTACAATAAAAAGTGAGAAGGTACATTATAGAGTAGCTTATCAGATGAGTACAAAAAGACAGACAGTTAGTTGCAGATGTAATATTGAGTCTTCATATAATACCAGCTGAAGTAGGGTACTTGGTAAATAATGACTCTTGTTACGGTCCAAGGGCAGGGGCAAGGGGGGAAAATAGTGGACAGAGTTCAACATCCTGACAGCTTGGTGGATGAAGCTGTTTGACAGTCTTGTGGAGTGGGCCCAGAGGCTCCGGTACCTTTTCCCTGAGGGGAGGAGGCTGAAGAGGGGTGGGAAGAGTCCTCAGCAATGCTAATGGCTCTACAGGTGAGGCAGGTGTGGAAAATGATCTTGAGGGAGAGCAGTGGGCCACCAATGATCTTACTGGCCGCATCCACTATGTGTTGCAGGGACTTCCTACAGGAGGCAGTGCAGCCTCAATACCATCCAGGGATGCAGCTAGTGAGGATGCTCTCAATTGTGCCCTGGTAGAAAAAGCACATGATGGGGGGAGAAACTTGTGCTCTCTTCAGTTTGTGTTGGCGGGTTTGAGCTTTCTTGGCCAGTGATGTGGTGTTATCTGACCAGGAGAGGTCCTCGGAGATGTACGTCCCTAGGAACTTAGTGCTACTCACCCTTTCCACAGCTACACTATCAATGGTCAGTAGGGGGTGCTGTGGATGACTTCTCCTGAAATTGACCACAATCTCTATTGTCTTACCCACGTTCAGAAAGAGATTGTTGTCTTTACACCACTGGACTAACTGGCTCACCTCGTTTCTATAGTTGGCTTCATCATTATTGGTGATGAGGCCAACCACAGTTGTATCATCCGCAAACTTGACAATGTGATTGGAACTATAGATTGGTACACAGTTGTGGGACTGCAGAGTAAAGAGCAATGGGCTGAGCACACACCCTTGTGGGGCCCCTGTGCTCAACGTGATGGTCTTAGAGGGGTTATGGCTGATTCGCACATTTTGTGGCATCCCTGTAAGAAAGTCCAACACTCAGTTGCAGTGAGAGGTCTTGAGTCCCAAGTGGCTGAATTTTTGTATTAGCTGCTGGGGAATGATTGTGTTGAATGCTGAACTAAAATCTAAGAACAACATTCGCAGATAGGAGTTTTTTGAGTCCAGGTGAGTGAAGGCTGGATGGAGAGCAGCAGAAATAGCATCCTCTATGGACTTGTTTGACCTGTATGCAAACTGAAACGGGTCATGGGAGCGGGGAAGAATGGATTTAATGCTCTGCATAACCAGCCGCTTAAAACATTTCATGGTGGTGGAAGTCAGTGCTACGGGTTAATAGTCATTATAGCTAGATGGGAGGGGCTTCTTAGGGACAGGAATTATGGTTGTGACTTTAAAACATGTACATTTATCAAACAAATTGTATATTTTTAATAATAATTTTTATTTTTATACATTTCACATTTATCAAACATTTATCAAATAAACTGAAATTAACTACATATCATTTATAAATTTAAGGCACCTGATTGAAATCAACCTTTAACAATATAATAGTGCATAGAATGGCCAAGCTATTCCACATACAACAGCTGCTTCAGCGTTGTTCCTCTCAGTGCACCACTCACAAGTATTTTAACCCATTGTATCTCAGAGTGGAATCACAGCTCTACAGTAGCTGATCAAAAAGCTCTACAGCGGGTTGTGTCGAGAGCGCAGAGGATTATCAGCATACAGCTTCCAGGCCTGGAGTACATTTATAGCACACGCTGAGTAAAGAAAGCCATCAGCATCTGCATAGATTCCACTCACCCATGCCACAGTCTATTTAAAATTCTCCCATCCGGCAAACATTTCAGAACCTTCCCTGCACGGACCTCGAGACTCAGAAAACAGCCTCATCCCAAGAGCTATAAACACACTCAATCAGTCCATCAAGTGTTCCCATTAGAACTGTTTGTACTTATAATTACAATTATCTCACTGTAAACTTGCACTACACCTGTAATATTGCACAACCTAAGCCACTTTATGAACCATTTGCACTATCTGCACAATATGTACATGTATATTGTACTTATGCTTTCATACTGTATATTTTTCATTTTTTGATCTTAATAATAATAATAATAATAATAATATTGTTATAATTTTATAGGAAAATAAGTTTATAGAGGATTTTCATATTGAATCTCATTGTACCATACAATGACAATAAAGGAATTCAATTCAATTCAATAGAAGAAAGCGTGTTTACAGATGATGACTGGCTTCTAAGTTGATTTAGACTTCCAATGGCTATCCTCTTGGAGATGTGTGCTGTTAGAATACTAGAATGGATACTTGATATCATTTTTCAGATGAAATGCATTAAAGCATGCATACAGTATTACATTATACAGATAAATTGTTAACTTCATTTAAAAAATTTATATTGTTAATTAAACATGTGGGACCGTGGTGGCACAGTAGTAGCAATAAGATAGCGCCCTGTCCAGGGATTGTTCCTGCCTCACACTGTATGCTTGCTGGGACTGGCAAGATCCCGGATGAATAGACGGATGGAGAAATTAAATGTGTATTATGCAGATTTTTCAATGCTCCATAAAAGTTTTGGAGAATCAGCGTTTTAAGCTTACAGCTGTTTTGACATTTATTACAGAGCATATATTGTGGCGATTGGTTATGTGGAGAAAGAAAATGGAAGGACAGGAATTGGGGGTTGGTACATTTGGCAGACACCGTACTGCTGCAATAAATTATTTCATCAAGGGTCGCGCACATCCCAGCAAGCATCTTGTGGAATGCAGGAGTAATCCCTGGACGGGGCACCAGCTCATCACTACCATTGCACCACCATGCCCTCATGTTTAATATATGCTTTAATGCATTTCATCATAAAAATTATATCAATTATACATCTTAGTATTCTAAAATGTTCAGAGAACTGTAATATCATAAATGTAATGTATTCTATGTGGAGTTCAGTGCCTGCACGCTTCTGTCTTCAAAAGAGAAAGCCCATTTAAGCACACATAGAACTTATAAAATACAAAACATTTAACATTCTACTTTAGTTGTGATGGGCTTTGAGAAACTGTAGTAAATTAAACATCGATTTAAAGATGAAGTTTATGAAGTTCTACTTTAATGACAAAATAAACTACACGATTAAAGAGGAAATTTCGAGATTAAAATCGAAATTTTGACCTTTTTTCTTCAATATGTCCCTATTTTTTTTCTTTTCTCTGTGCCCTAATACACTTCTATATGACACTGAGATGTTGGGATACAATTTGCCTTTTCACGACAACTTTGGTATCTGACCACTTATTATTTCGGCACTGTGTGACTTTCTGAACTTGAACTTTTGAGTGTCTCCACCACTTTGTTTCACTCCATAACTTCCTCTTGTTGCTTATACCACTGCTTAAGCCAAAAAATAGTACTTTTTTTCTTGCCTCCACTTCTCATTTGCTGAAATTTGTCTTTTATTCCTGTGCTTTTGCCATTGTCTTTTCACAAAACTGAACTTAAAGGGCTATTTCTATTGATTTGCATATTCAAAGGGGAGTAATTCTGGGAGGAGTCGGAGTGGGGCGGCAGGTGTGTGCACGTGCATTACATTACATGCTGACTGGGATTTATGGAGCAGAAATGTGTGGAAGTTAGCTTACGTAGAGTTTTATGCATCTGAATTTTTTGTGCATAGGCACACTTCTACTTGTCCCCACACCATGTTTTAGTGTGAATTCTATGCACGGTGTTAAACATGAGGCCCCTGGTTCTCTGCTGAATCCAGCATGGTTTTCTCTAGGTCATTCTTCTTTCTTCACTTCACTGTCCCAAAATTAAACTTGCCTCCCTTAAATGCTATGCAGATTTGGCAGAAAATTCAGAAGCATCTTGGCAAAACCCCAATTTGCCACTCCAAATTCAGCCATGGACTGTTTGATGCATCAAGACACTTGGTGACATTTATGATGAGTCAGGACTCTGAACTTTCCAATTGTTTAGGTTCAGGTTTTCTGTTCCTCCTTGTTCCTTCTTTTTCTGTCTTCTGATCAGTTCAGTTTTTAACGCACAAGGTGTCCCAGCATCCTCTGCATGTTCTTCCCATCCTGTTTATAATTTTCCTTGCTTGTTATTTTTAAAATTGCACCCACTTGAATTTCTGTATGCAAGTCTGCATAAGCAGGCTAGACCTCTACATTTATTTTCAAGCTAGCAGTATGACCTCCCATGGAAAGCTATTCTTAACAATATCTCTTTATCCACTAAAAACTCTAATTACCGGCATATTCCGTTTAAATGTGTACATCACCCATACCACACCCCTTGCAAATTTTAAACTATGCATTTGGCCATGGATCCCATCTGTCACTTGTGTCTTTTAACTATCACTGGCACTTCTCTCCATATATTTTGGAAATATCTTCCAATCTCTGCTTTCGGGACTGATGTTTCTATTTGCCTGTCCTCTATTCTCCTCCTCTGTTAATACTCCACTTTTGACTCATATATTTTTCTCCTGGATATATTTTACCCCTGACATTTATCCAGCAGAAATGTTTCTGTCTGGGTACCATATCCGGTAAAATAAACTTAGCCTACTGTGGAACATCTCCTGACTCATTTTCTGTACACTTCTGGAAATCCCCTCCTACAGGGTGATTGTTGGAGGGTGGTGCAAGGGATTGGATGGGGGTTTGAAGCCTATTGTCATTACAGATTTTTATTCTGTCAGTATATTTTCTTGTTTTTGCTTATTGATGTCAGAAAAAAAGATCACAGAAAAATACTTATGTTTTTATTTTGCAGATTGCTCTGTCGTGAACATGAAATATATGGTACTTGCTTAACATTATGTTAGAACAGCATCAGTTTTGAACTCCTTTACTTATAGTTTTGATGTAATGTATACTGAGTTCTAATCATTAAATAATACATATTCTGTAGAAATAATTACTATCTATATTTCATTATAGTCATAATGGCTATTCCTTATAGCAGCTTTGGGAGTTGAAATTAGCATTAATGACTACTGATATTAGAGTTTTAAGTAGCCTAACTTGCAGGTGTGTTATTTGCCCTACTACTCATTAAATTATATTATTAGGGTAAATTTAAGGAAGCAAGCATCACAGAAAGAATGTTAATTTATATCAAAACCAATAAAAGAAAGTTAGGTATTTAAGGCTATGGAAAAAATATACTGTATATTTTCTAGTCATTTTCTAATCCTGAACAGGGTTGCAGAGGGTGCTGGAGCAAGAATAATGCCCTGTACAGGGTGCCAGTCCATCACAGGGTAAACACACACACCAACTACAGGGTAGGGCCAATTTAGCATCACCAGGTCATGTGACCTGCTTGTCTTTGGACAGAAACCTACACAGACACAGGGAGAAAATGTAAACTCTACACAGTGAGGACACAGGGTGTGATCCGTGGTCTCCATACTGTAAGGTAGCAATGCTACCATTTGGCCACCCGACAAAAGTACAAGTATTTCTAAATTTCTAAAAAAATGTAAATCTTGAACAATGTTGCTTTCTAAATGTAGAATGAGATGAGGAAGAAAAAGAAGAACAAAGACCAGCTAATGTATGGCAACAGTGGGTCCTGGGATAAACTTGAGAACCACTGCTCTAGCATAACAACCTGAAACATCTTTGTTCAGTAGGTTTATAGTGTCTAATCATACCATTTCTAGATAGTCAGTTAGTTACAACTCAGCTAGAAAGCAAGTTCCATTATATAGTTCATGATACTTATTGCAGAGATAACATCAAAAAGTACAGTCAAAGTACACATTGCTACATACTTAGTTTCACTTTAACATCACAAGATATTAGAATATTGTAATACGTAGAATAAAATATGAATGCAAAATACACTAACATTTTGGAAAGAATAAATGAGAACATTTTAAAAAGGCGTTCCTGCCTAGGTAGGTTTTCACTGATAAATATGCCACGTCATTGTAGGCAGCTTCCAGACACAATAAACCCAAATACAAACTGAGCTATGAATGTAATATTTGGTATTAAGAACAGGTAGGTGGTGGTTACACACAAATATGTCAATTTGATAAAAGCTCAACCTTCAACTAATTTCATTCTCTTGCATACAATGTAAATATTTCCATACCTGAGTTAATCCATGACTGCAGCTGTTGGCAACACTAGTTGCTGTTCCAGATATGCTACCCAGCATGCCTGCAATAGTACTTCCCAGACCCTCTATACACAATCCTCGGTTATAGGTGGATGGAGGGGGAGGCAGAGTTTTGGCCAGTCTGGCAGTCATCAAATAGCAGCTTTGTGAACTGATGCCAGCAGACAAAGCAGCCGCAATGCCAGTTAATAACGAGCGACCAGTCAGCAAGGGTAGTCCATTGTGACCTAAAACAAATAGATATTATTACACTTTTCATACACTCTGTAAACTAACCATACCTGATACTGTAAAAATTGCTTGATCCAAATCCAGTAGAACTGAATTTCAAAAGTGCAGAATGCTATCTAATTAATTCCAATTTTCTAGGACTGAAAACCATCCGGAGCGAACAGCAAAACTATTTGTTCATTGCAGCCACAGAAACATAAGTATTTTTCGAAAAGCAGTATGCCTACTTTATGGTGACATCTTACGTCTGGTGTAATACTTTGGTACTTTGATATCATATTTAAGTTGCAGTACATTTGTACTTTATAGAAATTGCTTCATAATGCATTGTTGTTTGTCATTCAACAAAATAGCTCGTATTATGTATCAGAATAACTAGGTTTTCCTTTTATTCAATCACATATAACAAGATTCATACTTAGCAAGGGGTCGCCAGGAGCACATGGTTCACTAAACTGTCACAGGAAAGGAGAAGGTTTCAGCAGTGCAAATTTGGTGAAAGGAAAACCTCAACTTGTGAGAAAACGTTTGTGTTAATAATTGGAAGTCACAAAGGACTAGGCAAGAGTGCCTGTGAGAAAATACTACACTTAATAAATGGAGGTTAATGGAGGTATAAGTATAAAGAACATGCAGGAAAGAAGGTCTTCAATGGATTCAAAGTGAGAGAAAAATTACAGAGGAATTATTAGGAATCTTGCATTATTTTTCCAAACATGCAAGAACAGGGGATGCACTGCATGTTGTTACCTAGCACTCAAAAGTCTTCAAAGACCTCTTGTACTTTTCACAGAAGAAAATGGTGTCAGGGATGTAATAGCTCAAGCTGCCCATAAGAAGACACTGTGGTATAGCAGTCCTGAGGTTTTTGCAGTGAATTCCTAACATCATAATGTAATTCTGGGGATGCTTTTGGAATCTAACTCCATTTGGGAGTTTCCGGGGGGCTTCCTGTCTGAGTTAACAAAGCCTATGATTTTGGAATAAGTACTAAAGGGCCGGGGGGTAGCACAACCAGAGAATTATGGAGGGAGACGCAGGGACTGTTTTGATTCACCCTATTCTCAATGTTGAGAAATGAATTAATGTTAGGGAAGATTCTTTATTTTGCTCTCCATTATCATGTCTCTCCTATTTATACAATATTTTTTATAGACTTGGCGTTCTCTGTAGTTTTGATATATGGAGAGAAGAGCACCCCACATGTGGTCTGAATCTGTTTAATGTTGGTCACCTGGCAGAATTTATCATTTCAATAGGCCACAAGATTTGTACTGAAATGTACATAAGATCAAAAGTGTTAGCAGCAAACTAGGCAGCAGGAGAAACTGACACCATAAAAGTCAATTTGAACATTCTGCAGAAGCAGCAAAGGAAGTTATATGTTATGCTAGTTAGGTGGATTGGCGATTCTAAATTGGGCTTGGTGTGTGGGTGTGTTTGTGTGTGTCCTGCGGTGGGTTGGCACCCTACCTGGCATTGGTTCCTGCCTTGAGCCCTGTGTTGGCTGGGATTGGCTCCAGCAGACCCCTGTGTTCGGATTCAGCGGGTTGGAAAATGGATGGATTACACAAAAATGTTCTGAGGGTAAAATAAGCCAATCTAAGAAATTAAGAAAGATATAATGGACAACTTGAAAATCCCTAAGCTCTCATTTATTATACTTTCCCAGTTAGTATCAAAGAATGATAAATCATAATCCATTATGCACATACTAATTTACTCATGCCAGTTTGTCAGATGCCTACAACCACACAAGATTCAAAAGATACTTAAATCTTCAGTAAATTGTGAATTTGTGAATTGTAAATTGCTCACACACAGTTTGGCGGCACTTGCTTACTTATTTTAAACAAAACTATTTTTACATATGACACTTCTGCTGATTGAGTGATCAGTTACAGTATGAGGTAAGTGTGCTTCATATAAAGTGCGTATTATAAATAGTTTATATGGCAATATTAACTTGCACCCCTGAAGTTTTTGTGTAAATATACTCTGAGCAGAATTGGTTTGTTCTTGCCTTGCTCCCAATACTTTTGCCTAATAATGGTAAAGCAGGTTTCTTGAATGATGGATGTTTTAAAACAGATATTATTTAACAGTACATTTATTACATTTCTTGCTAACATTATTACTAAGTTTGGAATTGTCCGTCCTTCTTCAAACATATAAGGGGTCTGTGAGTGAGAGCAAGGAGGGAAACAGAACTAAGGAAGACAAACAAGCAAATGGAGGATCCATGGGGTAGTGAGAAGAATGGCACTCCTGTGGGTGATCAAACATGGTGAGCAGCCAGAGCATGGGTTATCCCACAAACACCATTAGGAGCTTATGAAAGATGGAGTGGAGCTCAGTGTTGATCTCAATGGACACTGAAGATGGTGTTCAAGACAGGTGCTATAAAATGGATGGCTGTATTTTCCGGGAGTCTCAGCCTAACTGAGTAGAACTTTGTGGGTGAGCTAGGTTAGAAAGTGGATGGAGCACTGGGACCATAATTTTGTTCCTGGTTTTAACTATTTATGATTGGATTATTTATTATTAGTTTTTTCTTCCTCACTGTTTTTATGGATTATTTATTAATTTATTGAGAGGACTTTATTCATTGGACCCTGTTATTTTGTGTGTGTGTTTGTGTGAATGAAAATTCAGAAAGTGCTTTTGAAGCACCTATCTCTTGCTGTTAGTCTGTCCTCATTCGCCCTAGTCCATTTGGTCTATGGCTATTGATGTCCTGGGTTTTGTGCCAGCTGTAGCATTACTGGAAGCCGGAGGTTACCCCAGCAAGCACAGGGCACAATACGGGAACAATCCCTGCACTGGGTGCCAGTAATTGTTTTTGTTTAAATCCATTTTCAATGACATCTTCTGTTGACTCGGGTGATTTCTAAATCTGTCCTTACAACAAAGACACTACTAGGATACTTGTAGCATTACTGTTACTGAGTATTGTACCAAGGTAGCAGAGTGGTGAAACGGAAAGTGCCGGTGCCTTACAGGGACAAGGGTTAAATTCCATGTTTGGTCATCATTAGTGTTTAGTCTGCAGATATTCACATGGGTCACTATGCTGTAGATAGTCTGCTCGCCTCCCATACTTCAGTCCACTGTGTTACATAACTGGTGACAATAAACAATTCGATAAGTTAATAAGCCATGTGATGTTATCTAGGGTTGGTTAATGCCTTTTGATGTTGACTCGATCCAGTACTAGAAGATATGGGTTCAGAAAATGAATGGACTGAACTATGTGCATAAATTTTCCTGTCTTGATAATCAGAGCAATTAAGCAAAAGTCATTTCAGTTGAAATTATATCATAATGTGATTCATAAGTTAGTGTTTAAGAGTATTTCAATTAGAGAAAGATTAGAGCAAACCCTAGAGGGGGCATTACTACATCAGAGTCTCCACTCAGGTAAACACCGACACTCAAATTGGACCAAGTTAGAACTGCCTATTAACTTAGTGTCCATGTCTTTGGACCATGGGAGGAAAACACAACCACTCAAACGAAAAATTCATGCAGATTTATTGAGAAAAGCTGTCGACCAAACATTCATAAATTCATAATTATTTATTAGTCATACAAGGTTTACTAAAAAAGTAGTAACAGGGATGCTCAAAGCATAGAACTGGAAATGTGGGGAGAAAACAGGTATGAGTAACACAAAAGAAGAAAATCCTCAACACAAACACTAGATGGTAGCAAACTGTCTCTTTTCAATTGTCTTAAAATTCGCTTCCAGTTTGCCACTTCTAATTCTGAATGAATGCAAGTAAAGTTCATTCATTCCAACTCAAAAACAAATTCTGTGAGTTAAAGTACCTCTGCGATCAAAACACATGGGGTGCCTCTTTTATATG
The DNA here is from genome assembly GCF_016835505.1 of Polypterus senegalus. Taxonomy (NCBI): domain Eukaryota; kingdom Metazoa; phylum Chordata; class Cladistia; order Polypteriformes; family Polypteridae; genus Polypterus; species Polypterus senegalus. The sequence continues at coordinate 93,455,582 of NC_053159.1, forward strand.
CCTTTCTGTGCATAAACATAAACTTTAGCCATACTTTGGAAAAGTAGATTTTAATCACTTTCCAGAAAATGGGACAGCATCTCAGTGGTTAATGATCTTGAAACTGGAAATGTTCAAAAAACATAGAACTATGTAAACTACATTTCTAGCTGACAAAATAGTTTTCAGCACTATAATCAGTGAAGTGGGCTGACTTCAGCATAGCCAGAATTATGTGCCGATTTATGATGCTTTAGCCACTGCACTCTAAAGAGTTCCTATTATATTTATAAACTATATACGTTATTTATAATCTGTTTTAAATGTTACATTATTTATTTTATTTTCTGTTGTGGAACATGTTGTTTGCTTCTGCAAAGTGTTGCTTGGGATCCTCTGAAGGTTGCTGGATATCATGGCCGGCCTGTACACTGGTACTGTATGTGCTGTGTAGATTGGAGGCAGAACATTTTTCCCAGTTGATTCTGGGGTTTATCAGGGGTGTGTTCTTGTTCCTACTCTGTTTAATGCTTGCATGGATCGGGTGTTGGCCAAGGTCGTTGGGTCCAGCAGCTGTGGGGCATCTGTTGGCAAAGAAAGATTCACTGATCTTGACTTTGCTGACGATGATGTGATCTTCCTAGAGTCAATGGAGGCTCTGATTGGGGTGCTTGAGAGACTGAGCGAGGAGTCTGAGTGTTTTGGGCTTGCATGTGTCCTGGATAAAAACCAAGATCCAGGCTTTTAATGACCCCTTAGGCACAGCCATCAGCAGTGTGTCTGTCTGTGGAGAGAGTGTCAACCTCATCAAGAGGTTTACTTACCTTGGCAGTGACTCTTACCTCTGGTGACACTTCCTATGAAGTCAGTAAATGGATTGGGAGAGCATGGGGGGTCATGAGGTCACTGGAAAGGGGTGTGTGGGGCTCCTGATATCTATGCAAAAGGATGACGGTCCAAGACTTGAGTTCTGGTGCTTCCTGTCTTGCTATATGGTTGCAAGACATGGATACTATCCAGTGACCTGAAATGACGACTGGACTCCTTTGGTACTGTGTCTCTTCGGAGAATCCTTGGGTACCGCTGGTTTGACTTTGTGTCGAATGAGCAGCTTCTCACAGAGTCCCGAATAAGGCACATTACCTGCATTCGGAAGAAGCGTCAATTACAGCACTATGGCCATATGGCGCGATTCCCCGAGGGTAATTATTGAGGACCTGAGTGGCTGGACCAGGCCAAGGGGGTTCCCACGTAACACCTGGCTGCGGCAGATAGAGGGTCACTTCCAGAGAGTAGGAGTGGGCCGCATGTCTGCCTGGGGGGGTTACCAACCAGGATCCTGAGCTGTTTTGTCGTGTGGTGGGTCCAGCAACACGCTGTACCAGTGCATGATTCCCAACCTGACCTGATCTGTATAGGGAATGTGAAAAAAGGTGGAGGAATAGGCAAAATAAGTACTATACTGTTCTGAATGCTATCATCACACTCATGACAATTTTTAAGAACCCAAAAATTGCAGCTTCATTTCTAACAACTTATACACATGTATAGAATTTAAGTTACTAGAACTACAGGGATAGACCCCATGTCAACGATCTCATGGACTTGACAAGATGTCAGGCCTGGATGTCTTCACCATCCCCTTAAACCAACCAAAACTAAACTATAGATATGTTCAATAGAAATGTGTTATTGAACTAAATGCTGAAGTTTACTTTAATCTTTGGACCATCAAACACAATCAAACTTCATAATAACATCTAAATAGATAGCACATACTAGATTAGATTACGTCATTTACACAACGATAATTTGCATTAGGATTACTGGCAATTTGCGAAAAACACAATATATGCTTTGCTTTCAAAAATAAACTTAGTACTGTAAAAACCCCCAAGTACCTCTTGTTGCAGCTTGTGGTATGGGTCATGGCTAAACATGGGTCAAGTTAAACATTTAATTCCACCTATAATCTACAGACGTCGCGCCCCATTCCACATGCTGGTAGTGACAATTGCTAGGCTACAGTGACTGTAAGCACGACATACCTGGTTACATTATGGTTAAGATTAGGGTTGTGGGGAGGATATCTGACACAAATGATGACAACTGTCAAGTAAAATAAGTGACAGAAATTTGCAATTTTCATTATTTGTGTGCAGGTCATGTCTTTACTATTGAGCGTGTGACCCAAACACATGAATTACTGGTGGAGTATTTAACTATGCCCACATTTAGGCACAAAACATTTTGCATACTCAGTGAGGACCTTCTCAAAACCTCATGATAACACATTCCGCATTTACGCAAAAAGGAAGATAATGTGATCATCCTTTAGCTGCCTTCCCATCCCACTAGCCATCTTGAATGTCAGTCACTAGTTCTCTCGAACTGAGACTGTCCTTGCTAAAGGCAAGCTCACAGTGCTTTTTTGCTAGCACACAATGTACAGCACTGATGCTGGCTTACCTGAGAAATCCTGTAGAGCTACAAACAACATCATAGTCATCAACAATACAGTATCTGTTTACTATCCTAAAAACAATCAATACAGGTCAACACCTTATCAGTAGGTATAAATAGAGTAGTAAGCATAACTAGAAAAAAATGATAATAACAATAAATCAGGTGTCTTAAGACTTGGTGTTTTTTTAATGATGCCAGGTAGTCATACTGCCAGTTGTGATATGCTCAGTCAACCCTCTCAATAAGAATACTTCTCACCTTTTCACTTTTAGAATCTCTTCAAAACACTGGATCAGTTGCATTCCAACACCAAGGACTTTCATCCTTCTTCTCCTCTCCTTGTAACATTGCAACTGGTGGTGAAGATGTTTAAGGTTGACTTTGATCAAGGTTCAGCTTTAAAAGTTAATATTGGCTAGGTCTTCAGCTAACTTTAACTGTTGTCTTTGACATATTAAAAAACATGAAGTGATTGATGGTACATTCTGTAGGACTGCTGCTTTGTCTTTTGTAAGTTTTTTTTTTCATTACTTAGGTTTTGCTTGTGCTCTATGGTGGCTCAGGAAACGTGTTTGAAGTGGAACCAAATTACTGGTGGTTCCCTTTTTACGATGATGCAGAGACATTCAGTCATAGAGTTGTAAGCTGTAAGATGGAGAGGTGAAGCGTTGAGTGCCAGGATACATCAACATTTGATTCAGTTAGAAAAGTTGGCAGTACAGTGAAACTTCGATTGTCGTGATAGTCTTTGATCGAAAACTGGTGAGCACCAGCCCACTTCAAGCACTGCTTAGATATATAACTTTTTCCTGCTTAAATCTTCAGCCTAGCCCATTTGTACATGCTGTCCATACCTTCTCCCTAATTTTTCTTTTTACTTTTCTAGCTTTTTGATGTCTCCCCATTAATCACTGAAGCTTTTGGAAAGGGCTGGTGCACACAATCACTAATTATGTCTATTGCCTGTTCCATCACATGTTTATGTTAAGCAGACGTTTAACACCATATTAAATGGGAAAGCAGGTACCCCTCAGTCTGTGAAAGAATCCGTTTTGCTGGTGTACAGGTTTATAGGATCATTATTGTTATGTATGCAAAATACAGTGAAATCCTTACTTGCCTTTGCTATCAACATGTTGCTACTCTACCTTTAGTGACTATATCTATCTTAACTCAAAACTTATATTCACTTTACCTGAATAATCTCAGAACATATTTGTCATAAATGTGTACAAATAATTTCCATGTAAATTATGAGGAGTGGAAGGGCTACAATTAATGCAGCTTTAGATGCTTGACTGGCAGCCAAGCATTACATTTTGTGTGAGTTGTGTCACTGGAAGGTTTTATAGCCCAACAGCCACAGTAGGAGAAATGAATATCTAAGGACATGTTTTCTCTGCTTTGACTGATGGTGGCAGTGACAGTGTCTGCTTTCGAGACTCCGTCCACCACTCTCCCTTCAAAGGCAGTATATATTTTTGTGAATTCTGCTTCAAGAAACAGTATGTAATGGAAATGTGAACACAGGCACTGTGAAAACCTCGTCAGCTTGTAGGAAATCCTATGAAAGTAAGGAGATGAAAACTGGACTCAGTTAATGTTACGCCTACTTCAAAACATAAGTGATTGAGTCAGTGCTAAATATTTTTAGCTCAAATAAAAAATATTGTTGACCATCCCAGCACAAGGCCAAGCTGAAAACTACCAGATTTGTAAAGCTTCGGTATTACAATATTTTATAGTGCCTCGTGTATTCTAACAATTTTGTGCTCTTTCCTTATACACCATGACCATGAGGTACAAACTGCATCTTTACATTGTCATCTGTGTTCGGCAAACCAAGACTCAATTGGTTTAATTTTCAGTAGGGCCTCCTGGCCTTTGGGATCCATGCCTGCTAGTGAGAATCAGTCTGAGTGCCTTGAGGAGACTTTCGTGAGCAATGAGAGATCACATAAACTCTACAACACAGAATTAAATTGTCCTGAACAAATGCTGCCACCTAACTTGTAATCTTGATAGGAAAAAATGTTGCAATGGTCAGCTGCCAGTGCTTAGATTTCTTTGCAGACAACTAAATATAGACCATCACTTTTTCACACCTAAGACTTTTGTGGGATGTATATAACTGACACACTTACCTGGATAGGGAACCCAAAGCCAAGGTGGGTGGAATGAGCTGTTTCTGTGTTGAAGTAGTGAAGCATCCACTATGTTCTCAAGAGAGATGATACGAGTCACCCCTAGAAGCCCACTAACAATACAAACACACACTAGTGGCAGCAGGACCTGAGCAAAACAAGTAACATCAGATTAAAGTAAAACCTGGAATACTACAAAGCTATTTAATTAAGAATACTATCATTTTCAGACTGACACTTACTTTGAAGGGTTTGTGGCTTTGCTCAAATGAATGTAAGCAATGTTTGAAAAAGACTTTCATGTACTTTAACAGGAATATTGAAGGGGAGGAATTTGCCTTCCAGAAAAGGAATGTAGTCACAAGATTAAATGAAATGCTGTTAGTTAATAAATAACATTACATCAAATCACCCTTCTATGCTTTACTTAGTTGCTTTTGTCTGCTATAACTGGTTTGTCTTAACTTCATTTCTTTGTTGTGTAGTAAACTAAAACTGCAAAATAAAATACAGTAAAAGTAAATATAAATGAAATACAGTAAAATGAACAACATATTCACAGTTTGTCATTTTGTACATTTACTGGAACATTTAATAATTATTGTTTATTTTGCAAGTAACAATGAGATAATATATATATATTCCATCCATCTTTTGAATTCACCTACTGAGGTTTAGGGTCACATTAAGGCTGATGTACATAGTCACTGCTATTACTGTTATTATAAATAAGTTATGTAAGGCAGGAACGAACCGCAAATGGGACACTCGAGCATCATAGTGAACACTCGTAAACAAACCCAAACTGGACCAACCAAGACACAAATTAACCTGACATAAAAGTCCTTGGTGCATAAAAGCAAACTCAAATATCATAAAAAAAAGTTTGATGGTTTTAGAGAGAATGTGCAAAGTCCACGTTGTGACTGAGTATGGAGTTAACTGTAGCTTCTTAAAGCAATAATGCAGTTGGGTTAACAGCTTATATACTTCTGCCTTTGAAGTCCAGGTGTTTCTCACACTCATACTTGCTTTTTTAAATCTCAACACCAAGCCCAAAGAGACCAATCACAGCAAAGCCAAACTGACCAATCAGATTGCTCAGAGGGACTGGACACACACACACACACACACACACACAGACCTTAACATTTTATTATACTGTAGATTATTATTATGGTGTTAAGATTCATAACATAATCAGTCTGGGTCTTTCCCCTTAGCCTTTAAAACTACTTCAACATTTATTCTACAACATCAAATCTAAATAATGGATCTAATAATTGTAATAAATATCAGATTTCACATAACTACAACTTGTATTTAAAAGATTAAGATTAAGCAGCTTTTTAATAAAAACATCTAATGTGAGAAACAATTTATTATAGTTAAAGGGTACTACAAAACCTTTTGAATTTCATCAAGAATCATGATTGACTACTAAGATACTGTAAAAGTTACTGTCTGTTCTTTAGATCCAGCTTCACCAATTTTCTGAATAAATAATAACATATATTAAATGTCATTCATACATCTACAGTATATTTAATAACATTGTTCCTTCAAAGCTGTAGCTATGTTTACCCAAAATTACCAAAGTTCAACAGCTCTAGTTTGCAAATGGGATTCAGCAAAGGCTTGACTCGTTCAAATGACTCCACAGACAAAATATCTTCATTTTAAAAACTTTAGTAAAAGTAAAACAATTCACACAAAAAAGAGAAAACTGATATAAGAAAGAAAAGTTCTTGTTTAAAGAAAAGTTCTGTTTAAAGCTTAAAATGCTTGTTTTGTTTCTTTTAGTTTGCTTATACAGTTGAACCATTTCTAAACGGTCAGAAAACTGTATGCTATCCCATTTCTATGCTGTAAATGGGTCTCTCTGTCCCTGCTAGCACTGGGACCAGTTCTAAACAAAAACTGACTCAATGAACACACTGTATCTTAGTTATGGCAAGAAAGTTCTATCTTTTATTAACTTACAGGGGGTAAAGGCTATACCATTGTCTATGACTATGAAAGAAAATTCTATTCTATTCAAATCAAGCAAACACTAATATTAGTTTAACTCAAAGCTTTAACTTCCTAAGATTGGCTCTTACAAAAGCCATTGTTATTTCTCTATTAAACAAATCAGATTTATTTCCTAATGTTCTATATATCAGATTTAGAATTTATTACAATTTGAATCTCATGTTCCAACTGTGTTGCTTTCCAGTCACTTCAGAGTGTGTTAAAAATGATTTTCAAACATCATTTAATGTAAAACACGCTGGAGTCATTATGCTTTAAGTTTTAAGTGCCACTTTTGAGACTATTGACATTAGTTCTCTACTATTTAGCCATGACTATTGAGATGGACCGCTAATCATGTCCTAAATTGGTTTAATTTGTCACTTTTCAAGTCACAAGATAAAGGATAACATAAACAAACACAACTTATTACCAATTTTTCTATTTTTTGTTTTTAATTTCTATCTTTTTTTTTGTTTTGGCCAACAGCAAGTTGTTCAGTTTTTAATGACAACTTAGCCTTTGCATAGTGCCGTTGAGACCATCTGTCAGGCAGTCATAATGATTTACATTTTAATTGCAATGTTCATTATTATTCATTTTTTTTTCAGTCACTAGTCAAGTCATTCACACAGAATGTTTTGTTCGTTATGGTGGCGCAGTGGTAGCACTGCTGCCACACAGTAAGGAGATCAGGGATCACATCCCAGGTCCTTCCCACATGCAATTTGCATGTTTTCCTGTGTCTGAATGGGTTTTCTCCAGGTGCACCAGTTTCCTTCCGCAGTCCAAAGACATGCATTTAGGTGACATAAAATTGTCTCTAGTATGTATGTCTCTTGTGTGTTCAGCCTGCAATGGACTAGTGCCTTGATCATGGGATTGTTCCTGCCTTGCACTCTGTACCTGAAGGGACAGACTCTAGCCACCCGTAAGCCTGTTCAGGATTAAGCAGGCTTAGAAAATGATATTGTGTGGATTAGATTTTCTAGTTAGACCACTAATTCTAAGTAAGACTGTTTTATAAGTCACCAATTGGCAGAATTGGGGAAATTGACTAAATTGAGAAAATTAACCCCTCGTCATATACCCATTTAAATGTGCCTGTTCCTAGTTACATGTGGTTTAAAATAAAATAAATTTAAGGAAATAAGTAATTTTGAAATGTATCGCACATTAGATAAATTTGAAATTGTCAGAAATGATTAATTACCTTAGCTATACTGTCTTAAAGGAGGTGTAGTCCATCTCTTCTAAAAAACTTCTGTCTCTCCCCGAACAAATCAAAACTGTCAATGAAGACCAGGCTGTGCTCAGTGCAGAAATACATCAGCCAGGGGTTTGGGGGGAAAAAGTTGACTGAAAGCCTCATTTAATCTTTGGAGCATAGGGAGAAGTCCAGATTTTAGGATCCAAACAGTTGACTCTTGGGACTCCTCTCAAGCGATGTGGCACTAAATTAAATGCCATCTTTTCTGTCATCAGAAATTAAAACACTAACCAGAAAACTTGCTTGATAAATCAAAGCAAAGGGGCTAATAATGTAATTTTTCCTTTAAAACACACATCAACATCCGCAATCTTGGATAACCAGGAAGTGCATGGCCTGTGGTTTTGACGACATCATGGTCTTTCATTCATTTCTATGTAGGAAAACTCTAGCAACAATAAATAAACATGGTGACACCTGTAGTAAACAATAATGGTGTCACAGACTGTTAAGAGATTTTGTTGTGAATGATAAAAAAAGAAATCAGAACTGGAGATCAGAAGTACACAAGTGATCAAAGCACAAGTGTAAACTAGAAATCAAAATCAAGAGCAAAAAGAAATTTTAAAAAACCTAAACAAAATCTAGCAATCGGCCTACTTGAGTTTAAAAGCTAACTACCACTAAACAATTGTGTTGTTTATCCAACCAAACTTGGAGCCATCAACATATTTATAGTTGCAGCTCTGCAGATGTCACAGAAGTATCTATCAAGGCCTTTGTGTTGCATAAACAAGAAAATGGGATGAAAACTAATCAACTCTAAACATAATCAAAAAAATTGAAAATGATCAGAAGCATCAATAAATTAGTTCTCTAATGGGAGAAACCCTACAGTAAACATAAAATAATATGTATATTACAAAGACATGAAATACATTTAATGTTCTTAAATAGTTTTCAAATAAATATTTAAATTGCAAAATAGAATTCTACACCATTCTTATCCACTAAAATCCACTTAAAAATGTGTTTGGATCCCAGAGACTCAAGGTGTCTTCTTGTGATTAAAAACAATTATTTGTTTTTACACCTACTCTTCCTCACCCAAACAATAGAGTTCATTTTTAATTTCAGGTTGATGCCTCCAGTGTAGGTGTAGGCACCATATTATTACAAATACAGGCACCAGTAAATTGCACCAATGTGTGCTTTCATTTCCAGAAAGTTAACTACTACTGAGCACAATTATAATATAGGAAACAGAGAATTATTGGCTATAGAATTAGCTCTTGAGGAGTGGCACCACGGGATGGAAGGGACAAAACAACCATCTACAGTATTTACGGATCATACAAATTTGATTTATTTAAAGACTGGTAAAAGGCATTTCAATACCATTGAATGTGTACAGAGATCAGAACCTATTATACCTTAAATAATAATCAACAATAAATTTGTGGTAGCCATATTTTTATCTCAGGTCTCAAATTTAATAAAAGAAGGGATTGATTCCAGGGGTGACATGGGGGTGCAGTGGTAGTGCTGCAGCCTCGCAGTAAGGAGACCTGGGTTTGTGTCCCGGGTCCCCCATGCATGGAGTCTGAATGTTCTAATCGTGCCTGCATGAGTTTCCTCTGGGTGACCCAGTTTCCTTCCACTGTCCAAAGACAAGCAGGTTGGGTGGATTGGCGATGTTAAATGGACCCTGGTGTATAGTTGGAGTGTGTGTGTGTGTTTGCCCTGCAATGTACTGGTGCCCTTCCAGGGTTTGTTCCTGCCTTGTGCTCTATAGTAGCTGGAATAGGGTCCAGCACCTTCCCATGACACAGTCCAGGACACAGAGGTTTAGAAAAAGACTGACTAATTCCAGGGAAAGCAATTGGTGTCTTGCTGTCAGAGTATACTCTGACAGCAAAAGCTGTGTGAAGGCTCTAAAAGACCCAGGAAACAGACCAGGTCCCTCTCTAACCTGCCCAGAAAAGGACTCACATAAGGAAGCATGACTCCACTAATCTACTGGCCAGCTTTGGCCTATACAAACTTAAAGGGAATTTTTGGCTTCAAAAGTTCAAAATATCTTTAACGTTCAGAAAAATACCAGAAATGCACAAAAATTCTTAAAAATAATGTTTCTTTAATGGCATTTTATGGTTATTATTGGGTTGTATGGCTCTTGTAGCTTATTGCTTGACAAAGCACCATTTCATTCTAAGATTGGTTCTTTGCATATGAAGTTGGTTCTTTGTGCTTTGAAAAACGTCCTAATACATAGGAAAAAAACATTGAAATCTTCAATGTACAGGGTGCCCATAAAAACACTCTTTGATTTTAAAGGGTTACAAAATAAAAACCTGTTGGAATATGTTTATAAATAAGATGACAGCAAATACATTAACTCAATACATTTCTTCATTTCCACAACTAACTGAGGAAGGTGACTACCTTTTTCAACAAGGTGGATTTCACCACGGTCCTTCAACCTTCGGGTGGCTGTACAACAATACCAGCAAAGGTGGATAGATTTTTCTAAAGCGGCTCCTTTAATTCCAATCAAGAAATTACTTTTGGCCCAAGAATTAGTGACAACCTTAATTAAAGTATAACATAAACTTCATTGATTTTCCACATTAGAAAAGTATCATTTGTATGAAGGACCTCATTTCACTTCTGTTATTTGAAAAAATCAAAAGTAGGTATTCAAGTGAACCTTATTTCATGTTATCACCCCCAAAGTAATGGCCAGATGAGAAGAATTAAAAAGGAAATTGAAAAATATCTTTAACTTCCTTGGCATTAAGCCCAAGTGTCTTCTAGGCTTGGAATTCAATGTAAAAATGGTTAACCCCAAGTGTTTGAAGGGTTAAGCAATTATGATCCAATGTACAGTGGATGCATTTTGCCACTCATGATAACTCATCGATATTCATGAGTATGGTGGAACCCCCCAAAACACACAATGGTAATGTAAACAAAAAGCTGTAAAGCCAATTTTAGAAAAAAAAAACTGAAATTCAACCATTAGTTGAATCAAATGATAGTGATGATAATGTAAATTGATCATCAGGCATTGACACAGATAGTGAAACAGAGGCATATGACACTGTGCATCTGACCCGCAATGATATGCCTGATGAATTTGGTCACATGAAACATCAGTGTGGCAAAAAGTTAAAATGACTGTGATTAGCTGGAAGGACAAAAAAGATGTCATACTCCTAAGCATTGGTCTCAATGCAACAGCTGTCAATGGTCATGTCAGGGGAAATATGAAAGTCACTAAGCCTTGTGCTGGAGGAGCCTACAATAACACAAGGGGCTGCATCCATCATTTTGTACATTTTATTTAAAGAAGTTAAGATTCCATATAATCAAGACTTATTTTAGCAACAGAGAAAGTAACATTACACACAATTGAGTTAGGCTTAACAAATCTAAAACCAACCCCTGTCAAAGCAAACATCAAAAATTAGAAGCGAAGTGTCTACCTTTAATACATCCAGTTTGGTCTTGTGATGTTACAGAAGGAAATCCTTTCTCAGTCCTTCTAGATAGATCTTAACATCATTATTTTGTATTTTAGTTTTGTTTATAATGTGTGTTTTATCTATCATTTGGTGTCCTTGAGTGTTTAGAAAGGAGCATATGAATAAATAAAATATATTATTATTATCATTCAGAAGTGAAACTGGTCAATATGATGCACATTGTAACAAGTCTTTATTTTTCTTTGGAAATACAATAATTAATGCTTGGCAAAATGTTTGAGGTAAGGTTTTATTGTCTCTGGCTTCTGAAAACATTGCTAATAGTAGTGTAGCTATCTTATTTGATTTTTTTTTTATAAAATTCCACTGGGTAGCTATCAGGGCCTGTTGCTTTCCCACTTTGGAGTGAGATTATATCAAGTAATTCTGAGTGTGTCAGAGGTTTGTCCAGGTCCTCTGCACTACGAGTATCTTGTTGTGATATTTGTAATGCATCAAAAAATGAATTCGATTGTGTCTTATCTTCCTTAAAATAGAATAGTGTAGAACAGTAGAATAGAAGGACATGTGTGTGGATTATACTTTATGGTCAATAATCTTATCTCCATCTGTGTGGGTAATTTTTGTTATTGCATTATGAACTTTCAGCTTGTGGATTTGATTGAGCTAAAATAGTAATAATGTTGCCATTTAAAGATGAGCTATTCCATTTCTTTTGTAATCAGGTGAGGTTAAATTCTGATTGCAGAACACTTCCTTGCCTATAAAGTGCCTCATTTGGAAATCTGACATATTCTTGATTTTTCCTAGTGAGTGTGTTAATTAACCCAGGCCCCTTCCTGATTTCCAATTTATTTTTGTGGGAGAGATATGAAATAATCTGTCCTCCTAAAAAGGCCTTCAGAGTTTCCCAGTGTATTCTTGCAGAGACCTCTGAGGATGCATTTAGTCTCTAATTAATAATCAATGTATTTGGAGATGAATTCTGTACAATACTTGTCAGCTAATGAGAGGGGGTTAAGGCACCAGCTACAAAATGATCACAGGGGCATGGTCAGAGATAACAATGGTGTCGTACTTGCATGATTTGAAAATGGGCAATAAATAATTATCTATAAATAGATAACCCATTATTGAGTAACTGTGATGTATTGATGAGAAGGAATATTCTCATGAGTTTGGATTTAAAAATTTCCATGGGTCTGATAAGTTATGATCCATTGCAAACAGTGTAATTTTTTGCAGTATTAGATGTTATTGTCATTGTAGTTGAAAACCTATCCAGGTCTGGATTTAAAACACAATTAAAGTCTCCAACCATTATAATTTTATGAGTGTTCATATTAGGAATAGATGCAAACATATTTTCAATTAGTTTTCTGTCATCTAAATTAAGGGCGTAGATATTTATCAAAATTAGTTTAGATTTAAATACATTATCCATCACCATGACATATTGCCCTGCAGCATCAGATACCATGTCTAATGCTACAAAAGAGAGTGTTTTGTGTATTAAGATTCCCACACCTCTAGTTTTCTTTGTAAAGCTGGCATGAAAGACTTGGCCAGCCCAATCTCTTTGCATCCCAAAATTGATCCTTACTTATTAAGCGAGTCTCCTGTAAAAATGCAATGTTGGCATTTATGCCTGATAGGTTAGAGAATACTTTTTCTCTTTATATTATGATTGAGACCTTTGACATTCCAGCTAACAAAGTTCATTGTTTGGTCAGAAAGACACTTCTGAAGTTTTGAGGACATTTTGTAATCTTAAGTAAGGGTAATATGTTACTTCATACAATAGTTGTGACTTTGAGAGCCTATTATCATGTCAGTACTTACAATTGTTTGGGTAGAAGGTATACATAAGAAATAGCTTGCTCTTCCTTCCCACTACCCCCGCCCCATCTCTCCCCCAAGTTGCCTCCCCAAGTGAGGCTAAACCAGTCCCAGTCCTTTGACATGCAAAGAGACAGAGCACATCCAAAACAAAATTAACCACTAGCAGTGGTGTAGAAATGATTAAAATTCATATTGAGATATTATATGATAGTACAGTCCAAATACAATACACATAGGATATGATGTTAAACAGTCAGTGACATTCTAACCTTTCATGCACAACCAACAGACAAAAATTACAAGAAAAGTGCAAAAAGAAGCAAGCTTCTACTGTCATGATTGCAATGTCAGGCTGTGCATTGATGACTGTTTCAAAACATGTCACATGAAGGACATAGACTAAATCTACATAAATACAGCAGTGGACAATAGACATAGCTTTCCTATTGCATTTATATTGATGTTTTTGGTAGCAACATGTTTCTGTTACACATAATAACATCTTTTGTTGTTGGCTTGTTTTTCCAGGGACAATTAAAAATAGACATAATTCCTGGAAGGAGTTTGTTTATCTGGCTTTATTTTTTCAAAAAGCACTAATGAATTAGGCTGGGGGTATTTCTCCATTTGAGAGCCAGGATGGACTTAAGCATTCTCTTTTGTTGATCAAGTCTGTTCATGTTCTCTTGCCCAATTTAACTGATGCATTAGATAATACACTATTGTAAAAAGGTAGGGTCTGTGTCCTAGTGCCGGTGCTAGGTTATTTGACACCCACCAAAGATTATTAGTGTGCCAACCAACTGTTTGGTAGATTTTAAGATCTGTGACATTGGCGACTGCCTTTGCGTTCCAATTTCTGTTGTTCTGCCCATCTCATCCTCCATTTTCTAATGATGGATATGAGGAATATGAAATCCAAGAAACTGTCGATTCTAAATGTCTGGGAATACTGGTACAACAATTTCATAGACACCATCCTAACCAGCATAGTGAGCACAATCAGAACCATGCACCTTCAAAGGTGAACTCTGTACAAATTGATTAATTCATTCACTGTGCATGGTGGCATCAATAAATCAGTTCCTCAATCAAGGAATGAATTTGGCCTGAAGACCCTTGACTAGTATGCTACTGTCATCATATTCTTCGATTTTGTTTGGTAAATATTTACATTTGTACTTTTAGTGAAAAATTTACTTATTGGCACTCACATACAAGGATGACAATGTAACCCGGCATTACTCCCATTCAGTCTTTGAAATACTCTCGGTTTAACTTTGCTCCACATTTTTAAAGTGTTTTGCAAGAGTTCATGAATAGTGCTATGTTAAAAAGAAATTAACTAACTTAGCTGCTACAGATCAGTTGCTGTTGGTACATAAGTTAATGTAAAATTCTCAAAGCTGCTGATTCCAATTTAGTTCACAAGAAGCAAGAGCTCTACATTGGCAGCATCAACCACAACGCATAAACCAGCCCCAGACATGGCAGCAGTCCATTGTAATGCCACACACCCAAAGACTACGAATTTGGAATCAACAACTAACCTAATCTACAAGTTCTTAGGAAAATTCCCATAGCTAACATTCATCACTAGTTCAATTTATTTAAAAAAGTCAATGTGATTAAAGTAAAGTCTGATAAATGTTTCTTGTTTTTAAAAAACAGCAACTGTGTAGTCTTATATGTCTAAAAGATTGCTCTTCAAGCATTTGAAAGTAAACTAAAAACAATGAGCACAAACAGGCCTTGGAGACTGACAGTCCATCAGAATTTGCACAGAACCTGAAGTAGATAGTGGGAACTGGTGATAAACCATTTAAATAATAATCATCAGACACCAATATCTCTGAAGACTATTTTTCTGTGAGTGACAATGTGCATATCCTTAAAAGCCTTCATGACAAACACTATTTCTGTATCTGTGGGCAGTATGCATAGCTGGCTGCACAATTGCTTTTGGGTTTTTTCATATCACATCCGTCGGCTGCAATGAAATAAGCTCCTAAGATGAAAATGAAAATCTTTTCAACTTTTGTTTTTTTAACAATAAGGTGCAAACTATAGAGCCTTACTGAAAACATCCTGAAGACTGGGTATTGGCTAACGCATTGAGAAGTGGCCTTCCGGCATGATGGGATAAAGAGGTTATGCATGTGCTGGGACAGCAGGACAATCAACAGGACCACACTGAAAAAAAGATATAGAGTACAATATCATTTAGTATAAGTGCTGGAAACATACTGAAAATATAATCACCCGTCTTTTTAACTGATTACATTAGGTCAATTCCAAATAATTAGGCTTTTAATATCTATCAAAGATCATATCTATAAAATTAGAACAGCCTTTTTTCTCCATAATGCCCACCATACAATAAGGGTCAATACATTACTGGAGATTTCCATAGAAAGGAAGGTCCACTGAAATACTTCACACAGACTAAACCAGAAAAAAAGCAAAATAATCCTCACACCGCAGTAATGCCCCAGCTGGCTGAGCAGAAGAGCGCTGCTTCTTTGTAAATGGACAGTCCAATGATGGAAAGCGTTGGTGCAACTACCATCGGGCTGGAGTAGCGTGATATAACACCGTAGAAGCCGGATAGCCCCAGAAGAAGTCTGACAATGCCAGATACAAAAACAGCACCCTGGAGCTGCCAAGGAGAGAGCAAAAGGTTTTTGGAATTAAAATATGTAATACCTATACACACAGAATATTTAAACAAAATAAAGGCAAACCTGGATAGTGTCTTCTACCCCTTTAGCTGGAGTTATGGAAATGTCAACAATTTTCATAAGCAGCTAAATGTACCATATAGCTTGAAGACAGAGATTGAAATGCACTCTTGTCCTTAACTTGCTTATTCCAACACAGGATCCCACTGACCAGAAGCCAATCCCAGCATCAAAAGGCACAGGCTGTGCGTTGATGTGCGTTGGTAGGGCAGTGCATAATGATAAATCTTGTACATGTGTAGAATTGTTAACTTGAAGAAATACATTTAGTAAATCTTATTGGCTTACCAGAGGAAGTAAGAATCAACTTGAAGTGTTCCCGCATTTTGTGTGTGTACGTGAGTGTCATGTTTAAGGAAGTCTCCATTGAGTACTCTCAGTTTACAGTGACTGACGTGATTTTTGTCTTGACATCAGGAAAATTCTCCCACCTCTCTACTCCAGTCCATGCAGTGGATCTTCTCATCATACACATCTCCAGTCCAAGTTTCATTTGTTCCTGCAGTTAAGTACATATCATTAGTGAAAGTATTTCTATTTTGTTTCAAGTCCAATAGTCACAGCAAGGCAGGAGTGAGTTTCAGGGTTATTTAGCTACATTTTAACTTTGGTCAGATTGTCCATGGTAATATTTGTACTCTAACACACAATTTAAATTGCGTTTCGATCTCCAGAGAAGCATCTGCCTTTTTAGCGAATGAACTGGATCACCCTCCCTGCCTGGTCAATATATTTTTCAATGAATCCCAACTCTGAACCAAAACCTTATTGAATTTACACACCCATAAGCCTAGAATTCAAAATAATTATTAATCCCCTTGCCACCTTTCACATCTAAATGCTAAACATGTTTGATTTTCTTCATGCAATTTTATCTCTGTTCTTTCAGGAATGTGTCTAATGTTTTTCTGTTTTTTCCATGCTTTTCTCAAATGCACAAATACTGTACTGTCACTACAAATCTTTTTACTTTCTCGTATACAAAGTATAGGGAAAGTATTAGAATCGTCCAAAGATTTGATATTGAGATTATGATGAATCTCGATGCTTTCGAACTCCCTGATTTTCCTGTATATGAAGTATAATGAAAGTATTGTAATCTTCCAAAAATTCCATTTTGAGATTTTGATGAATCTCATTTTAGACCTCCCAGAGTCCAAAAATACCATTTTTGGAATTATGTGTGTGGGTCTGTCAGTGTGTATGTGTGTGCGTGTGTGTATGTAAACATGATAACTTCAGTACACTTTCACTTAGGTCAACCAAATTTTGCATACAAGTATTAGGTACAAAACATAGATTTCTTTCAACTGCTGGAATATTTCCGTTAACCAGAAGTGGTACTTTACCTTTTATTCATGCAGCTGCAGAGTAAGATTTTTTTCAACTTTACTTTTATAATAATTGTTAAATATATTATTACAGTAATTTGATTTGTTGTTGATGGTTCTTTAATGTACAGTACATAATATAAAAATATAATCATTATCTTGCGGTTTACTCCTCAGATATCTATCCCCATATCTGAGTATGAAGTCTAGGGGAGATCCCTCCCGAGAAGGGCCTCTGCAATTCAGGAGTTCCACTGAATAACCAATTGGATTTGATATTTATGAGTTCCACTGAACAGCCAATCAGATTGAATGTTTATGTCACATGATTTACACACCAAAAACTCCGATAAGGTCCTGGCTGCCAGCTGAAGCAAAACACTCCTGCTACAGGATAAAACTATTACAAGAAACGCCCACTCAACAGTCATCAATACTCTTGAGTAAGATAACACTCCCATAAGCCTAATCTTAACAATAGTATATGGATGATTTTTTATAAAAGTGTCAGGTGCACCTTGAAATGGGCATGTTGAGGAAGACTGGGCATGTCACTTTATGTGATTGACGTGTAATGCAAAGGCAGTTAAACGTTATCAGATGTGTGCAATTGGATTGGCTCCTCAATGGTGCAGAGTTGTGGAATTCTGCAGCTCTACTGTGTTGAACAACAACAATGTTCTAATCCTTAGCCACTTTAACTGTACTTAACTACTCTAACCTGTGTGCAGTCTTGACAAACAATAACAAACGATACTGCCCCCAGAGGTTCATGTAGTGCATTACAGTTACAAAAACCAATGTGGTTCTCTGTGACTGGAGCCTCTATTGAAGGTTCTGTTTATGACGCATCGACAATAAAAAATCTGCATTGATAATCAACTAATCGTTGCAGCCCTAGACAGCTGTCTTCGACACAGTTAACCAAAGGAAACTTATTGTTGCCTGTCTGCCCTTGAAGTACTTGTACTATACACACTTGATATATACATTCACCTTTGAAAATATTTTTTTTTTCTCTGCAGAATCTCTCCAGGGAGGTCCCTCATAGTCTTATACTCAGTCCACTTCTTTCAGTCTCTGCATATGTCCACTGATACAATTGATTTTACAATATTAGTTCATATTCAGCCCATGTGTTGATGATACTTAACTCTTTACTCAATTCTTATTGGCCTTGGGCAGGCTCACTGTCATACCCAAGAACATTGTAGCATGAATGTATGCTAAATATAAAAAAATCTCAGATTTAACTGAATGATCTTGCCACCATATTCCACTAATCTCTGTAAACAGTCTTCAGGTCATACTCAACAGCACCCTGAACTTTATAATATCTAAAATCACAAGTGTAGTGTCTTTTCACCAAAGCACTCTTACTGTGTCACTATACTTTTCCATTTTGATATGTAACTACTTGAGAGGCATCTAGCTCATTGAATACTTACAGTTACTGTGAATACTGGGTTACTTCTGCTCTCTTCCCAAAACGGTTTATGCAGAAAGCACTAGCAGATCACAACTGTTTTAGAATGTTGCTAGAAGTTTTGTTGTGGGCCAAACAAAATGAGTATATCAAACTTTCAATTTAATCATATATGCTATTTCACTCTCCAAAATATAAACATGTTCAAAATGTAATTACTTAATTACATCTTGGCCGTTGTTAAGAGTGGTGTTCCACAGGAGTCAGTGCTAGTCCCGCTGCTATTTTTAATAAATATATAAGTGATTCAGATAGGAATATAAGTAACAAGCTGGTTAATTTTGCAGATGATACCAAGATAGGTGGATTAGCAGATAATTTGGAATCCGTTATATCATTACAGAAGGACTTGGATAGCATACAGGCTTGGGCAGATTTGTGGCAGATGAAATTTAATGTCAGTAAATGTAAAGTATTACACATAGGAAGTAAAAATCTTAGGTTTGAATACACAATGGGTGGTTGGAAAATCGAGAGTACACCTTATGAGAAGGATTTAGGAGTCATAGTGGACTCTAAGCTATTGACTTCCCGACAGTGTACAGAAGCCATTAAGAAGGCTAACAGAATGCTAGGTTATATAGCACGATGTGTGGAGTACAAGTCCAAGGAGGTTATGCTCAACCTTTATAATGCACTGGTGAGGCCTCATCTTGAGTACTGTGTGCAGTTTTGGTCTCCAGGCTACATAAAGGACATATCAGCGCTAAAAAAGGTCCAGAGAAGAGCGACTAGGCTGATTCCAGGGCTACAAGGGTTGAATTATGAGGAAAGATTAAAAGAGCTGAGCCTATACAGTTTAAGTAAAAGCAGATTAAGAGGTGACATGATTGAAGTGTTTAAAATTATGAAGGGAATTAGTGCAATGAATCAAGACTGTTACAGTATTTTAAAATGAGTTCATCAAGAAAATGGGGACACAGTTGGAAATTTGTTAAAGGTAAATTTCGCACAAACATTGGAAAGTTTTTTTTTACACAAAGAACGATAGACAGTTGGAATAAGCTACCAAATAGTGTGATAGACAGTAAGACTTTAGGGACTTTCAAAACTCGACTTGATGTTTTTTTGGAAGAAACAAGTGGATAGGACTGGCGAGCTTTGTTGGGCTGAATGGCCTGTTCTCATCTAAAGTGTTCTAATGTTCTACAGAGCTGTAATATTTGCTAACTTATAATATTGGTTATTACTGCTCAGCATATTTAAATTTGTTCAACAATTAAACATTACATGATATGCACTTTTCCACTATCTCCAAAGCTGTTTTATAGCTCTAGATGAACACTACTTTAACTGTGTGGTTTCTGCTTTCATTCTCTAAATTTGTCTGTAAGTCTCCATTGAGGACAACATTTACATCACACCTGAAATACTTCATTTTCTGTTCTCTTTTAGATCTGCTTTCCTAATATGTAATACTTTCAAAATTACTTGGTACCTAATAAACCTAATAGTGTCTCAGGAATTGAACCTTGCATAGATATTTTGTTTATAAGAATGTTGTTTATAAGAATTACTTATCAGCACTTTGAAATCACTTCAGTTTATTTTGTCTGGTGCCTCCTGACTCACCAGTACTGTTAGATGCATCTTGATGTCTAGCTATAGAAGATGTCAAGTTTTTGGGCTTCCCAATTATTTTTGGCCATTAAGACCCAAAACAAAACACATTTTTAAGCCATTTAAGGACCACATTTTGTTCTAGCAATTGTACCCTTTTAATGAAGAGTAAAACAATTGATATTTTCAGCAAAAATGATCAGGAGGACTTGAAGTTCTGCATGTCACATTAACTGCCCCTAGGGGTTCACCCCTAATGGGATATGAAGGGCTGAAAGTTACTTCTTTTAATAAAACCTCAAAAAAATGGGGATTAGTAATACAGGCATGTGGAGTGTCGTTTTACTCTATTCTGAAGTTGCTGAACACAAATATGATATTTTTGATGTTTAATTCTTTACCGGTGGTCCTGCTACCCAGAAAGTAAAAGTGACAAATTTCAAATATAAGGATGCTGTGTATCATTTTAGACTATTTCAAGGTCAGTGATTAAGAATATGTTATTTTTGATTTTTGTCCCTTTACTCGGGATCTAGCCCTATTAAAAGGGGAAAAATGTCAAATTTCTTACAAACAAGAATATTTAGACATTAAACATTGTGAAGTAAATCACTAACTTTCTTATGACGACCCCAAAATAGGGCAGTGTATCAGTCATCCATTCCACAGTTGCTAACTTACAAACACAGCACCCTGAGGCTCTTGTGCTAATCGCTGGAGACTTTAACCATGTAACGCTGGATAAAACATTACCTGCCTTCTTCCAGGATGTGGACTGTAACACCCGGGGAAATAGAACTATTGACCTACTGTATGCAAATGTTAAAGACGCATACAGCGCCACCCCGCTACCTGCACTTGGGAAAGCCGATCATAATCTGGTTCTGCTTCAGCCTCACTACAAACCAAGAGTGAGGGCGCTACCTACAACCACAAGATCATTCAGGAAGTGGTCCCCTGAGGCAGAGCAGGCTCTGAGAGACTGCTTTGGAACTACAGACTGGGATATACTGCTGGGGTCACATAGTGAGAACATTGAAGTGGCTGTTGACTACACAACTGATTACATAAACTTCTGTATGGACATTGTAGTTCCAGTAAGAACAGTACGCTGATATGCTAACAACAAGCCATGGATTACAAGTGACATCAAGGGCCTTTTCAACCAGAAGAAAAAGGCTTTTAAAGGCGGAGATCAGCATGAACTCAAGCGCGTGCAGAAGGAACTCCATGTCCAGCTCAGGGTGGCGAAGGAGCAGTACAGGAGAAAGCTGGAGCAGAAGTTGCAGAATAACAGCATGAAGGAAGTGTGGGATGGGATGAAGATCATCACTGGCTGCAGCTCGAAGCGGGGTGCCACCATCGAGAGAGACGGAGAGAGCAAACCAAATGAACAACTTCTTTAACAGGTTTGACCACCCTAACTCACTCTCACCTCGGAGTTCTGCATCCTCCAACTATCCTTCTGCTGATACCAGCATAGGTGAGACATCCCCACCCACAATTACAGCAGCACAGATGAGCAGAGAGCTGAGGAGACTTCGTGCCAGCAAAGCAACAGGTCCAGATGGAGTATCGCCATGACTGCTGAAGGCCTGTGCGTTGGAGCTGGGGAGTCCTCTACAGCGCATCTTCAACCTGAGCTTGGAACAGGGGAGAGTCCTGAGGCTTTGGAAAACATCTTGTATCTCCCCAGTCCCAAAGGTATCACGTCCTAGTGAGCTGAATGACTTCCGGCCTGTTGCTCTGACGTCACATGTGATGAAGACCATGGAGCGGCTGCTGCTTCACTACCTGAGGCCACAGGTCCGCCACACCCTCGAACCCTCTGCAGTTCGCATACCAGGAGAAGGTGGGAGCGGAGGATGCCATCATCTATATGCTACACTGATCCCTCTCCCACCTGGACAGAGGCAGTGGTGCTGTAAGAATTATGTTTTTGGACTTCTCTAGCGCCTTCAACACCATCCAACCTCTGCTCCTTAGGGAAAAGCTGACTGAGATGGGAGTAGACTCACACTTGGTGGCATCGTGGACTATCTTACAGACAGACCTCAGTATGTGCGTCTCGGGAACTGCAGGTCTGACATTGTGGTCAGCAACACAGGAGTGCCGCAGGGGACTGTACTTTCTCCGGTCCTGTTCAGCCTATATACATCAGACTTCCAATACGACTCGGAGTCCTGCCACGTGCAAAAGTTTGCTGATGACACTGCTATCGTGGGCTGCATCAGGAATGGGCAGGAAGAGGAGTACAGGAAGCTAATCAAAGACTTTGTTAAATGGTGTGACTCAAACCACTTACACCTGAACACCAGCAAGACCAAGGAACTAGTGGTGGATTTTAGGAGGCCCAGGCCCCTCATGGACCCCGTGATCATCAGAGGTGACTGTGTGCAGAGGGTACAGACCTATAAATACCTGGGAGTGCAGCTGGATGAGAAATTGGACTGGTCTGCCAATACTGATGCTCTGTATAAGAAAGGTCAGAGCCGACTATACTTCCTTAGAAGGTTGGCGTCCTTCAACATCTGCAATAAGATGATGCAGATGTTCTACCAGATGGTTGTGGCGAGGGCCCTCTTCTACATGATGGTGTACTGGGGAGGCAGCATAAAGATGAAAGACGCCTCACGCCTGGACACACTTGTTAGGAAGGCAGGCTCTATTGTAGGAGTAAAGTTGGACAGTTTAACATCTGTAGCAGAGCGACGGGCACTAAGCAAACTCCTGTCAATCATGAATAATCCACTGCGTCCACTTAACAGTGTCATCTCCAGGCAGAGGAGTAGCTTTAGTGACAGACTTTTGTCACTGTCTTGCTCCACTGACAGACTGAGGAGATCGTTCCTCCCCCACACTATGCGACTCTTCAATTCCACCACGGAAGTAAATGCTAATATTATTCAAAGTTATTGTCTGTTTTTACATGCATTTTTATTACTATTTAATTTAATTTTTTTTTTGTATCAGTATACTGCTGCTGGATTATGTGAATTTCCCCTTGGGATTAATAAAGTATCTATCTATCTATCTATCTATCTATCTATCTATCTATCTAATTCAGACTTACTCTGGCTACTTTACAGGATTTAGCCTGTATGTGGACCATCTTTAAATACACCATATCTGTTTCATTATCATGTTTTTGGTTAATGCTGTATTTTTCGTTACTTAGAGAAGAATATTTTCAAGGTATTTCATTGCAACATTGAGCATTATCACCCCCATGGAAAAAAAGCAAGAGACACTCTGGTCCTTATACATTTATCTAGGAAGATGACCTATGCTATAAGAACTTCCTACAAGGCTGTGTAGAGTTGAAATCTATCCAGAAAGAGATAGAAACCTACCTTAGATGGTCAATCACAGGTTACACTCATGCACACACTTTCACATACTAACAGAAGTAACTGAAATACTTTGAGAAAACCCATGATGATACATGGGGAATGTGAAAACTCTGTATACAGAGACTAAACCTGTAATTGAACCGACTTCCAGAAGCTAAGAAGCAGCACCTCAAAGTACTGTTCTATTGGGTCAACTCTTGAGCCACTGTGTCTCCTTGTCATACAGGCTATTGACTATAGTAATTTTAAGCTTAACAAAATGCTGCAGAAAGGGCATTCTGGTGGAATAATGACATAAGAGGCTTCCTAGTTCTTACCATTATAGTCATGTCTGGGTTCATTGCTTGAAAGCAAGACAAGAGCAGGAATGAGGAACTCAAGCGAGGGAGCTTGCATCAGGGGCAGCCTGAAGGGAAGACAAAGAAATTTATGCTGGTTCAATGTAAGTTACAATTCACTAGAGAAAAAAAAAACACTAAATGTAAAACTTAAATCAGTCACTGTCATTGACTTAATGTAAAAAGAAAAAACATTAACTGAAAATGGTATTTTGAAAGTGTATTACAGCAAACTCTACATGGAAAAGAGCTATGAGAAATAAAAGGACAAATGAACAAAGGATTCTGTTTCAAAATATGATAATTATGCTTATATACAAACAATAAAACAAAGAAGAAATCATTTAATTAACAAAGATCAGTACTGCAAAACAACTTAAGAATTTTGGCTTTCCTCAACTACTCAAGCCAGTGGTTCTCAACCTGTGGGCTCCCTTGGGGCTAAGATGTGAAAAAGAAACAAGAATCAAAAATATGAAAAAAAACATCTGTTGAAACCAAAACAAATTAACTTAAACTACATTCTGATACTAGAATAATAAATATAGAGTTAGATAAATGTCGATAAAAGTTAAGTAGGTATAATAAAATATGCATCTACATTTCAAAAAAATGTTAGGGGGGGGCGCAATTAAAAAACTGTTATGAAAACTCGAGTCGCAAATACTTAAAGGTTGAGAAATGCTGACTCAAGCTATATTTACCATACCTCCCTAAATTACACGTTTGTCATCAGCACATCACCCAACTCTCCAACAGAAAAGTAATTAGTCACCTGCTCAGCACAACAAAAGAGGCCAAGCCACAAAGATGGAGAGCCCTGTTGCACTCAGCAGTACAGAAAAGAAAAGATACAGTGTTTTGTGACCTCTTTTAAATTATACACTGTAATCCAAGACAAGGGTTAAAAATATTCAGGAAGTCAAAATACAAAAATAAAGGGAAAACACAGACAAACATATTAAAACAAAGCAAAAGACAAAATCTAAGATGTGGAAAAATAGTAAAAAACACTAAATCACTAGAAATCCAGGTATAAATTAAAAGCTCATCTCCCCTTTGATATACTGAAATCACATGACTACATCCCAATTATCACTTATATCTAGCAGATAAAGTTGGGCACAACGTGTCAATATTTACCAGAAAAATTGCTAACATTTGGGGCATGGTGGCGCAGTGGGTAGCGCTGCTGCCTCACAGTAAGGAGACCTGGGTTCGCTTCCCGTGTTTTCCCTACATGGTGTTTGCATGTTCTCCCCGTGTCTGCGTGGGTTTCCTCACACAGTCCAACGACATGCAGGTTAGGTGCATTGGCGATCCTAAATTGTCCCTGGTGTGTGCTTGGTGTGTGTGTGCGCTCTGCGGTGGGCTGGCGCCCTGTCCGGGGTTTGTTTCCTGCCTTGTGCCCTGTGTTGGCTGGGATTGGCTCCAGCAGACCCCCATGACCCTGTAGTTAGGATATAATGGATGGATGGATGTTTTCACATGAAGACACACTAAAAATGCAACAATTTGGACATTACTTGTTTTCTGCCCAGGAAAACTTATTACATGGAAAGTCACTGCTAACAAAAACACCCTCTGCCATTACAAGGATAGATATTTTTCACAAGAAATCTTAAGGCAAATGTAAACTGGCAACTAAGTGCATGTGTAATTAATGTACTGTATAAAAACACTTCTAAACAGCAACTGAGTGCCACTGAAAGTGAAACACAATATATTATACACATTTTTTTACAAACCAAATACTGAAATTTGCTACAAATTCAATCTTCTGATAAATATGTCTGTTAAATATTTAACTTTTAAAGTGTAAGAATCATTTTAAATATGTTTGAATATTTTGTTTTTAGTACTTCTCTTTTATGTTCTATGAGTGTGCAATCCAATTATTGGGCTGCTTTCTTTCTAGTTGCTTAAATACTAACTAAAGCAGTCTGCATACTAAAAATATGCCACTAATTTAACTCAATTTCGCCACAAGTCTCACTAGGACAAGAAGTTGGAATGCAGTTTCACATGGTTCAGGAAGCATCAAATTTAGCAGAAAATATAATACAGTATAAGCAGTCTGTGAAGAAGTACTCAACTGGCAGGATGGTGCAAGTGTTAGGAGAAAAGCTAGGATGCCGAAGGACCCACAAGAAAACTTTCAGAAGAGAGAGCAAAATTACAAAGAAATCCTGTACGTGCCAGTGAGAAAAAGTAGGAAACGGTAATGTGGGAAAAGCTCAGAAAGGAAACCAGGCATCTGCATTGGAGAGACACATAGAGAGATGCACCCTGGGCAGGAAAGTTGGTGGAAGATGGAATGCATGCAACTCAGCAGGTGTCAGGAATACCTTATTCTATCTTCAGAAAAAAGAATGAAGTCAGGGAGCGTTGGAGAGGTATCGTGAGTCCTCCTAGTTAGCACATAGCTACTAGTTAAAGAACTTGTGGCCAAGTTACCCATTCTAGGATGAACCCAGGGAGGTCTGAAACAGGTTAGTATTTTGCTTTAAACCAGACTGAGCGCTCAGGACCACAGGCACTTCAGAATCCATTTGAGCAGGCTTTTAAAGATAAACTGCAATGTTACATTTTTTTTTCCAGAAACCCCATCTTAAAAGCAAAGAAAACAATGAAAAACAGAGCTTGGCCATCTTAGCACTTACCTGCTCCCAAGAGTGGTCTGCATTAGCGTAGCAATTCCTGAAGTGAAAAGGCTTGTGGCCATAAATTGGTCTTCATACTGGTTCACATCCTTCCTTTGTTGCTGGAGCCCCTTGAAAAGAAGGCTGTGCACCACCACAAGCACTGAAGACAGGATGAACACATGCTAGAATGGTACAATGAAGAGTTCATTATACACTGCATAATCATTTTAAGTATGTAACAAACCTTATTGATTTTTTTCAAATCCAACTATTCTAAAAGGGGGTCACAAGAAAGTTTTGCCTATTCTGGTATAACCAGATGTAAGGCATGTAGGATGCATTAAATCCATCCATCCATCCATTCTCTTCCGCTTATCCGAGGTCGGGTCGCGGGGGCAGCAGCTTAAGCAGAGAGGCCCAGACTTCCCTCTCCCCGGCCACTTCTTCCAGCTCTTCCGGGAGAATCCCAAGGCGTTCCCAGGCCAGCCGGAGACATAGTCCCTCCAGCGTGTCCTGGGTCTTCCCCGGGGCCTCCTCCCGGTTGGACGTGCCTGGAACACCTCACCAGGGAGGCGTCCAGGAGGCATCCTGATCAGATGCCCGAGCCACCTCATCTGACTCCTCTCGATGCGGAGGAGCAGCGGCTCTACTCTGAGCCCCTCCCGGATGACTGAGCTTCTCACCCTATCTTTAAGGGAAAGCCCAGACACCCTGCGGAGGAAACTCATTTCAGCCGCTTGTATTCGCGATCTCGTTCTTTCGGTCACTACCCATAGCTCATGACCATAGGTGAGTGTAGGAAGGTAGATCGACTGGTAAATTGAGAGCTTTGCCTTACGGCTCAGCTCCTTTTCACCACGACAGACCGATGCAGAGCCCGCATCACTGCGGATGCCGCACCGATCCGCCTGTCGATCTCACGCTCCATTCTTCCCTCACTCGTGAACAAGACCCCGAGATGCTTGAACTCCTCCACTTGGGGCAGGATCTCTCCCCCAACCCTGAGAGGGCACTCCACCCTTTTCCGGCTGAGGACCATGCTCGGATTTGGAGGTGCTGATTCTCATCCCAGCCGCTTCACACTCAGCTGCGAACCGATCCAGAGAGCTGAAGATCACGGCCTGATGAAGCAAACAGGACAACATCATCTGCAAAAAGCAGTGACCCAATCCTGAGTCCACCAAACCGGACCCCTTCAACACCCTGGCTGCGCCTAGAAATTCTGTCCATAAAAGTTATGAACAGAATCGGTGACAAAGGGCAGCCCTGGCGAGTCCAACTCTCACTGGAAACGGGCTCGACTTACTGCGGCAATGCGGACCAAGCTCTGACACCGGTTGTACAGAGACCGAACAGCTCTTATCAGGGGTCCGTACCCCATACTCCCGAGCACCCCCACAGGATTCCCGAGGGACACGGTCGAATGCCTTTTCCAAGTCCACAAAACACATGTAGACCGGTCGGGCAAACTCCCATGCACCCTCCAGGACTCTGCTAAGGGTGAAGAGCTGGTCCACTGTTCCGACCAGGACTAAAACCACACTGTTCCTCCTGAATCCGAGGTTCACTATCCGACGGACCCTCCTCTCCAGAACCCCGAATAGACTTTTCCAGGGAGGCTGAGGAGTGTGATCCCTCTATAGTTGGAACACACCCTCCGGTCCCCTTTTAAAGAGGGGACCACCACCCCGGTCTGCCAATCCAGAGGCACTGTCCCGATGTCCATGCGATGTTGCAGAGGCGTGTCAACCAAGACAGTCCTACAACATCCAGAGCCTTAAGGAACTCGGTATCTCATCCACCCCGGGCCCTGCCACCAAGGAGTTTTTTGACCACCTCGGTGACTTCAGTCCCAGAGATGGGAGAGCCCACCTCAGAGTCCCCAGGCTCTGCTTCCTCATTGGAAGGCATGTTAGTGGGATTGAGGAGGTCTTCGAAGTACTCCTCCCACCGACCCACAACGTCCCGAGTTGAGGTCAGCAGCGCACCATCCCCACCATATACGGTGTTGACACTGCACTGCTTCCCCCTCCTGAGACGCCGGACGGTGGACCAGAATCTCCTCGAAGCCGTCCAAAGTCGCTCTCCATGGCCTCTCAAACTCCTCCCATGCCCGAGTTTTGCCTCAGCAACAACGAAGCCGCGTTCGCTTGGCCTGCGGTACCTATCAGCTGCCTCCAGAGACCCACAGGACAAAAAGTCCTATAGGACTCCTTCTTCAGCTTGACGGCATCCCTCACGCGGTGTCCACCAGCGGGTTGGGGATTGCCGCCACGACAGGCACCGACCACCTTGCGGCCACAGCTCCGGTCAGCCGCCTCAACAATAGAGGCACGGAACATGGCCCATTCGACTCAATGTCCCCACCTCCCTCGGGGCGTGGTTGAAGTTCTGCGGAGGTGGGAGTTGAAGCTACTTCTGACAGGGGACTCTGCCAGCCGTTCCCAGCAGACCCTCACAACACGTTTGGGCCTACCAGGTCTGACCGGCATCTTCCCCCACCATCGAAGCCAACTCACCACCAGGTGGTGATCAGTTGACAGCTCCGCCCCTCTCTTCACCCGAGTGTCCAAGACATATGGCCGCAAGTCCGACGACACGACCACAAAGTCGATCATCGACCTGAGGCCTAGGGTGTCCTGGTGCCAAGTGCACATATGAACACCCTTATGCTTGAACATGGTGTTCGTTATGGACAATCCGTGGCGAGCACAGAAGTCCAATAACAAAACACCGCTCGGGTTCAGATCGGGGCCATTCCTCCCAATCACGCCCTTCCAGGTCTCACTGTCATTGCCCACGTGAGCATTGAAGTCTCCCAGCAAAACGAGGGAATCCCAGAAGGTATGCCCTCTAGCAACCCCTCCAGAGACTCCAAAAGGGTGGATACTCCAAACTGCTGTTGGCATACGCACAAACAACAGTCAGGACCCTTCCCCACCCGGGCGGAGGGAGGCCACCCTCTCGTCCACGGGGTAAACCCCAATGCACAGGCTCCAGTGGGGGCAATAAGTATGCCCACACCTGCTCGGCCTCTCACCGGGGGCAACTCCAGAGTGGTAGAGAGTCCAGCCCCTCTCAAGGAGATTGGTTCCAGAGTCCAAGCTGTGCGTCGAGGTGAGTCCGACTATATCTAGCCGGAACCTCTCGACCTCGCGCACTAGCTCAGGCTCCTTCCCCTTCAGAGAGGTGACATTCCACGTCCCAAGAGCCAGTTTCTGTAGCCGAGGATCAGACCGCCAAGGTCCCGCCGCCACCACCCAACTCACATTGCACCCAACCTCCTTGGCCCCTCCCATAGGTGGTGAGCCCATGGGGAGGAGGACCCACGTTACCTCTTGGGCTGTGCCCGCCGAGCCCCATGGGTGCAGGCCCGGCCACCAGGCGCTCGCCATCGAGCCCCACCTCCAGGCCTGGCTCCAGAGGGGCCCGGTGACCAGCGTCCGGCAAGGGAAAACGTTGTCCAAGTTTTTATTTTCATTGGAGGTTTATTGAACCGCTCTTTGTCTCATCCCTCACCCAGGACCAGTTTGCCTTGGGTGGCCCTACCAGGGGCATAAAGCCCCGGACAACATAGCTCCTAGGATCATTGGGACACGCAAACCCCTCCACCACGATAAGGTGACGGTTCAAGGAGGAGAGGATGCATTAAAACAGTTGATAATTTGCTTGTGGTGCACACTTGCCTTTTTTGCACACTGCAAACCAAAGAAACTTCACTTTTTCAAAAATCTATAGCTTTTGATAAAAATACAAAGAGGTGTAATCAGTTCAGTTGAGATTTAATGTCATTGGTATAAAGTCCAATAAAACACTTATGTACTATTTTCACTAAGTCTTGCCATCTAGTTTAAGTAAAATAACCGGACAGAATGTAATGGGCAAAACTTCAGCACCATTTAGATAAGTATAATCATATAATTTGATTGTGCATCTAATTGTTGGTATAAGCCATGTCAGAACATTACTAATGAAGAAAGATGCCTCAAAATGCGTAAAGCACATTTTTTTAAACACAAACCTTTGCTGCTTCAAAGTGGACACAATGGGTAAGTTCTAAGACTTTTTCATTCCCTTATGGACTCTAGCATCCTGCAGCCCCATTGTCAGCAGCAAGGACAAGGTGTTTTTAAAGTTTATAAAAAACGCTTCACTTTAGAACACAATTTCTTGAAGGAAATTAATATATACAGTTATTGTGAAGAAATAACTTAAACATGAAAAATATTAAACCGATCTTTTAAGGCCTGACGAATCATAGTTCAACAATATGATGCTCATGCTATCTCATAGGATGGAAATACTGTATATGAGCAAACAGCATTGATGCTTAGCTTTACAATTGTTTACAGGTAAAAAGGAACAAGTATATTTCAGTGATTTAAACATCAATTTGCAACATCTAAATTAAAAAATAGGATGCCACTGTCTTCTTTCCCTGCTTATATCTTCTCACCTTTTATTGACATTCAAAATATAAACTACTGCTCCTATCCTCCTCCTCCCCAGAGCTGCTGGTCAGGTCTGCAAGACCAAGGGCTGTGCGCCAAAATACCTTGTGTGTTTTTCCATTTGTTTTATTTAAATGTGTATTACACTTGTTGGAGATTTATGTCAGTTGTATTAGAAATTGATTTCTTTCTTTAAAAACATATTCATTTTGAGAAATGTTAACAGAAGATATTCAGGTAATAATGAAGGACCCCAAAATCTTTCCTAAAGAATTAAAATCTATTCCTTTGGTTACAAAATGTATTTAGCTTGTTGATCTGTATGGCCAATTACGTAAGACTAACAATAGAACCTGTTGAAGACGGGTAAAAAATATTTTACAAATCTCTTGCCCTACAAGTATCCTCAGCAACTCTCTTCTGTATTCAAGTGTGTAAAAATCTCTTAACTGGAGCTCCCTTACTTGAGCATGTTCATGTAAAACTTTCATCTCAGATTCTGTCACTATTTTTGAGGCACCTTTCAGACCTCCTGTCTGTTTTTTTTTTTAACTTGCCATCTTTGAGGGCAGCTCTGTCAGCGTGCCTCATACGCCTTTACTCCTCCTCGTGCTTCTCACACTCGCACATCCTCTTTCATTGTGTCATCAAAGTCAAACTGACAAATCACACCAAAGCTAAAGTGACCAATCAGATTGCTCAGAGGGGACCTGTACACACAGACCTTAGTGTTTTATTATATAGTAGATAGGATGCATAAAACCTTAAAGCATTAATTTTAAGTAAAATTAACAAATGTTGAATACATTAATTAAAAAGAAAAAGCTATTACATGTTCTTTGTCACTTGCAATGTAATATCTTCAAACTACTAGGCACCCCAGTGATGCTAAAATAAAGAAGTAATGGAAATATAAAGGTCACAATTTCTTACATACAGTTATTTGTCTCAAAACCTGACTTGAGGTTTTTAAGATCTCAAGTTGACTGTCATAGTGTAGGTGAGGTGAAACTACAGTTTATTTTTGTGACATACTGCATATATCAGTTATTGTCCCAAGTCTATGCTCTAGGTTACTCTGTCTTTCAAAATAACCGCTTTCAAATACAATGATTTCTGAAGTGTTCAAAAATGATGACACTGAGTGTAAAGTAAAAAAAATGCAAATGACAAAATATTCACTTCGTACTCTGTTCTCACCAGATCTCCAGGTGTAATCCTTCATTTCATGTGGAGTATAAAAACATATCTTAACAGTGGTTATAGAAATCCAGTGTAGGAATCCATTGATGATGTAGTTGGAATTGGAGATGGCAGAGCTTTGGTTAGGCATGATAAGGTAGTGCTGCAGCAGAACATCATTGTATGCTTCAGGAAGTGAAGGGGAAAGTTCTAACCCCTGTCTGAATGATTTTTAAGAAGGGTTAATGGCAACATTAAAGCCAATGTCAGCATATCTTGTGAACTGCTTTAATAAAGATCTCAGATTTTACTGTCACCTTGATAAATTAATATTGTGGTATCAAGTCTTATACATTACATAGTAACAGAAATGGAATTTATAACTTTAACTTATAAAATGAAACCAAGTTAACTGTCCTGTAAACCCAGTCTCAACAAAACTACTTAAAATTTTAATGTGTTGTTTTGTCTCCATCCATTCTTAAAAATTATCAATTGAACTCTATTAATTGAGACAGTTTCTAATGCACTAAAAATGTCAGTTCTCAAACCATTATTGTAAACATCAAAACTAGATGTATGTATAAATATACTTAATAGCTATAAATGTCTTTTAAATTTGCTTTTTCCCACTTTACTCATTATAATTCTCAGACTGGCATTAACTCATGTAGAAATTTCATCATGTTATTAGATTTATGCAACTCATCAACATCATTGATCACTCTATTCTGTTACAGAAATGTGAAAATTATGCGAGACTCGCAGGAATTTTATTTACCTGCTTTTTGTTTTATTCATGCTTATCAGGTTGATTTCAAATGTAAAGAAATAATTCTGTCATTATGTCCTAAAGTTAAATATGGTGTCCCTCATGGCACAGTACTGTATTCTCTATTTGACAAAAAAGTAAAACCTTTAATATATACCATATTCACCCTTGATATTTGCCTTTGAAATATATGTGATACACTTGCACTGCGAACTGTATATTGTACATCTTAGCTAGATATTTGGCATAAATGTTAGATGTGACATATGAAATGCTGTATCTCTGACTTACTGTATACTATAAGTGTTAAATTTGCCATGTAATCTGGATACTTTACTTAGAAGTGAGCATATTTTTCATATAGGTGAACCATTTGCATATAAGCTTGATTTTTATATATAATGGAGACATAAGGCATTCTTCATGCAAGGATGACAGTTTGGAGATAAGGTAGTTATAGTCATTTATCGTGGTGTCAGAGAATAGCAACCTGTTGCATGTTGATTAGCACATGCAAGTAAGAATTTCACTGTATTCTGCATATGTGACAGTAATATTGCTATAAATCTATAAACTGGCATTTGACATTTAAGGTACATCTGCCATGTACCCTGGGTGTACTCATAAAGAGGATGAGACAGACTGTAGGAGTCAGGTGGAGAACTGTTTGGTGCAAAATGAATTGTCTGTAACTTAACATCAGCAAAACCAAGGAAATGGTCTTGAGGCACAGTCACTATTCAGGGAGTGAATGAAGATGTGGTCTTGGGAATCCACATCAGTGACAAACTAAACTGGTCTGTAACACAGAGGATCTATAAAAGAAAGGGAAGAGCAGATGTGTTCTTTCAATGTGGGTAGTGACATAATTTATATGTTCTATAATGTTGATGGCTAGTACAGTTTTCTACATAGAGCCGGTACCATCACTTCAAGAGAGGCCTATCGAATCAATAAGTCAATTAAAAGGGTAGCTTCAGTTATGGGATGCTCTCTCATCCCCCACTGGTTAATAGTGAAGCAGAGAAAGTAAACAAAGCTGATGGCCATTTTCAATAATACTGCACATCCTCTCCAAGACACAAACTTTAAGGACTTTGAACCAATAAATAAAGCAGCCTTGCTATAAATTTTTTACAGCAAATTCCTAATCATTTTACTATTTTAGTATATAACTTGATTGTCTGGTTACAATATCTAGTAGAGAGACATTTGTAGTTTTGACTGTTTACAATATCTGACAGAGATATATTTACAGTTGAAGGATTTTTACTGTTAATACGAGTGCCACTTTCAGCCAAAGAATTATTCAACAGAAGTGTTTAAAGAAACACTACTGGGAGGCCTTTATACCAGCAGCAATATGTCTGCATAACACCTCACTCTGACTGTAACAGCTGTCACACATGTGCGCATGGGAGGCAGAGCTAAAGGGCTTGAGTGAACGCAGTTCGGAGGCATGCCGGGATGTGGCAGAGTGCACTGACTCTTTTTCTCTCTTGCCTGTAGACCATTGCCGGGAGATTCCACCTGGCTCTCTTGACGTCACTTCCGGGACCGAGCCAATGGAAGTAGACCTTACCAGCTCTGGCCCCTCTGATGTCACGTCCGGGTGTGATCCAATGATCGAAGACCACGTACCCAATCCTTATGACCTCACTTCCTGTCTTCCCCTTTAAAAGCCTGCCCCTTTTCCCTTTTCCCTCAGTCTTGTCTTGGACTCGTTTGTATGCACTTCAGTGCTGTACCTTCATAAAAAGAACGACTTTGCAGCCGGAATACGAGATTATACGGGTGGCTGCCCCAAACCTTTATCTTGAGTATATCTCATCTTTGTGACACAGCCAAGTCAGACATTTTCTTTCTTGTTAGTTTTCTTTCTTTTTAATCATTCTGATGTGTTCAGACTATTGTGAATCTATCTGTCTATGTGGATGGTACAAGTTCTCCCCGTATTTGTATGTTTCTTCTCCCATATTTCAAAGACTTGCATTTTTGGTTAATTACTCTAAATTGGCCTTTTGTAGATGAGTGTGCCTTGTGATAGAACGCTGCCCCATCCAAGGCTGAGCACTGTCTTAAAGTCAGAACTGTCATGGCAGACTCTGGCTCACTGTGTCTCTGAAGTGACTTAAGAAAATGGATGAAAGGATTTAAAAAAATTAAATCATGTCAGCCATATGCTGATGTATACATGCACAAATTATCAAGTATCTATGTTTTGATAATGTTAATTCAGTTCGATCTTACATGATTAGAAACGTTTATGTTTTGAGCATTTAGAGTGTTTAAATATGGTTAAAACACTGATATGTTGGGGTATTATTTAATAAATACAATGTGGTGGTTAAGGGGCCTAAGAAAAATTACAGCCTAGTGGGCAATTATAATTGCTGTCAAACAATGATGGTCTTGATCACCTGAGGTCATGTTTAACTTATTTCACCAACAGTGAGGACTAGAAAAGTGTGGCCACCGGTAGTTATGTCCTGACATAAAAATATACTGCATATGTAAAAGAAGGTGTATTTACCTTTTCACATGGGTGTAACTGTGCAATTGTAACATACCCTAAGAATAATATTGAAGAGAACATTATTATGACCAAAAAGAATCCAACTTCACATAATTTAGAACTGATGCAAAATAGGCGAATAGGCAGTATGCATGCTGGAGTGGTGGTTCTTGGGATGTAATGGGATTTAACCCCCTGTCATTAGCTGACGAGAACTGTGCAGAATTTATATCCAAGCAAATTGATTTTTTTAGATTAAAATGCATCCTCAGAGGTTTCTGTAGGAATACTCTGGGAAACTCTGAAGGCATTTTTAAGAGGACAGATTATCTCATAACTCTCCCACAAAAATAAATTGGAAACAAAGAAGGCCTCAGAGTTAATCGGTGAAATTACCAGAACAGATCAAGAACATGATAGGTTTCCAAATGAGGCACTTTTTAGGAAAAGACAGGTTTTGCGATCAGAACTCAACCTTTTGACAACCAAAGAAACAGAACAACTCATTTTAAAATTGTGACATCATTACTATGAACATGGACAGAACACTAATAAGATTTTAGCTCAACAAATCCACAAGCAGGAAGTTTGCAATGCAATATCAGTAATCACCAACACAGATGAAGCTAGAATCATTGGCCATGAAAATATAATGCATTTAGAGACTACTATAAATCCTTATATTCTACTCAGTTTCAAGAATACAAGACACAATTTAATGATTTTTTTGATACATTACGGATACAACAGCTAGAAACTCTAAGTGCAGAGGAACTGGATAACCCTCCGACACTATCAGAATTACTAGATGCTATAAACTCACTTCAGTGTGGGTCCTGATGGCTACCTTGCTGAATTTTATAAAATATTTTTAATTAAGTTAGCTCCCCTTTTATTATCAAATTTATAGATCTCAGAGACAATAAAATTCTACCTCAAACTTTTCTCCATGCATTAATTACTGTTTTTCCTACAAAAATAAGGACTTATTACAATGTGCATCATACAGACCAATCTCACTACTGAATAATGATGTTAAGATGCTCTCCAAAGTCTTAGATAGAAGGATTGAAAAAGTGCTCCCTTCACAATATCACAAGACAAAAACGAATTTATTAAAGTTAGACATTTGGCTTCTAAACTTCAACACCTGTTTAATGGAATGTAGACCCATAAAGTCTAACATTCCGGAGATCATATTATCTTTGGATGCAGAAAAAGCATTTGATATGGCTGAATGGAATTACCTATTCATCACTTTGCAACAATTTGGGTTTGGCCCTAACATATGTGCATGGATCAAACTACTGCATACCAGTCCAGAAGCTTCAACTTGTATTAACAACATTATCTCAGACTACTTCAAACTAGAACAAGATACTAAACAAGGATGCCCCTTGTCACCACTGCTATTTGCAATCACCATGGAGCCATTGGCTGTTCAATTTCAAAATGCATCAGAGGTAAAAGGGATTTTCAGAGATGGAATTGAACAGAAAATATCACTATTTGCAGATGATATGGTACTGTATATATCAGACCCATAATATATGCTTGCAGCCAGAATTTCAAAAGATATCTGCACTCAAAATTAATTTGAACAAAAGTGTGCTTTTTCAATGAATTCTCTGGAAAACAACACTAGATTGGACACCTTCCCTTTTATCATTGTAGATGAGTTTAAATATCTGGGGGTAAACATCACAAGTAAATATTAAGCTCTTTTTCAAGAAAATGTTGCTGTTTGCATGGATAAAATTAAACAAGACAAGTATAGATGGTCTACCCTTCATCTTACTTTAGCAGGGAGAATTAACACTAGCAAGATGAATATCCTCCCTAAGCTTCTGTTTGTATTTCAAAACATCCCTATATATATTAACAAATCATTATTTATGAAATTAGATTAAATCATAACCACATTTATTTGGAATTTGGAATATCCACACATCCAAAGGCCAACCCTACAATGACCTAAATCAGAAAGCGGCATGGCTCCACCTAATTTTCAATTTTATTACTGGGCAGCAAACATACAAGCTATAAAACCCTGAACACTGACACGGATGAATGCACACTAGCTTGGTCTATAATAGAATTGAAGTCCTGCAGTACCTCTTAATATTCCCTGCTTTGTACGCCAGTAAATACAAGGTATTGTCAATATACTAACAACCCAATTGTCCTTCATTCACTTCATTCAGAATATGGAATCAATGTAGGAAGCATTTCAAGGTCGAGAATATTTTATCTGTGGCACTACTACACGATAACCACCTTTTTCCACTCAAACCTACACAGTTTTTAATGTTTGGATAACATATGGGATCAAATCATTTACAGATCTGTGTATAAATAATGTTTTTGCAACCTATGAACAATTACACTCCAAATTTAGTTCCCCACTAGTCTTCAAATTTGAAACATTGCTAAACGAAATCTACACAATTTTCCTTGAAACCTATTTATATTCCAGAAGAGATATTAATCAGTTTTGAAGGCTCAGACAGCATTTCTATAATGTATAAAATCATTTTAAAGTCCTTTCCTTTTAAAGATCCCAGAGAACAGTGGGAAAAGGATTTGTTACTCAACATTTCAGAAAAGGAGTTGAAGGCAGCCATGCACAGAATTCCCTCTAGCTCTATATGTGCAAAGCATTCCATTATTCAACTTAAAAGTTTTTATCAAGCACATCTTTCGTGTTTAAAAGTGAACAAAATGTTTCCAGGGGAAGATCCAACCTGTGAACGTTGCAATCGAGCACCAGCTTCCATAGGCCGCATGTTTTGGGTGCGTACCAAATTAACATCATTCTGGACAAGGATTTTTAAATGCCTGTCAAACAGCCTTAATGTTACAAACACTCCAAATCCAATAAATAACTGTGTCTGGTGTACTCCCTGGTGGGCTTAAAGTGGAGAAGGACAAACTGTAATTTCCTTTACTTCACTACTAGAATGTACACGTATCTTGCTCAACTGGAGGAATCCTAACCCACATCTTTTAAGTCAGTGGGTAACTGATGATATATACTATTTGAAATTGGGAAAAATAAAATTCTTATTTAGA
This sequence comes from Polypterus senegalus, assembly GCF_016835505.1. Classification (NCBI taxonomy): domain Eukaryota; kingdom Metazoa; phylum Chordata; class Cladistia; order Polypteriformes; family Polypteridae; genus Polypterus; species Polypterus senegalus. The sequence goes on from NC_053159.1 coordinate 93,494,170, forward strand.
GGATCTGTTCCAAACTTTTTTTAAAACCTGGCAGGATCTAATCAATAATATTTTAGAATAAGCAATTATATTGGGGAGAAAGAGTCCTTTCTCTCCTTACTACTTTCAAAGTTTTACTCTGGCTGTTGACCTTCCTCTCTTTCTCATGGGTGGGGGTTGAATTGAATTTAGTTTTGTTAAGTTTGATTTGATTGTATGGAATGTTACATGCTTTTAATAAATTCAATAAAAGATAAAAAAGGATGTAAATGGGACAATTCTGCAAACCCACAAAGAGGAGATGTTTCATGAGTTTCCAGATTGGAACATGTCAAATAGCAGGAAGTGTCTAAACATGACAGACAGAATGCAGAAGTTTTTTTCATTTCAATTTGAAATGAGCTGCTCCAAGAGTACTTACCAAAAGACTGTTACTGATTTATGGATATTGCATGAGAAGACACAATGATTAACTTTAAAGCAATTTTGATTATTTACCTCTAACCTATGCTGTGGTAAAAACAACTAGAACATTCTGTTAAGAGAAGTCACTAGGCAATTAGCAAACGTTAGTTCTACTGTAGTGATATATGAGAAAGCAATTGTATAAGTTTATAATAGGTGTTGAGTAACATGTTTTAATGCAGTGGTTCTCAAACTCTGGGGGCCCCCCTAGGGGGGCGCAACATAACAAAAAGGGGGGTGCGAAGATGTGAAAAAAAGAAAACAAGAATCGAAAATATGAAAAATACATCTATTGAAACCAAAACAAATTAACTTAAACTACATTCTGATACTAGAAAAATAAATATAGAGTTAGATAAATGTCGATAAAAGTTAAGTAGGTATAATAAAATATGCATCTATGATATATCATTAATTAAAAAAGAATAATTTAGTATTAGTGGGCTCCTTTCAAAAAAACGTTAGGGGGGGGCGCAATTAAAACTGTTATGAAAACTCAGGTCACAAATGCTTAAAGGTTGAGAAACGCTGTTTTAATGTATGCCCAAATACACCTCAGTCCTGCATAACATGACTAACCTGTATACAATACAGAAACGATGGGACAGCCAATGGCATGAACAAAACATCCATCCATTTTCTGACCCGCTAAATCCGAACACAGGGTCACGGGGGTCTGCTGGAGCCAATCCCAGCCAACATAGGAACAAATCCCAGGCAAGGTGCCAACCCACCGCAGGACACACACAAACACACCCACCACACACTAGGGCCAATTTAGAATCACCAATCCACCTAACCTGCATGTCTGTGGACTGTGGGAGGAAACCGGAACGCCCGGAGGAAACCCACGCAGACACGGGGAGAACATGCAAACTCCACACAGGGAGGACCCAGGAAGCGAACCCGGGTCTCCTAACTGCGAGGCAGCAGTGCTTTCACTGCACCACCGTGCCACCCATGAACAAAACAGCAGAAGTAATTTGTTAGTCAAAATTACATATTTTTACATGACCTGGTAGCATGCTGTTATCTCACAGTTTCAGGATGCGGAGTTTAAAACCTGGCTCTGTTATGTTCTGGGTGGATTTTTCCACAGTGTCACATAATTAGCTTTCATATGTACCCAAATATAAAAGTATTATACTTAGAATATAAGATGTTCTAGGAGTTGCAGGACAAGAATTCTTTTCAAATGTAAACATCTTGGAAAACAAGATTAAAGCTGAAGGTCAGGTGTAACTTTTCTGATACGAGGCACTACAGTATGGGAAAGGGTGATGTATATGAAGTAGTATGGCTTATTGGGAAAAAGCTGTAAATCATATTTAAACAAGATGACAAAATCAGTTCTACAATATCCTGTTGCTGCTGTCTGTTGTGTCTTTATGGGATAACATCTGAATGATGTCTTGTGTAATGTTATTGAGCTATCCAGCCTTTAGGTTAAGCCACCTGGACATATCTGAAGAGACACAACCTGAGCCTCAGACAACACTTGACCTTGTTCCTGTTGTAACAGAGACTTTTGTTTGATGATGTGGTGTCTTCACAGCTGTTCACAGTTAAACCAAGCTGAGCAAAGTTAAGTGCTATTGTTGAGAGTTTTCTGCCATCATTGCATGTTTTGAGGTGTGTGCTTTTTGAGTTAATATTAGGCTTCTGATTCCAGAATGTACTGGAGAGGAAAATTGAACACTCACAGCCAGATCCAGTATCAGTAAAATCAAAATCATAAAGTGGTAATGTAGTACTAGGGTGTTGTACAGTGTTAGCCATTATGAATGTAGAGAAAAGTCAAGCAAAATGACACCTTTTATTGGCTAACTAAAAAGATTACAATATGCAAGCTTTCAAGGCAACTTAGGCCCCTTCTTCAGGTAAGATGTATTGTAGTTTACCTTGCAGAAGAGATTTACCTACATTACAGCATATTTTGACAAGTTTGCATTTCACTGAATAATATCTTCTGTCACATCAAATTGGAAATCTGGGGGGCAGCCAAGTCACAGACCAGTGCCTGTATTTATCAAGCATCTCAAAATATAAAAATAGTGCTAATTGGTTCAAAAATTACAGAGTGTTTCAAATTGGTTCTACTCTTTTATTTTATTATTTTATTAAGTTTCATTATGATTTAGAAGAGCTTGTAAGCAATTCTAACTTACTAAGAGCTGCCAGAAGATGGAGTTTAGGCAGAGATCAGCACACATTCCAAGAAAGCCTTAATGTTTTACAAACAATAGAAAACAATAAACTCATAAAAAGATATCAGTTTGGCATCAAAGGAATAATATTCATAACAAATCTTATATCTACTCTATACATATAAAATCCTAAACCTAAAAGTGCAATGATTTTGTGCAATGATTTTGTGTGAGCTTTTTTGTCACACTTTAAATCGAGCTTATTTTAAAACCTACATATATATGTTTGATATCATTCTTTTCAAAGTTTATTGAACTTTAATGTGATGTTGTTAGATTTTCAGATTCTCATTCCATTTTCAAATTATAAACTAAAAAATAACAAGAACTCACATCCCACGAGACGAGACTTTATGCCAAAAGATTTTACCAAGCCCGGGGCCAGAAATTAAAGAAAAGGTGTGGGACAGCTGCTGTACAGGCTTTTAAATGTTCGAAGTGCTGTGCAAAATGCAGATCACGCGGCATGGAAGCAGCAGCAAGCCAGCAGCAGATCGAGCAAAGAGGAGATAAAAAAATGTATTTGTTTCCCATTATATCACCGTTTAAGAGGGGGTTTCGGAGGAGCGACCACATCTCCTTGGGGTGTGTTCAGCCCGCCTCTTCACAATGCTAGCGGCCGAGATGCAAAGTGGCTGGTGCGTAGTGCAGGCCGGGGGGGTTGGTGACCAAAGCGAGCAGGGGGGGAACCCCCTAATGTTATATAATCGCTACATCTAAGAAAAGAAGTTAAGAGCTGTCGGCAAAGTTTTGGAAATGTTATATTTTTGGCTAACAGGGAAAATGTTGCTTTGCAACACCAATGATTTGGGTATGTCATACCATTTCTCGAATTTTACACCAAACACAATAAGTAATACAAAGATTTGTACATTTCCTCACAGCTCCACATGATATATTGTTAAAGCAGGTAACGTTAAAGTAAGGTGCATTGATCCTTGCCCCAAGTATGGATGAGCATGCATATGTGAAACACAAGCGATATCACAGTATCAATAAACAGATACTGTATGGTAGTTTCCAGTCTATTACCCCGAAGAAAAGCAGGGCCGGATAGATGATTGATCGTGAAAAGTCATATAGGTACACTGAGCTCTACAGTCCATAAAATCCTGGAACATTTGTATTATACTGTACAAGCCCAGGAAGGATCAAGAAGGCAGACATAGATTCTTGGGGCATTAGATAAATATATACTCACACACAGAAGAAAAGGGAGATTATGGAGAGGGACACAGCATGTGACTCTGGAAGATGATCAGGAGCACTGGAAGAATGGACACAACTTATAGCCATGGTTTGTTTTAGTAACTGTTATTTTATGAGGTGTTTTCCATGGCCATAACAGCAAGAAGTTGATTCTTCTGAATGTACAACTGTGGTTCATTCATTATTAAACAAACGTTACCGTTATCGGATTTTACTCTCATTAAGCATGTGTGTCTTGGTCTTTCCATCTTGGCACTCATTACAGTATTATTCTTAGTGTCGTTGCAAACTTGCAACAATTACATGCAACTTAGTGCAATATCCTACCTTATATTTTCCTTCGTCTTCTTCTCCTACTACTTTGAATGTTTATTATTAATAGTATCTTTGTGGTGAAGCTTTAGAATTAGAATCAGAAAACTACAAATGTAATCACGAGTACCAATTTGCAGGAAGAGGTGCTGTAAAATCATAATTTTCATTCTCAAACATTGCCTTAATGGGAGTAGGTGTTCGACCCTGCATAAATACTTCTGATGTCCTACTCTGGGGTAGAAGAAATTCTTACTCTACTCAGACTTTTAGTGCAACTCGGAATAATCATGAGCTGCTTGATAAATATGGACACAGATCATTTTTTGCTCTATAGCTCATGCAATGTCATTGACGGAAGAAGGTCCTATAGGCTAATATAGCATGAATGGAATACATACTGATTAAAGAATTGAGATACAATGGTCATCTTCTAAATGCAGGCTTAAGTTATGCACAGCCTTAGATGTGGTTCCAAGCATTTTGGTGGCTATAATAATTAAAAAGTCTTGTAACTTGTCCCATAATAACCAAGTACTTATTACATACAGCACTGATATTCACAGGCTGCACATTTACACAACCTAAGCACTGAACTGAACAATTTAAGCATATATTATACAGAAAGAACAGGTTAATTTATTCATACTTTTTTTTCTCTTATTCAAAACAAAGTCGTAAAGGCAACAGTCGTAGCAATGAGTCCAATATGTCACTTTCCAAAGCCACCCTTGCCAGCTCATTCTGAGGAATCCTGAGGCTTTCCCCTACCATCTGGAAGATATAATCCTACCAGTGAGACCTGCATCTTCTTCATGGTCTCCCTCCAAGCTGGTCGTGCCCTTAAACCTCCGCAGTGAGGTATCCAGAAGGCATTTGCATCAGACGCCCAAACCACCTCAACTGGCTCCTCTCAATGCAGGTAGTCCTTCTCTGAGCATCTTTCCAGATGTCTGTGCTTCTCACCATATCTCTAAAGGAGGGCCCAGCCATGCTGCAGAGAAAGCTCATTTCAGCCACTTGTATCCACAATCTTGTTCATTTGGTCAATACCCATTGTTCATGACAATAGGTGAAGGTAGATATGAAGACCAAATGATTAACAGAGCTTTGCCTTCTGCATCAGCTCCTTCTTCACCACTGTGCATCAGTATAGCATCCGCGTAATTGCACTCACCAACTCGAACCATCTGTCAATCTCATCATTCCTTTTCCCCTCATCTGTAAACAAGACTTCAAGGTACTTAAACTCCTCCACTTGAGGCAGTAACTCACTTCTCATTCAGAAATGGCAGTCCACCTTTTTCTTACTGAGGACCATGGCCTGAGATTTTGAGGTGTTGGTCCTCATCTCTGTCACTTTGCAACATTTGGTTGCAAACAGTCCCAATGCTGAAGTTAACAGCCTGATGAAGCAACTGGACCACATTGTCTGCCAAAAGTAGCAATGCAATCCAAAACTACTGAACTGGACACCTTCCCCTCCCCTTGATATCCTGTCCAGAAAAACACAAACAGGACAGGAGACAAAGCACAGCTCCAGCAGAGTCTCACACCCACTAAGAACAGTGCTGATGGTTTTCAGAATATGTAGACACAGCTCTTACTGTGATTATATAGGGACTGAATTGCTCTTATTAAGGGTCCTGGAATCGCAAACTGTTCCAGAAGCCCCGAACACAATTAATCGAAGAGCACAGTCATACTTCTTAACTATGTCCACAGAATGACGCCTCCAGGATCCTCATGAGAGTAAAGAGCTTGTTCCATGGCCTGGACAGAATCAATTTTGCTTCTCCTGGATCTAAAGTTCCACAGCTGGGCTGAGTACTCTGGCAAGAGCATTCTGATGGAGACTGAGGAGTGAGATTCCCCAATAGTTGGTGCCCAACCTCCAGTACCCCTTTTTAAATATAGGGAGCACCACCACAGACTACCACCCCAGGGGTACTTCTTCCGATGACCATGCAACAGTGAAAAGGTGCATCAGCTGTGACAGCCTACAATGTCCAGAGCCTTCAGTATATTTGAGTGGATCTTATTTATTCCCATACTCAAGCTTTATAGTGCACTTGCTAACCACATCTTCTATGAACTTTGCTGAACTCTCATCCTTCCACTTCACTTCTGCTGGTGGCATTCATTTGTATAAAATGGAACTCTCATTTCTCAGCTGGGATCTGGTGCATTAGTATAGCCTATTTGCTACAATACTACTATCGACAAATAAAAATTGTGTTGGTTGTTATTTTTTTCTATGATGTCACAAAAGTTAAATCAAATCAGTAAAAGCATTCTTTAGATTTTAGGATATTTAATTTTTCTATTGTAGGAGCTGTTTTTATAAATAAAAACTGAAATATTGAAATGTCCTTTCTTAGCAGTGCCCTAGATGTGTAATTCTGCTAAGTTTCAGATTTTTAACTAAACATGATATAGTGCTTTTGTTGATAAGTGACTGACTGACTGACTGACTGAATCAGTCGGTCAATTTAGCATTTCATAAAAAGATAGATTCATTTATACATACCTAGCATCAGGTATGATCTTTCCCTCCAGAACGGCATGAATTATTTAAGGTGTGCTATCAACATGGGGATTATGATCCTTGCATCATGCAATTCCTACAAATTCCATTCTAGTATTTGATTGTACTACTGACCATTTCTGCATGCTATACAATACACTGTATACATTAAGTTGCCACTACATGATTGGCTTTTTGGAGGATCAGACACTTTGCAAGTTAATGAGTGGGCATGCCTAACAATGTGACCAATAGCTGGATATAAGTATTACATATATTGTTGTTAAATGCTGCTTTTATTTTTACCTATTAGAAAATAATAAAAATTAACTTTCACATTGCTTCATTTATTTACAGAAGACAATAGAAGATGACTTGTTTATTAAAGCACAGATTGTTTGTAAGAATTGTTTCTCTATTAAGATTCTTACTATCTACAATAAGTTCATACTATGGATGGTTTTAATACTGCAAACAGTTCAGGTAAAATATATACAAATTCACAAGATTTAATAGTGCACTTATAGCTGCTTTGATGATTTGTGTTTTTTCTGATATAACTAAAAATAAAACTCTTTAATTAGTTATTGTATCAGTATGAATTGTGAGGATGGACTTAAACAAAAAATTGACCAATTTAATTCCAATGTCCAACTGATTGTGTGATCCTGAGAAAATCACTTAACCTGCTGTGCTCTAATGTTAAATAAATGTATGTACTGTAAATAATTGTAGTAATTGTAGTCCCAAATATAATAACAACAATAAGAATAATGAAAGAGATGCAGCCACTGCCATGTAAAAGATTTCCTGAGATTCACCCAATGACATGTCAATAGTCTTTTCAACATTTAAAGCACTGTAACATATATCACTTCTCACCGAACTGTTAATGGGACAGAAGTTAAAACTGATCTGTATGTTATTCTAAACCTTCGCAGTACATGTTTTCTAAAGGTAACAGTATGCTACCATCATTAAAAAGTCTGACAGTATGATTCTTGCTGAAGTACTCCTAATAAATGAAGACAACTGCACTATAAGGTCTTTAAGGTATACACTATTAGGAGAAGCTACAGCATCTCACAGTGAAGTGCTCTCAGTGATTAATGACAACCAAGTTTTATGTGCTTTAGTCTCCTGTGTCACTTTTACAGTGGAACATGTGATTTCTTTAAAAATCTATGTGCCTGACAATTTGTCTTTGGTTATGGAGACTGATATTGCCCATTTTAGATTTGTGAATAAATGATGTAGAAGTTAAAATGTATTGAATGCTTAGATAACTTTTATCTTGTGAACCGTGCAAAAGGAATGAACTAACTCCTGATTAGTTTATGCTGTTTTAAAGTATTACAGATATTTAAAGACTGCTTTAGGATAAAGCTCACACTCCATCCTCATGGAACAAGTCCAGAGGGTTTCCATTCATTAATTAAGACTGCTTTCTCATGAGCTGGATTCTGATGGGACAGTGTCAATACTTATAAATACTGCAGACATGCAGAATGGAAAGACAAGGTGGACATATACAGATTCAACAGTAAAGGCAGCCATGGTCAGAATTGTGTTTGCATGCTCAAAAGCTGTTAGGCTTAGGAATTTATGAAAGTGGCTTTGATGATCTACTTCTACATCTTACATTAAAATTTCAAAAGACTAGACCAGGATTGACAACATTATGCCAATAAAATGGAAGAATGTACTAGTAGAAGAAGCTGCTTTCCAGAAAATTCCAAATTCTGCATTAACTAGCACTAACATGGTTACCGCATTGAGGCAACGGAAGTAGGAAGGCACAGGTAGAGAAAGTTGAGTAAAGTTGGCATGAGTTGCATGAGTCCTAACAATCCGGCTCTCTTGTGGTTGCAGCATAGCCCTATTTGAAGCACAATAACTGGGTCTTCCCAATAGTTGCTATCCTGCAGCAACAGCTTTCATTTGTACAGATATTATTTATAATTATATTTGATACGTCTTTCCACGTTTAAGCCAGTCTCTCATATCATTTTAAATGTTTTGAAACCTGAACAGAAGTAATGGGAAAGACAAATCCCCTCTCACAAAGTAAAAACAAAGGTATTACAGTAATAAAATAAATGCTTACACTTGGAGCAAAAGCAGCTTTGTGTGAAGGGGGGCTGTTTGCACCCCCGGCTTGGTCCTGCTTGGCAGCCCTGGTGAGTTTCTGGTGTTCCACAACTTGCAGCCCTTATAATTGACTGTTTTATCATTATAAACCTCAAATTGCATGTCTGCTACCCAATCTCCTCCATTTGTTTGTTTGTCTTCGCAGTCTTACATTTTATCTCTCACAGATACAGGCACAAAAAAACTCACAATACCTCATTCTCAGTACCTGAAGTGCCAGTGGGATGTTTAGATACCAGGGAGGCCTCTGGTCCACCCTAAAGCCAGGTATCCTTGTTTCTTCAAAATTCCTTTTCTTTTGATGTGATGTGGAGCTGGACACCTCCATCCTCCAGCACTTCCTCACTCTTGAGTGGAACGTAAGCAAATGCTGTTAACAGCCAGAAAGTGAGAACTATTGAACTCTACAGTTGACCTATTGAACCTTTCTGTCCCGGTTGCGTAATCAGCTGTTTGTTGGTTTCTTATTAACCAAGTCTTCCCTAATCATTATTTTTAATTAACTCTTATTTTGTTTTCTGAATTATGTTACCTATTTTCATTTAACAAGTGTTGAAATGCTGACTTATTTTTTGCTCTGCCTGGGAATCTCTTGAAATGCAGGAGAAAGCAAAGGATTGCTGCTGTCTTCACTTTTATTTTTATTGCTGACTGAGCCTATTATTCAATGCAGATACTTTTTGTTTGTTCTGTTTATAGAGTCAATAGAAGAAAAAACTAAACTCAGAGAGCTCATTACAACGTTTAGAAATAACAGATAAATAGCATCCTAAAATATGTATGCTAGGCCTGTACGTAACTTTCATACTCTACTTGCTGTTTTATCATATATAAAGGACTATTCTATTTGGAGCTCCCCATTCATATTGCTCTTTTAGATACCTTCACATATAATGCGGACATCACCTATTGCAATTGCCCATGTCTGTCTGTCTGTCTGTCTGTCTGTCTGTCCACATGTAATAACTTCCCCCCCCCCACACCCCCATGTTACCCATTTTGTTGGAATGCGACACACTTATTCTTCAAGAGAATATGTTGAGACCCTACTGTTTTCAACGAGATATTGTTGACATATCGAGCTGTGAAAAGGTTTAAAGTTTCAAAATCTCACATTTAAAATCCCTGGCAAATTTGTGAGCTCGTCTGTCTTAAAATCGAAGAATGTTCTGTGCGACTTCAACCACTAATTTGTTAACTTCTTCACTTTTACCTTGACTCGGTTATACCAACTTGAATATTTCCTCTTTTTTAACATCAGATAGCTGCTGTGTGTGACTAGGAAGTCGCTGTTATAGTCACCGGCTGCTTGCGCACGCACGGAACGGCAATCCTCCAGTGGCAAGTTGAGATGGGCGCGCGCGAGGAAACCTCTCTTTCAGCATGTTGTTCCATCCAGTTTTATGAAGTCTTTCCAGCGGCCGGAGCGCAAAACAAAGAGAAGCAGTGCATCAGCATCTCACTCCTCCTGCTTTCAGTTGTAACAGGTAAGTTATAATGATTGTCCTAATCATAAACGTATAAAATTCAAGCGCAGAAAACAAAAGGTTATCCAGATACGGATATAGTACCCTATGGCGTGTAAGCCGATGTCCAGAAACCAAATAAACATTTTAAGTATTTACCTTACACTAAACTAACATCACAGCTCCATTGCCTGCGGTTTGTAATGATACACCACTTTACTGACATTATACTTTACTAGAGTGACCAGACATTCTAGTGACAGCGAGAGTCACGATTTCAGACAATGCATCCCGATAAATAAGTTCAAGCACTTTATTGTCATTGTGTAACACAACAAAATTACTTTTTGGGCAGCACCAAGGTGCATTAAAAGAAAAGTCAAAAAATTCCAAATATGTCATATAGAGTGTTAAGTGTTCAAATAACCAGAGCAAATTATTATTGCTCAAAGTACAGCAGCATAAATTGTTATTGCACCTGTTAATGAATAGTACATTACATATTCTATATTGTAATACTTTATTATATTGTACGTTACCAATATAGCTTATTGCACATGTTCAGTTAAAAATGATCTCAGACTGAGGAGATTCAGAGTTCAGAAAGTTTATGGCAGATGGGAAAAAGCTATTTTTTAGTCTGTTTGTGCGTACACGAATTGACCTAAAGCGTCTTCCTGACGAGAGGAGCTCAAACAAAGAATTTGCTCACCTTATGATTTACCGTCAAAGCACCACATTCACCTGGTATCTGTGATGGACAGTGGTTGTAATAAAGTTTGTATTTCAATTATGCTATTCCCTAACATTTGTCATAACTGAATAGTCCCATTTCATGAAAATTACCACAACCAAACATGCTTAAACAAAGAAGGAATCACAAAAGGGTTTTATTTATTGTTTTGGTTATTTAGGTTATCTTAATTTGCACCTGCAAATTATCAGTGTGTGTGTGTGTGTGTGTGTGTGTGTGTGCGTGTGTGTGTGCGTGTGTGTGTGCGTGTGTGTGTGTGAGTGGTCCCTGTGATGGACGAGTCCTTCCCAGGCCTGTTTTCAGCCTTTTGCCCAGTCCCTGATGATTGTCTCTGGCCCCCACAACCCTGAAATGGATTGGGAAAGTTCTACAAGCGACCTTTTGATTTCAGTTCATTAAGGGCTTAAGCGCCTGCATACTCCTCAAACATATATGAACGGTATGTTTTTCTATTCTGTGTAATGGGATTGGATATGCTGTAATAGGAATTCTAAGTCATTAGTGAGTGAAGTTGTACTTGGTGTGAGCTTTGAATAAGAAAAAGTTTCTTTGTGCATTGTATTTTGTGCTGTGTAAATGAAATTAATTTTTATATTAAAAAAAGCAGAATGTTACACCATGCATACATTTTCTAACTTATTTCTTTTTGGATGAGGGGCCAATGCACAGTTCTTTTCTTTGGATTAATTGTAATCATTCTGTTGTATTTTCTATAAGAATCTTATTTGTTTTAATTATTTTTATTTTGTTAGAATGCTTTGTTCTCAAATACAGGAAAATAGAGAGCAAACCTTGCTTCTGGGTAAATGGAATAGTTGACAGTCAAATGACCCTTAATCACAGTAAGAAGAAAATATATAATTATGCCTGAAATATTTTTTTGGTCTGATAATACCAAATGTAGCCTAACAATAATATGGACTCCTGCCTGTGGATCTGTGCACATAAAAATGCGTGACTCAGGAATAAAAGGTAAAGCATGTGACGCCTTGGTGACATCAGCAGTCATAAGGAACAGTACGGTAAGGAGACAGGAATGATTCTTCGAAATTTATTATAGCAAAGTATTAAAGTAAACAAAAAGTCCAAAGTCTGTTCAAAAATAAATAAAATGTACATCAAATTCTGCCATTAAAATCAAAGCAGAGCCCTTGAGGGCAAATAAATTAATTCAATAAATATATTTAAAATCCCAAAGGTCGAGTGGTAGACTCTTTTTGTTCTTTTTTTTCTCTCTTGTCCATGGTAAAATGTCAGGAATCCCAGGCACGTAGACCGCAACATTACAGTCTGCCACCTCAGTCGCTAACCACAGACCTGAACGGCCACCTCAGCTGGTAAATGCAAACCTAAACTGTCACCTCAGCCAGTAACCACAGACCAGAACTGCCACCTCAGTCAATAACCGCAGTCAGTCAATCTCAACATCTTCCTAAGACGCCTTGCCATTCACAACAGATACCACCGTGCCTTGGATGTTCATGTCTTTAATATGTTGCTATGGTTTCTATCTCATCTGTTCACTTTTAATAGCTCAGCAGACGCGATCACGGCTACAACACAGAACCCCTGCAACAGCCCTCAGTCCTACTCTGTTACTCTGTTCTCTACTTGCACAAACCCACTCCCTTTTTTTGTCTAGTCTCTCTACTGTTGGTGCCTGCTAATTACTGTACCACCATTTAAATTACTTACCGTAATTACTTTTAAGCCAGTGCACTACTTGTGTGCATTCCCATCAACACCAGTTAAGCTGTCATATTGTGTATAAAATTAATTAAAACCATTAAATAAATGCATTAGTAAAAGACCCCCCCTTGACTCATCTCAACCAAACAGCAGCCTCACAGCTCTGTACACAAAGGTCTGCATTTTCTGAATTCATTTTGTTTATTTTAGACACTGGCACAATTATAATTGCTGGATATAAATATTTTATGTGATATGCACTAAGGGAGCTCTCTCCAACAAATGCTGCCCTCTATGTTTTTGTGCAATTAAAATTAGAATTACTCACTTTCCAAACTGTTATTTCATTTAGGGTCCTGGCAGCATTAAATGCAAAATAAAAAGCAGCACAAAGTGATCTATCATTAACAACTTTGAGCAGGCGTCATTTAGCTCAAGGAAACATGGATTATTTATTATATGTACAATGTGGCTGCATTTGTTAAGGGTTTCTAAAGTAGTTCCAAAATGCAGCTACTGGAAAGGTTTAAGAATTGAATATGATGTGTACGCAAAAAAAAATCCACAGTCAAAGTGTCTTCGTTTGAAAAGTTTTAGTGAAATTCAAAGCAAAAACAATTCACATAAGAAAACATTGATAATATGCACGCAAAAAAAGATAAAAAGCTTTCTTTAAGCTACTATTATGACATATATTAGTACTCAGATATACAGTATTAGAATATGTGTATACATTCATGGTCAGAAAACTGTATGCTTCTATACTTTTCCAATTTAATCTATGTAAAAGTATGTATTTCTATCTTAACTGAATGAGGCTGTTTCTTTTTTGCATCAAAACTTAAGTTGAGTGTCAGGAAGGTTCCATTAACATGCTCATTTTTAGGAAATAAACCAAATCTTCCATTATCTATTGTCACGCATGCGCAAGTAGGAGGCCGTGGATGGATCTTAAACCGCTTTGAAAGACGTTCGCCGGCAGGGAGTGGCGGGGTACTAACCTTTCTCCTTTGTCTTCCAGAAAAGAGGCGGCTCCACCATCATAGCCTGCCCTGCAGTACGTCCACTTCCGCCCTTCCTCCGCCATCTTTCCTGACGTCAGCAGTCCCATCCTCCCTCACGGTTCCTTCCCAGCATTCCTCCACTTCCGGCTCCTCCTCTATAAAGCGGCGCGGCGCTCTGAAGGCGTCGCGCATATGAACTGTTTTGTTTATATTTTGACCTGCTTTCTTTTGAGAATATTGTGGATTGTCTGCAATATACGGGGCCAGAAAACCCCAAACCTTTATGATGTCTATTGCTTCATCTTTTACAGTGGCGTAGTCGGCAGGATTTCAGCCCGAGAGAGATGACTGAAGGGCAAGACCTAAATACAATGCTGCAGGGGATGAATACCCAGATCCTGGCCCTGCAGCAGGCACAAGCCGCAACCACCCGCGAGTTGGAGGAAATGAAGGCCAGGTTGGCAGAAGCCCGAAGGGTAAGACCCGATCCGCCTCGTCCAACGCCTCCGCCTCTGGTGCCCATGACAGAGGCGGATGACATCGAGTCCTACCTGGGCATCTTCGAACGGACGGCCACCCAGAACGAGTGGCAGCTTTCCAAGTGGGCGTCCATTCTGGCGCCCTACCTGAAGGGACCCGCGCAGCAGGCTTATTACGACCTCCCCGAAGGGGAGGCCGCAAGTTATGACCTCCTAAAGCAGGAGATCCTGGCACGCTACGGCATCACGCCGGGCCAGCAGGCGACCGAATGGTGGAGCTGGCAGTTTGACCGGAGAAGCCGGCCCGTGCACAGGCCGACTTCTGGGGAAAATGGGGCGCTGGTTACGGCCGAAGGTCCCCAAGCCCGGAAGGTCGTAGAACAGGTGGCCTGTGAGGGCCTGGTAAACGCCTTGCCAAGCTCCCTCGTCCAGCAGGTCCGGCGCCATCCATATAAGGACATGCCAGGCCTCCTGGAAGTCCTGGAGCATCAGCTTGCGGTCTACCAAGCCGAGGGAACGCTCGTGGGAACCGACAGGGACGGGCGGCCACCCCCGAGCCCTCTCGACGCGCTGTGGAAGCACCTCAGAGGCCTAAAGAAAAGCTGGCCTCCCTGCGCTGTTACAAGTGCGGCGAGACCGGCCATCTACTGCCGACCTGTCCCCTCAACACCCCAACGGAGCTGATGGACTGCACCTGGGCCACCACCGAAAGGTACTGTACTCCGTCGCACCCGCTGGCAAGTCCAAACACGGGAGTGGTGTTATTAAACAAGCACTCGGTGGTGGCTCTATTTGACTCCAGCAGCAACATTACCATTGCCGCTCGCCGTTACGTATTACCGCGACAGTGGCTTACGCAGCACTTGCAAGTCACTTGTTTGCATGGGGAGACCAAGTCTTACCGTTCCGCCCACTGTTACATCACACGGAAGGGGGAAGTTTCCAACTTGACAGTCGCGGTGTTGCCCGATCCCCCCGTCCAGTAATTTTGGGACAAGACTGGTTGCACAGGAAAAGCGGTAAGACAAACACCGCTCCCGGGGCCTCACTAGGTCTGGTTATGAGGGGGCGAGGCACCCTTCCCGCGGTCTCCACGCCATGCTCTGAAGCAAGCCATAATGGCGCAGGCACTTCGGGGGAAGTTTCTCAGGCGACGGACTCTGACCCGGAAGCATCCACCAGGGAAGGGACGAGCCAGGGAACACTTCCGCCAACCCGCTCCCAAGACCCCCTGAGCAGTTTGGACCACCAATTTCGGTCCACGTCTGCCTCGTTTAAAAGGGAGCAGTGGAATGATGATTCCCTGCGGTTTGCCTGGAATGCGATTCTTCTTCCAGGAAGCTCACAAGCTGACGGTTCCATGCCACGCGAGCCCTTCTTTGTGCTGGAGAATAATCTGTTGTATCAGGTGGCAACCCACGAGGGTGAGGTGCGGAAATTGTTGCTAGTGCTGCGTACCTTCCGGCGGGAGGTATGTGAACTAGCTCACGCTCACCTCCTAGGCGCCCACCTCGGGGCCGAGAACACATTGGAGAATCAAGCTCCGCTTTTACTGGCCGGGATCAGCGAGGAGGTCTGGCGCTTCTGTCAATCCTGTCCGGAATGTCAGATTAGCCAGATTCCTAGGAGGACCGCGCTCCTCTCGTCCCAATACCCCTGATAGACATCCCGTTTGACCGAATAGGGGAGGACTTAGTAGGACCCCTGGAACCCTCAAACCGTGGCCACAAGTACATAGTGGTCATGGTAGATTATGCAACCCGATACCCAGAGGCGGTTCCCCTGCGCTCCGCTAACATCAAGAATATCGCACGGGAATTAGTCAACCTATTTTCGAGAGTGGGTATCCCCAAAGAAGTCCTCACGGACCAGGGTACTCCCTTCACCTCAGATACGTTCAGGGAGGTTGCCAAATTACTGAGAATAAAGCACCTGAAGGCGTCTGTCTACCACCCCAAACAGGCGGGCTGGTAGAGCGTTTTAACCAGGCGCTTAAACAGATGCTCCACTTAAGGTAGTCAGCGCCGCTGGCAGGAATTGGGACCAGCTCCTACCGCTCGTGCTTTTGCCTACCGGGAGGTGCCCCAGGCCTCTACAGCCTTCTCCCCTTTTGAATTATTGTACGGCCGACAACCCCGGGGACTTTTAGACATACTAAAAGAGGGCTGGGAGGCTGAGGCCCTTCCCTCCTCCAATATATTGGAGTATGTGGCAAACTTCTTGCGACAGGCTCGCTAAAATCAGGCCACTCCTAAAGGACCATGTGACTCGTGCGCAGGCAGCGGGAGTTCTGCCCGGGGGATCGAGTGATGGTGCTCGTTCCTACCTCCCACTCCAAGTTGCTAGCTCACTGGCCATACGAGGTTAAGGAAAGAAAGGGGCTCGTCGACTATTTAGTTAAGCAACCTAATCGTCGACCGAGCGAGAGGATGTACCATGTCAATTTGTTAAAACCCTGGAAGGACAGGGACGAGCCTCCCGACACTCGTAGATCCCTCTCCCTTTTCGCTAGCACGTCTGCCCTTAACCTCGGTGACGAGCTGACATCCCTACAGCGGCGAGATAGCCCAGGCTATCCGCCATCCCGAGTAGTGAGCGAGTCACGGGCCAGACCTCGCTGATTGCACCGCGATATAGTCCGGACCCGGGTGATCGTCCGGGAGAGGCCCTATAGACTCCCGGAGGCAAAACACGCCGAAGTGGAACTGGAGGTGCAACGAATGTAGGATATGGACATTATCGAGGAAAGCCATAGCCCTTGGTCCAGCCCAATCGTCCTCGTTTCCAAGCCGGACAGCTCCTGAAGGTTCTGCAATGACTTTAGACGTCTAAACCGGGCCTCCAAGTTCGACGCCTACCCGATGCCCCACATTGACAACCTACTCGAGCGGCTGGGTGCGGCTCGGTACTTGACTACTCTTGATATGACAAAAGGGTATTGGCAAATTCCTTAGCGGCATCTGCAAAGAAAAGACGGCCTTTAGCACCCCTAGTGGACATTGGCAATACAAGGTCCTCCCATTTGGGCTTCACGGGGCCCCAGCGACCTTTCAGCGTCTGGTGGATAGAGTACTGAATACCCACCAGTCCTATAGTGCCGCCTACCTGGCACCTGGGAGTAGCATCTATTGCAGGTCTCTGCTGTCCTTGCGACACTGGCTAAAGCCGGCCTCCGCATTAACCCCCGTAAGTGTTTTTTTGGCTTAAAGGAGGCCAAGTATTTAGGCTACCTTGTGGGTCGAGGACAGGTGAGACCCCAATATTCAAAAGTCAAAAACATCCTGGAATGGCCCCGTCCGAATACCAAGAGACAGGTGCAGGCTTTCTTGGGGCTGGCGGGTACTACCGCCGGTTCGTACCCCGTTTCTCCGAAAGGGCAGCACCCTTGACTAATCTAACAAAGAAGGGCGCTACCCTGCATGTGGTTTGGAACGACAAGGCGGAACAAGCATTCAATGACCTGAAAAAGGCCCTAACGTTGGCACCTGTATTAAGGACCCCTGATTTTGGGCGGCCTTTTATCCTCCAGACTAACGCTTCGGACACAGGCCTGGGCGCCATGTTGAGCCAAAGCGTCGATGGTGTCGAACACCCCATGATGTACCTAAGCAGGAAACTGCTGGACCCGAGGGCCAGGTGCGCAGCAGTGGAGGGGAAGCCCTGGCCATTAAGTGGGCCGTGACTTATCTCCGGTACTACCTGCTGGGTCGCGAGTTCACTCTGGTGACTGATCACGCTGCGCTTCAGTGGATGTCCCTCCACAAAGAGTCGAATCCGCAGGTCACCAGGTGGTTTCTGGACTTACAGCCCTATAAGTTCGCGGTCACTTATTGCCGCCGCGGCCTTCATGCCAATGCCGATGCCCTCTCTCGCATCCACGACCTCTCGGTTAGGACCGCCCGATCTGACGGTCTTGGGCTGGGGGGGGGGTCGTGTCACGCACGCGCGAATAGGAGACCGCGGACGGACCTTAAACCGCTTCGAAAGACGTTCACCGGCACCGGCCATCATAGCCTGCTCGCAGTACGTCCACTTCCGCCCTTCCTCCGCCATCTTTCCTGACGTCAGCAGTCCCATCCTCCCTCACGATTCCTTCCCAGCATTCCTCCACTTCCGGCTCCTCCTCTATAAAATGGCCACCGCCGACGCCTCTGAAGGGCGTCGCGCATATGAACTGTTTCGTTTATATTTTGACCTGCTTTCTTTTGAGAATATTGTGGATTGTCTGCAATATACGGGGCCGGAAAACTCCAAACCTTTATGTTGTCTATTGCTTCATCTTTTACACTATGTAACTATTGTGGCAGACGGCTGGGGGCCCTACCCAGCCGGGATGCCTGGATGGTCCACAAGAGGGACAATACCTCCCCTGGGCCACAAAAGGGCAGCCGCCCTGGTCTGCTCGGGGGCCACCAAAACAGAGCTGGTAGGCTCATCCCTATGGGAGGACGTGGCCACGACCAGGGGGCGCCCAGACGGTCATGGAACCCTGGATGGCAGCACTTCCGCCACACCAGGAAGTGCTGGTGGAGGAAATCCCAGGGGCACCCAGAGTGCTTCCGGGTGCTCATCCGACACTTCCACCACACCAGGAAGTGTCGTCGGACAGAGCACCTGGAGCCCATCTGGGTTATTATAGTAGATGACAAATGATGACAAATAAAAAGAAAAACAAATGCATGAGTATACCCTGTTATGGTCTGGTACCCTGTCCAGGTTTGTTGCCTTCCTCTAACCCATAGCAAGCAATGGTACACAACATCTTAAGGACTGAAGTGGGCTCTTTTAATATGATAAAAAGGTGGAGTTATTGAACCAAACATGTAAAGACCTTGTGTTTTCTAATTGCCAAGACAAATCAACAGAAATAGAAATAAATGAACACTGAGTAACGGTATTTATAACAGGATAAAATGTTTAAATGCTCCTTGGAAATATACACCAAAATTAAGTCTGTGTTTTTGTGAAAGTGGGGCCCTCAGTCAAAAGTAAAGGCTTGTCCTCCCATATTTTAAAAATAGATGGGTTTGGCTAGGGTTATTGAACCCCAGACTCTCAATGAGTGAATTTGGCTGTGTGTTTGTGTGTTTTTGTTTGTTCCGCAATGGTCTAGTGTCCCAGGGTTTGTTTCTGCTTTGTGCTGAATGTTCCAGGGATAGGCTTCTCATGACCCTAAATTAAATTGAGCAAGTTTAAAAATTGGATGGATGGACAAATGCTCACTGTAAATAACAAATGGCACCATTTCAGAGTGATAAAGTTTCGTATATAAAATAAACGTTAAGGACACAGTTAAAATGGTAAGAAACCTGGAAGAAATTTGGACGCTGTATTTACTGCACTAAATGTTAACAGTCTGAAATGAGAATTAAATTAGGAGATGGTTTGTGATAATATAAACTAGCCAAGGTCAAAACTGACAATATGCGGACAACAATACACATTTCCATACCAGATCAGTTGAGCCCTGGGTTAACAACAACCACCACCAGTACGGTTAGCCAACAGGGTGCTGGCTGAAATTGGGCTACTGTTGGCCGAAGAAGGAGAAGAAGAGGGAGGAGACATGTCCAGAGGCAGGAGGAGAGGAGGAAAGTAAAGAGAATGGAACTGAGAAGTTTGAATGTTGGCAGTATGACTGGTAAGGGGAGAGAGTTAGCAGATATGATGGAGAGAAGGAAGGTTGATATATTGTGCATGCAAGAGAGTAAATGGAAGGGGAATAAGGTCAGGTGGATTGGAGGTGGATTCAAATTGTTCTATTATGGTGTGGATGGGAGGAGAAATGGAGTAGGGATTATTCTGAAGGAACAGTATGTCAAGAGTGTTTTGGAGGTGAAAAGAGTGTCAGACAGAGTAATGATTATGAAGCTGGAAATTGGAGGTGTGATGATGAATGTTGTTAGTGCATATGCACTGCAAGTTGGGTGTGCAATGGATGAGAAAGAAGATTTTTGGAGTGAGTTGGATGAAGTGATGAACAGTGTACCCAAGAGACAAAGTGGTGATTGGAGGAGATTTCAATGGCCATGTTGGTGAAGGAAACAGTGGAGACGAGGAGGTGATGGGTAGGTATGGTGTCAAGGAGAGGAATGAAGAAGGTCAGAGGATAGTAGATTTTGCCAAAAGGATGGACATGGCCGTGGTGAATACGTATTTTAAGAAGAGCGAGTAACATAGGGTGATGTACAAGAGTGGAGGAAGATGCACACAGGTAGAATACATCCTATGCAGAAGAGTCAATCTGAAGGAGATTGAAGACTGCAAAGTGGTGGCAGGGGAAAGTGTAGTTAAGCAGCATAGGATGGTGGGCTGTAGGATGACGTTGGAGATCAAGAAGAGGAAAGAGAGTGAAGGCAGAGCCAAGGATCAAATGGTGGAAGTTGAAAAAAAGAAGACTGCAAGGTTGAGTTTAGAGAGGAGGTGAGACAGGCACTAGGTGGCAGTGAAGAGTTACCAGACAGTTGGGCAACTGCAGCAGATGTAGTAAGGGCGACTGCAAGAAGGGTTCTTGGCGTGACATCTGGATAGAGGAAGGAGGAGTTCTAGAGACTAAGAAACCATTTGGAAAAGTAAAAAAAACAAGAGACAGATCATGATGAGAGGGGGCCATAAAGTTTAAGATTGTATGAAGCATTAAAGTTTTGTTGTGAGAACTGAGATAAGAGAGACACTTAAACACCACACAAAAATAAACAGCCTGAACTCTTGGACAAAAGAGTGTATTTATTGTTATACTTTACAACAGAACATGGAAACTGCTGAACCATAGTGCATCTATGCAAATTTTCCTGGTGTTATAAGCCTCAGGGAATGCATCTGAAATATCAAATGTACACTTAAACACTAAGACATGTCACAACACACCTTGTCTTGTCCTCTTTCTACGTGCACTACTGATTATTGTGGGCCACACAGCATAGCTGCCGACCTGTGGCCAAGTTGTCATTGTATCCACTCCAGCCTATGAATATTCAGGGCTCTTGAGTCCTACCTCCTTGGTAGCTCTGTAGCAGACAATCCCTCATAACTCCATCTAACGTCTATCATCCACGTGGGGGTTCTCCACATGCAGATTCTCTCTTGCACTCACATACTGTTAACAAAAACACTGGACTGCCAAGTAATCTTGAATCTCACATTTTAAGCACCTGCGATGTGAGGTGCCCTGGTCGAGGACAGCACTCCTTAGAAGCCTATGGAATATGAAAGATGCTCCTTTGTGTGCTGACTGCACAGCATGTTGAGAGTGAGATGAAAAAGCAAGTTAAGCTCAAAATTTGGTAGACTGGAATCAACCTAATGCAGCCATGGATGGGTAACAGAAATCGTGGTAAAACAATGGCGCAAGAGGGTCAATAGTTGGATTAATACATGTAACAGGAGCCAAAATGAAGGGTGTGAATTGTAATCAAGGAGTTTGTAACCTAAGAGCTTTTCAATAAATCACACAAAGAGTCTTTCTTCTTCTTTTGGCTGCTCCCGTTAGGTTGGACAAACCAAGAAGTAACCAATGATGACCCTTATACTTTTGACCCCAAGGTGTCATGCACTCTGCATTTCCAGTTGACCCTTCTTAGCAACTGCCCGGCAATAAAGACAACAATAATCACAAAAGGGTGCAGAGGGAGAATTACATTAGTTTTTAATGTAATAAAACACAGTTTTTCAAAAAAAAAATGTAATAGCTAGATTCCTTGACTTCTCCCAAAACAATGACTCAAATACGTTTAGTAGCCAAGGAAAGGCTTTGAAGAAATAAAATTAGAAGGAATAAAACTACCAATACCTGCTTCATCAATCAATAAATTTTTATGTCTGCTGCCCACTACACTGTTTATTAACATAATTAAAACTATATGAAAATATAACATATAAAATTACATGACCTTAATCTGCTAATTTAGATTTTTACAAAAAATTAATAGATTAAAATAAAACTCAGTATTTGAACAATGTATGTTTCTGTTATGCACATACCTTAGGAAAAAGTCTACTGATTATCAATGAAGAAAATAGCAAATGGACTCAATCAATACATCTTCTAGCAATGCACAAATCAAAATTATAAAGAACCGTTAAACCTATGAATTTTTAAATTGAAAGGTTAAGTGTGCTTTAGACCTTAGATAGGTAGATGTACAGTACCTCAAGGGGAAATAGTTGCATTAAAAATGAACTGATGTTTTCAACAAGATCATTTTTTTCTGATAGGACAAAAATAAATGAACAATGTTGCTTCAAGTGGACACCATTAACTAACCTTCTTCAGCACAAAGTTAAATTTAGAGAGGAACCCTTTGACTGGAAAGCTGTCGGTGCAGCTTCAGTAAACAAAAACAAAGATAAAACATATCTAATAATTATATTCCCTTAAGGCTTTGTTCCACCTCATGTAACATAATGTAAACAATTCTCAAAATTAAGACTTTGGGAATCAAGAAATACTCAAATTTACAGCCAGCATGGGTCTATGGAAGGAAGCTGCTGTTAAACAGATAACAGGTAAAGCAATATAAATACACAAAGGACAAAATATGGGTTATATAGGCAGTCAATAAGCCTTTGATATTGTCCACCACTGAAAATTAATAAAATTAGAAATAATTAGCTTCAGATATACTTTTTTTATCATAAACCAATTAATTGACTCGATAAATGCTAAATCTGTCACTGAGGTTACTTTTCCTAATTTATATTAATGACTTAATGTCAGCCACACTGAATAAACTTAAAAATTCTGCAGATGTCAACAGAGTAGACTGGCCACAAACTACAGAGTTAGAAACACAGTAAATATTTGTACAATATGGATGTTTGAACTTAATTTCCCAATACACACAAAAATCTATTTAAAGGGGTCAGGCATTAATCTCTGGAGTAGTTAAAATCCTAATATTTGTGAAATTAAAGGCTTCTAGTTCTATAAAATGTACCTCTATGACTTTGTGTATGACTGTATGATAAAAATACTTTAAATATTAAAAAGCTAAGTAAAAATGTTGAAAATGCTCCCCTTTTGCGATAATTTTTTGAAGCAATGTGAATGAGTAATTACAGCTAATTGTAGATCCATCTATCCATCCATTATCCAACCCGCTATATCCTAACTAGAGGGTCACGGGGGTCTGCTGGAGCCAATTCCATCCAACACAGGGCGCAAGGCAGGAAACAAACCCCGGGCAGGGCGCCAGCCCACCGCAGATTGTAGATCCCAATACAAAAAGAAACAAGTGGAAAAAAAAAAAACACAGTCAACCCCATGTCTATGATGAAAAAAACAGTTTTTTTTAATTAACTTGTTCATTAATGGAATTTATATTTTGCAAACTCTACATAGATGACTGGTAAATAATTTGCTGCTGAGTTTTGGTGAGTATCCACACTGGCTATATTGCAGATTAAACTTCAAGATACTTTGGCCTCCCTACTTCACTTGAAGAATAGCCTTCTATGTAATTCTTTCTGCCACATATTAAAGTTCCACATTCTTTTAGCCATATTTTCCTGAAATATTAACTGCTACTATTCTCTGTTAACTTAAATTCCTCTCTTGGGCCCTGTCGTCACATATGGAATGTGCTTTAACTCACACTAGCTCTCACAAAATGTCACAGGCCACTGCTGCCCAGTAGTTATGCACTGTTGTAAAAATCTTATGAAAACACTCACCTCACTAGCACAAACACTGCTCCTGTGCTGATAAAAAACAGCTAACATAAATATTCCAAAGGAAAAAAGCAGTATAAAGTTCTAGTGATAAATTAACTTTTTTACAGAAACACTGTTTAGCAGACCTACGCAACAGGCAAAGCCAGCTCACCTCCAAACGCCCCATTGATTCTTGGGATTTGGAGTTCGATATTAGACCACTGACCTTGCCAATCTGCTCTTTTCTGGTGATATATACACTCACCTAAAGGATTATTAGGAACACCTGTTCAATTTCTCATTAATGCAATTATCTAATCAACCAATCACATGGCAGTTGCTTCAATGCATTTAGGGGTGTGGTTCCTGGTCAAGACAATCTCCTGAACTCCAAACTGAATGTCAGAATGGGAAAGAAAGGTGATTTAAGCAATTTTGAGCGTGGTATGGTTGTTGGTGCCAGACGGGCCGGTCTGAGTATTTCACAATCTGGTCAGTTACTGGGATTTTCACGCACAACCATTTCTAGGGTTTACAAAGAATGGTGTGAAAAGGGAAAAACATCCAGTATGCGGCAGTCCTGTGGGCGAAAATGCCTTGTTGATGCTAGAGGTCAGAGGAGAATGGGCCGACTGATTCAAGCTGATAGAAGAGCAACTTTGATTGAAATAACCACTCGTTACAACCGAGGTATGCAGCAAAGCATTTGTGAAGCCATAACACGCATAACCTTGAGGTGGATAGGCTACAACAGCAGAAGACCCCACCGAGTACCACTCATCTCCACTACGAATAGGAAAAAGAGGCTACAATTTGCACAAGCTCACCAAAATTGGACAGTTGAAGACTGGAAAAATGTTGCCTGGTCTGATGAGTCTCGATTTCTGTTGAGACATTCAAATGGTAGAGTCAGAATTTGGCGTAAACAGAACGAGAACATGGATCCATCATGCCTTGTTGTCACTGTGCAGGCTGGTGGTGGTGGTGGTGTAATGGTGTGGGGGATGTTTTCTTGGCACACTTTAGGCCCCTTAGTGCCAATTGGGCATCGTTTCAATGCCACGGGCTACCTGAGCATTGTTTCTGACCATGTCCATCCCTTCATGACCACCATGTACCCATCCTCTGATGGCTACTTCCAGCAGGATAATGCACCATGTCACAAAGCTTGAATCATTTCAAATTGGTTTCTTGAACATGACAATGAGTTCACTGTACTAAAATGGCCCCCACAGTCACCAGATCTCAACCCAATAGAGCATCTATGGGATGTGGTGGAACGGGAGCTTCGTGCCCTGGATGTGCATCCCACAAATCTCCATCAACTGCAAGATGCTATCCTATCAATATGGGCCAACATTTCTAAAGAATGCTTTCAGCACCTTGTTGAATCAATGCCACGTAGAATTAAGGCAGTTCTGAAGGCGAAAGGGGGTCAAACACCGTATTGGTATGGTGTTCCTAATAATCCTTTAGGTGAGTGTACAAAAGCAGCAGAATTCATGTCAGCAAATCCTTTGTGTTCGAGGAAGGATAACTTCAGCACATGTTTTTGGGAATGGTGGTCATTATTAAAATAAAATGGCAAAACACACATACAGACACACACATAGGCTTTTGTTATTTCAACTTTTATTATACAATTAGTTTAGAAATAGATCTGTGCATGCTTTGAAAGCACAATGATGTAACAAATTTAGAGGTGCGTTGTAATCATTTAACTTGTAGTGTCACAAATTTGTAACAGGAGATGAAATAATGGCCAGATTAATCTCTTTTTAATATACAGTAATGTCCTACATGGTCTTAATAGAGTAATGGAGGGCTTGCATTCGTTCTTTGATTGTAAACAGCATGTGAACAGATTGCCGTCCATGCATCCATCTATTTTCTAACTGGTGCATACAGTTCATGGCAGTGGGGGAAATCTCACACACTTCCATACTTATGCATATGTACAGCTCCCTCCATATAGTATCTGGAACAAAGACACATTTTCCCTTGATTTACCCCTCTGCTCCAAAGTTGCAAATTACAAATCAAACAATTCAGACATGATTAAAGTGCTTTTATTAAAGAGTATTTGCTTACACTTCAGTCTCACTGAAATTGCAGTACTTTTATATATGGTCCCCCCATTTCTGGACACCATAATGTTTGAGACATAGCAATAATTGGTGCTTAAAGCAGTCAAATTCAGTACTTTGCTGCACATCCTTTGCATTCAATTACTGCTTGAAGTCTGCAATTCATAGACATCACAAAGTGCAGAATACTTTTTCTGGTGATGCTCTGCCAAGCCTCTAATGCAGCCATAAGCCCCTTAGTCTCCTTATGTTTTCTCTTCTGCAAAAGGAAGGTATGCTCAAATAGGTTTAAATTGGGTGACTGATCTGGCCATTCAAGATTTTTCAGTCGTTTAGCTTTGAAAAACTCCTGTGTTGCCTTAGCAGTATGTTTGGGATGATTATGTTGTTGTAGGATGAAATGCCATCTTTTTAGTTGGGAGGCAATTATTGGAACTTGAGCAGATCAGATGTTTCTATATACCTCAGAATTTCTTGTGCCACTGCTGTCAAAAATTACATCATCGATAAAGATAAGTGTGAAAGTGCGTGTGGCAACCATACCTGCCCAAGACATACAGTAATACCCACACCACCATGTTTAACAGATGAGGTGGTGTGCTTTGGATCTTGGGAAATTCCTTTTCATCTCCACACTTTGCGCTTGCCATCACTCCGACACAGGTTCATCTTTGTCTGGTCTGTCCACGAGACATTTTTTCCAAAATTCTGCACGTTCTTTTAAGGCCTTTTTCACAAACTAATTTGGCCGTCCTGTTTTTGTGGCTAACCAGTAGTTTGAATCTTGCAGTGTGGCCTCTGTATTTCTTTAATGAAATCTTCTAAGGATAGTAGCCTCTGACACATAAACATCTACTTCCTGAAGACTGTATCTGATCTGTCCGACAGGCCATTTCTTTACCATAATGAAGATTCTTCTGTCATCAACAGTGGAGTTCTTCCTTGGCCTACAAGTCCCTTTGCAAGTACTGAGCTCATCAATGCATTCTTTCTTCTTAATGATAATCCTAAGGTTTTACCAATGAATCTAATGGTTTTATTCTTGTTTTTCAGGCTCATAATGGCTTCTTTGACTTTCATTGGTATAGCTCTTGTTCTCATGTTGAATAAAGGCAACTACAGACTCCAAAGGTCGTCTGTAGGTGGAGGCAAGCCTAGGTATCTTACGCCTGCACTAATGAAGCATTGAAACACTCCCGAGTAATTACAAACACCTGTGATGCCAATTGTCACAAACATTATGATGCCCTGAAATGGAGGGTGACAATGAAGAAAAAGTGTTGTCATTTCTACGTAGTGTGACCAAA
Source organism: Polypterus senegalus (assembly GCF_016835505.1). Lineage (NCBI taxonomy): Eukaryota > Metazoa > Chordata > Cladistia > Polypteriformes > Polypteridae > Polypterus > Polypterus senegalus. The sequence goes on from NC_053159.1 coordinate 93,521,457, forward strand.
AATAACCTTAAATGAAAGTCTGCATTGTGCCCTTTAATAATGTCCCGAATTGTTTGATTTGTAATTTTAAACCGTGGAGCAGAGGGGTAAATCTAGGAAAATATTTCTTTGTTCCAAACATTATTTGTGATATGGGAGGAAACTGCACACTGGCAGTACTAACAACAGTTATAGCAAGTAAAAAGGGAAGTTTCAATCAAAGTGGCTATTTGGCTTGTCAATGAAATGAGCTGCTCCTTTGTCAATACCAAAATTAAACTCATGTATAGTTTCAAAGCTTCGAAGCACAAAGCGCGTCCCTATTAAAATGACATTTACTATGTTGACAGAAACGCACAATCACAAGACATCCAAAACTGAATATTAATATACAAATGATAAATTTGTGTAATGCATTTGTTTTTAAAAAGCAAACTAATGCTCATGAGTATAACCCCTAAACATCATGAATGTAGTAAAAGCACATATGATGTGTTCTTGAATGGTTAGGATTCATTGACTACAGATAATGTTTGTTCAGTTAATTGTCTAATTCTGGATTTGCACTCAAGCTAAACAATAGCACAGTTTGATCAGTCATAAAAGATACTCTGAAAACAGCACAACAAAGGCTGTTTTTACAAGGCTTCTGAAATGAATTAATGTCAAAATGACATGACTGATTTCACATAAGAAGCCTTAAAGTTCAGATAAATGTAAAAAAGGTGGATAGATATGGACAATTAAAGCCCCAGGAGTTCATGACATTTGAAATTTGAATCAATTTGTCTCATCTGTTAAGTATTGCTCTTTAGTATGTTTACTTTTACCCGCTAATGCTGCAAATATAAAACTTACAATAGCAAATGATTGATTCTGACAAACCAGAGTGAAAAAGTATGTTGTTAAAAAAGAGATATAAAGAGCTTGTTTAAAGGAAAATATGCTGAATTATCTTGGAATTCATTAATTGAGCAGCACATATATAATAATGTTTTTAGTTTTGGTATTGATTTTAAACAGTATGTCAAAGAGCACATGTATTATGTACAAATTGTAAAATAAGTAGAGGTAAGTTAATGATGATATCATTCTTTATAAACCCAGTTCCCCAGGATTAAAATACACCCCCCCCCGAATGATACAGTGGGGGAATCCCCATGTCCATCACACATTAAAATTCAAGCCCTGCATTGTCAGTCAGTCATTGTCCAACCCGCTATATCCTAACAGAGGGTCACGGGGGTCTGCTGGAGCCAATCCCAGCCAACACAGGGCACAAGGCAGGAACAAACCCTGGGCAGGGCGCCAGCCCATCGCAGCCCTGCATGGTATTTTGATATTTGTGATTGCCAATACTAGTTGAGTACTATGAGTACTAGATATATAACACTGATCCTTGTGCTCTAGTTCAGTTTCTTGTGCAGCACTACAGTACATACTGCAATTACCCATGTGCCACTATCAGTTAAGACAAGTCTTAAAGGAGCATGTCCCCCATGTCAGAATGTAACCCTATGAAATAATAATAATAATAATAATAATAATAAATAATAATAATAATAACAGATTAATTACTATTTACAGAGCATTTCTATTTTCTTGATGGAAGAAAAAAGTACAAAGTATCTTCACAGATACATGGGAGAAAAAAATGATGTTCCAGATTATCTCAAAGCTGTGACTTCTCACAATGGAAGGAGCCAGTCCCACAATGCCACTTCAAAGCATGGTCAACGTCTGCTCCAGAGACTGTGAGCATGATAATACAGTAGAACCTCAGGTCACGAACGTCACTGAACACGTACAAATCGGGTTACGACCAAAAAGTTTGCCAAACTTTTGCATCTGCTCCTGACCACACAATTGGGTGACAAACAAGCCACTTTCCCTTCCGGTTCATACGCGCCGATGATTTCCATACGTGTTCAGTCTCTCCCTGTGCATTCGCTGTGAAGTCTTTGTGCTCTATTTCGTTTCCCTTTCAGTTTGTACACGCCAGTGATTTACGCACGTGTTCAGTCTCTCCCTACACAGTACATTGTTCTTGGTCAGACATGCATCGCACAGAGGGACTTTGTGGTATAGTGGGTTCACAGCTCACGTCAAGGGGCCAGTTTTAAATAAATAATCGCCGCGCTTGCAGCTTAGCGAGGGGCCGTGGTGGTTGATTGCTACAGCTGCTAAAGGGAGGAAAAAGAAAAGAAAGACGGAGGTTGCGGAGTGAGGAAGTAAGCAGGAAGCAGTGTGGAAAGAACCGGTGTGAACAAGCGCTCGCAGGCAGGCAGCTGGACAGTGAGCCCAAGCAGGGGTGTTTTGTCCGACACTCGGTGGGACAGAAGGAAGCGGTCACTCCAGCTGAGCGATCAAGGAGCTGGAGTGACCAGAAGAAGGACAGCTGGCCTCATAAGGCTGAGAAGACAGTTAAAGAATGCACCGGGCTTGATTTTAAAGAGACTGTTTTGAGCATTGTTTTACCCTCGTTGTATTTAATGAAGACTTTTTCCTGTTGGATTTTAACCTCCACTTCACTTCTGTTTTTATGGGATTTATTTATTGAAGGATTCTGAAAGCACTGCACTTTATTTAATTTGGACTGTTTTTTGATTGTTGTTTTGTTGATTTTAATAAAAGCACTTGACACTTTTTGCACCATCCCCTTCTTCCATTGCAGTGCCTCACTGTCATGCTCATCGGTAGCTTTACCGACGGTGACGGGTTTAAGGGCTCCTGGAAGCGAGATGGGAGCATGCAGCGAACCCGCATCGTCACAGACTTTACCTCAAAACTGTAATCTCCTCTCCACTCAGTTTCTCCTCAATTCCTTCATGCCAGAACTCGACTCATGCAAGGTTAGTTTTCTTGGTTGTTTATGGTTAGTTTTTGTACAAATTAAGGATTTTTCAAATGTTAATTTTTTTCTCTGTGCTGAAAACTCATTAAAAAAAGGTGTTTTTTTACGAGCGGTTCGTAAGGCTATAGCATGAACTCTTGCAATCTTATTTTTCTCTGTTCAAGGCTTTCTCAGTGTTATTCAATGTTTTTACATTTAGTTTACTATTACACTGTGAATTCTATGGTACAGTTGTGCTTGAAAATTTGTGAACCCTTTAGAAGTTTCTAGATTTCTGCATAATTACAGTATGACCTAAAACATCATCAGATTTTCACTCAAGTCCTAAAAGTAGATAAAGAGAAACCAGTTAAACAAATGAGACAAAAATTTTATACTTGGTCATTTATTTATTAAGGAAAATGATCGAATATTACATATTTGTGAGTGGCAAAAGTATGTGAACCTTGCTTTCAGTATCTGGTGTGACCCCCCTTTGCAGCAGTAACTGCAACTAAACGTTTCCGGTAACTTTTAATCATTCCTGACCACCGGCTTGGAGGAATTTTAGCCCATTTAGCCCCGTACAGAACAGCTTCAACTCTGGGATGTTGGTGGGTTTCCTCACATTAACTGCCCGCTTCAAGTCCTTCTACAACATATCGATTGGATTAAGGTCAGGACTTTGACTTGGCCATTCCAAAACATTAACTTTATTCTTCTTTAACCATTCTTTGGTAGAACGATTTGTGTGCTTAGGGTTGTTGTCTTGCTGCATGACCCACCTTCTCTTGAGATTCAGTTCATGGACAGATGTCCTGACATTTTCCTTTAGAATTCTCTGATATAATTCAGAATTCATTGTTCCATCAATAAAGGCAAGCCGTCCTGGCCCAGATGCAGCAAAACAGGCCCATACCATGATACGACCACCACCATGTTTCACAGATGGGATAAGGTTCTTATGCTGGAATGCAGTGTTTTCCTTTCCCCAAACATAACGCTTTTCATTTAAACCAAAAAGTTCTAATTTGGTCTCATCCATCCACAAAACATTCTTTCAATAGCCTTCTGGTTTGTCCATGTGATCTTTAGCAAACTGCAGACAAGCAGCAATGTTGTTCTTTGGAGAGCAGTGGCTTTCTCCTTGCAACCCTGCCATGCACAACATTGTTGTTCACTGTTCTCCTGATGGTGGACTCATGAACATGAACATTAGCCAATGTGAGAGAGGCCGTCAGTTGCTTAGAAGTTACCCTGGGGTTCTTTGTGACCTTGCCGACTATTATACGCCTTGCTCTTGGAGTGATCTTTGTTGGTCGACCACTCCTGAGGAGGGTAACAATGGTCTTGAATTTCCTCCATTTGTACACAGTCTGTCTGACTGTGGATTGGTTGAGTCCAAACTTTTTAGAGATGGTTTTGTAACCTTTTCCAGCCTGATAAGCATCAACAACTCTTTTTCTGAGGTCCTCAGAAATCTCCTTTGTTCGTGCCATGATACACTTACACAAACTTGTGTTGTGAAGAGCAGACTTTGATAGATCCCTGTTCTTTAAATAACACAGGGTGCCCACTCACACCTCATTGTCATCCCATTGATTGAAAACACCTGACTCTAATTTCACCTTCAAACTAACTGCTAATCCTAGAGGTTCACATACTTTTGCCAGTCACAAATATGTAATATTCGATCATTTTCCTCAATAAATAAATGACCAAGTGTAATATTTTTGTCTCATTTGTTTAAAATGGTTTCTCTTTATCTACTTTTAGGACTTGAGTGAAAATCTGATGATGTTTTAGGTCATATTTATGCAGAAATCTAGAAAATTCAAAGGGTTCACAAACTTTCAAGCACAACTGTATAATTAACTATTTTTGTGTTTAAAAATCTTTAAAAAAATATATTTACATACAGCTCGTACGGTCTGGAACGGATTAATTGTATTTACATAAAATCCTATGGGGCAAATTACTTTGGGTTTCACTGTATATACATATTTTTTTCTACTTATTGTTACATTGTGGCCACTAGTTGTATTTTGTTTGTGGTTGTGCTGTCTGCACTTTTTGTTGTTTTGAACTATGATGGCACAGAGGATTGCAGGGCTGCGTCACAGCTCAGGTCACATTTTTGGCAACAATAAGTAATCCAGCATAGTTGGCAGATGCATCCTTAGCACTCAGGGACATTTAAAACACCATTGCCCAATTATAATTCACTCAAAACTAGTTAGGTTCCTGCTCCTCCTCCTCCTCCTCTATTGATTTCAATACATTGCAAACTCACGGTGAAGCGAACAACACTGGGGTCGTTCATCACTATTAATTACTTAATATGTTTGGCTAACAAAGTTAGGGTACTTACTCAAATAAATTAATCTGCTACAATTTACCGATTTCATCTTTCAAATTGTAATGGGATTACTTTACTCATTATTTCCTGAAAAAAGTAATTACAGTACATCACAAACTTTACTTTACAATATTCTCTAAACTCATGAAAACGTGAACCATTAAGGATGACACCCAAATGTCCTTGTAGTAATTAATAAGGAAAAATAACATTAACAGTGTATATGAATTCAGCACTTAAACAAGTAAACTAAATGACTTTCATTAGCACTATGCCCTTTCAAACATACAGTATAAACCAGCAACTAGAGGCCCATATTTCACAAAAATAATTCTTATTAAAATAATAAATCTTAATAACAAAATGCATTTACCCATTCAAGCACTTGTAAACAGTGGAGTTAGTAAATAGTTAATTATTGCTAGTGTAGCAGCCAGCAGACCACAGCACATATTGATTGTGTCAGGCCCACTACCTACAGTGTTAATTATGTAACACAATCAATACACCCAGGTCTCTTTGATTCTCCTATTTCAAATTGCGTTTTTTTCCCTTAAACTAATGTAAATATGTCAGTTCTCAATGAATAGGATCTATTCAAGGCCCACTGTTAATTTCAACCTACACACTCCCATTAGCCCAGATTATGTCAAAACACAAGGTGGACTATTACAGTTATGCAGATGACAAGTAGCTTATCTTATATATAGCATTTGTGACCCTTGCCTCTCTTATTCATTGTCTTACTTGTATTTTTGAATGGATGTGTTCTAACTTCCTCCAGCTAATAAAGAAAAGCACTGAAATCTTAGTTGTTGGTAAAAATGAAAATAATGAGGATATTAGAAAGATTGATACCTTAGAATTAAAATTAAGACAGAGGTAAAAATTTAGATGTAGTCATGGACTCTGACTTAAACTTTAAATCGCACATTAACCAGATTACTAGGACTGCATTCTTCCATTTAAGGAAAAGGTTTGACTTACTATAACACTATACAATGCTCAAAAATTAATTTACACCTTTGTTTTTAGTCACCTAGTTTACTGTAATGCACTGCTAACAGGACTACCTAAGAAAGACATCAATCATTTGCAGTTAGTTCAGAATGCAGCAGCAGGGATCTTAACCCAAAAACAAAAATCGTTACATTGGTTACTCGTGTCCTTTAGAATCAACTTTAAAATACTTCTAAGGGTATATAAAGCTTTAAATAATCTTCCTCCTTCTCATACTTTGGAGTGGATGTCCTTCTACATTCCAAATTGTAACCTTAGATCTTTTAATGGTGGTCTGCTTACTATTCCAAGAGGTAAGCATAAAAGAAGTGGCAGCATTTTGCTATTATGCATCACAAATCTGGAATACATTACCTATAGAGATACACCAGGCTTATACATTTTTAAAAACTCCTACAAACCCACTATATATTATTTCTACTTTTAATAAACTATAGCAGTATCATACTTTTTAATGAATTTTCAAGCATTATTAATTACTGTACTACTTTTCTGTTTTGTTTTCTGTTTTTTCTGTGGTGGCATTCTGCACCACCACCACCAGTACCTGATCAAAGTCCTTCTTTTTATGCTTGTGATGTTTGAATGGAAGTAGTGCCACAACTTCCCATGAGATGCAATGCATTAAATCCTCTAAGACAAAGCCTAAAAAAAACAATAACAAATTAAGAACATTAAAGAACATTAATGCCCCAGTGAGGACATTCTTCTTCTTTTTTTTTTTTTTAAGCTTAACTGGAGTTTTTTTTTCCTGTCCACCCTGCCATTTGATCTTATCATCAGACTTACCTTTAGAGGCTTAAAATGTGATACTACATGCAGGTGGAATCCCGTTATAATAAAATTCATGGGACCATAAAAATATTTAGTTATACCGGAAATGTTGTTATAATGAATATGGGGAAAATAGGTGTACTACTGTGACCAGGGTCACCATCTCTAACAGCTGCATCACAAGGACGGCTCCATAGCTGTTCTGCAGTGTCTGGTAAACAGTAAACCTAGGGCAAAGTATTTGGTTGTCCTCTGCAGGATCAGGTTTACTGCATAACATGTTTGTCACACGTTTATAACATTTAACATCAGACTTTGAATTTCTCTTCCTTGCACTCCTGATCTCTCTTCTCCAGAACATGTCTGCCACAGTGGTGATTCTGAGCCGCTGGTGTTTTTCTAATCCGAAGATGGGAGTTTAATGCAGAACGATTGCCTGTATTGCAGCCCCTAACAGCTCCTATTTTGAATGAAGTCTTGAGACTGTACCTACTTTCTCTTTTTCTTCTTCTTTTGGCTGCTCCCGTTAGGGGTCGCCACAGCGGATCATCTTCTTCCATCTTTCTGTCCTCTGCATCTTGTTCTGTTACACCCATCACCTGCATGTCCTCTCTCAACTGTACCTACTTTCTCTATACAGTAATAAAATACCTGTCTTTCGTGCAACTCTGTGACCCAAGCCTGACAATACCTGTATAAAAAAATAGTGCTTCTTAAGCTGCAAAAAACATTTTATTTGGAAAGGAGACATTAGATTTAACTTCTTTATTTTTATTGAAATACAGGTATGAAAATATGATTGAAAACGAGACATTAGATGTTACTTTCTTTTAATAGAAATACATGTAATGAAAATACAAACTTGAAAATGAGACATTAGATGGAACTTCTTTGTAATAGAAATTCATGTATTAAAATACAAAATGAAAACAAGGTGTTAGATGTAATTTTTTTATAGAAATGCAAGTCTGAAAATACAGAATGAAAACAAGACATACGAAGATGAAGGCACGATTCCAAATGCTTTTGCCACGTCATTTTTCTTTATTCTGAGCCAAGCCTTGCCGAGACTGCCTGAGACCGGAAATTTCTTTTCTTTTTTAGATAGCCTGTTGCAGGGTTGCCGAGACTTGGAAAGTGTAGGCATGGCATTAAATATTTTTTGCATCGCATTATTATCTTTGGTGGCCATTTTTGGTCGAAAAATCTTTTGCTATATTGAAATTTACATTTCATTAAAATGAAATTTGTTTAACATGATATTGTATGAACGTTTGTCCAGGCCCACGAAAAGTATTTGTTATTCTGAAAATATATTTTTTTCAGTATTTGCTATAATGTGATTTGATCTGTATAAGGATTATGTAAGATGTATTCTTTCTTTTTTTGTGTGTATTATTGATTCATTGTTATTCTTATCTCATTTTTATTTGGTTTTGTCTCTCTATTATAAAAAAAAATCTTGGGGAGGGAGACTAGGGAGACGAGACATGATCTTCTCGGAAGACAATTTGAAGTCGCGCAAGAGACACTTTAACTTGCTCCCAGCTCTTAAAACAACGACAAGCTAAATGCGCAGCTCGCCAGCAGCAGAAAGGCAGCAGATGATCCGACAGCGTTTCCTTAGCGTGCGTTCAGCCGCACCCCCTTCACAATGCAAGCAGCGTTAGATGGCCTGCGAGAAAGAGATGTAACCACGCCCAGGATGGGAAATAAAGGACAAATATTGTTTTTACAAAATTTGTAAAGTAAAAGTGAAAATAATGCATATGTAACAATTCCCATGAAAACAACAATCTCTTTAAATTGATTATCCAATAAACCAAACCCAGGGGTGCGAGCGAAGCGAGCAGGGGTGGAGCCCCCTAGTTTTCTTCATTTTTTTATAACATCTTGTAAAGCACTTTGAGCTGCAAACTGTGTATGAAAATGTTGTTGTTGTTGAATACAAACCACAGTGATGCAAAGATAGCAGTGAATTTCAGCAGAATACACTTCCTCTGCTCAAAGAAATCTTACCACAACACATAGTTCAACAATGGTGCAATCCTACAGCAGAGTGTTCATGTTCAGTTGATCTTGGACTCAAGTAGAATAAACGGCAGAGTGCTGCACTGTTTGTGTTTGGACAACCCATAAGCCATTGTGAACATGTTGTATTGAGTCAGCTTTTATCTATTGTGGTTACCATGTAACTATCAAATTGCCATTACTTTTTGATTTGCCCTTGTAATACCCAGTACATCTCTTAAAAATATAATTATCAAATGCTCAATAAATGACTAGCTCATTAGCCAACACACAAGCTCTTATCCTACCCATAATGGCCAGTGGTGGTATTAACCACTGTGGAGGATGACCGGCCGTTTATCCCGGCCAATACCCCCAAGCCGCCAGGTGGAGCACTCCTTGCAGCATGGAGGTCCCCAGAAGACCAGCAGGGCATTATGGACAATGTAGTTTTTATGCACAGCCCTGCTGGATGCCATGGGGGCCACTAGGGGACGCTGTAGGAAGGAGTAATGGATATTTTCTCTACGCCCCAGAAGCACACGTGGACAAGAGGAATGACGTGCTTCCAGGTTGAAGAAAAGAACTTGTACCTGACCCGGAAGTGATTGAGAGTCACATGGACTGGGGATTAGGAACACTTCTGGGTCAGGAGATATAAAGGACTGTGGGAGCTCCCAGACGGTGAGCTGAGCTGGGTGGAAGGGTGGCAACGTGTCTGGGAGCTGGAGGATTGGTTTATTCTTTATTATTAGTTATTTGTATGAGTATTGTGGAGGACAGGGTGTTTTGTTATACTGTGGCTGAAGAATAAAGTCAACTTGAGGACTTTTACCTGGTGTTTGGAGTCATGGACAGGGGTTCAAGGGAGCGAGAGCGCCCCCTATCTACCACACACGTTACCGTTGCATTTTATTCCAGAAAAAATACATTTTTATTAAATCTCAAGACTATAATAATGATACAAATAATAATGGTAATGATGAATAAAAATAATATGAAATTAACAATACGGGTTGGAAGAAGATGACTGACAATAATAACAAAAATAATAATTACAGTAATTATAATACTACAAAAGATGCGAAAACAGTATACACTATAATCTCAAAATGAGTCATTTGTGTGGTAAATCTTAAATCACTGTGTGTTTCTTTTCAGATTTTCTTTCCAGACTTATCACTTTTTGAATAGCACAATGCACAAGAAAGAGTGGGATTCTGATTTTTTTTCTTTTGGAGGAATATAATAAATAGAATATCTACCAATAACACTCTGGATTGATCCACGATGTGCTGGGTCAACAGGTATTTCTTTAGTGGTAGTGTGGATGATGGATGTGCGGCAATGATTTGTTCTAAAAGCTGATATGTACAATTTGCATGAGATACAATATTGCCATCATCTGTTTGTATAACATGAATGCATTCCAAATGTGCTGTTCCATCAGATGACTAAATATCTTTTTGTAGTATTTCTTTTGTTGCCTCTTCATAATGGGATAGAAAATCAATTCTTGATCTACACGATCTATGCTGCCCCTCATGCTAATGTAGTTGACCAGAGCACAAGGCTTTTTAACCTGCTTGTTGCCTTTTGTCTGTACAGTGACTGTAACTGCATTATGTACAGTGCTAAGAAGACAAACATCTTTCTTGTCCTTCCATTTAAGTGCAAGCACTTTATCTTTTTGCTAAGCTACTAGCGCACCGTCCTGTAATTCACCTGTGCTAAAGTCTTCAGGCATGCCACAACAGTCAGGACGCACTGTTCCACATGCATCAGTCTTAATTTGAAGCAAAATGTCAAATAGCTCTGGCGAAGTATAAAAATTCTCCATGGTTACACCTTGATCCAGCAGAGTATCTATCAAAGTCGGCACAGATGATGCAGCAACGCCATACTGATTGTATTTCAGATCAAACAATGTCCCTTTCCCTACGTACAGAACTGAATTCCAAAGGTATCCCATTTTAGCTAAAGCTTTATGCCAAATCTTGCTCTTTTTGACGAGATGTACTGACAGCACTTTTACAGCCCGAGTGATTTTTCATTCTAATGCTTACATGCTTACTTGGGACTAATGGTTTTAGCACTGTTTTCGCAGCCTGAGTAATGCTCAGGTCTAACACTAAAAAGGCTACATTTGGTTTTCCATTAATCTCCTTCTTTGACCCAAATGAGATTACTGTATATGCACTGTGATGATCAAGAGGTAGTTGAACTAGTCAATGGGCAATGATAATTATTCTTTTAGGTTATCTTGTTCAGTTCATGATAGTTGTTATACAGTTGTAAAGAACCATCTTTATTTTCAACAAAGAAAAATCCAGCTCCCACAGGACTGCTGGATCATTTGATAAAACCATGTTGAAAATGTTCTCTAATATATTCCTCCATTGCTTCAGTTTTTTATTTTAGGGAAAGGAGCCCAAGGCAATAGATCAGCCAGTGTCTTATCCTTGGCTCAGGTGTGTATTGTTTTTAATTGATTTTTTTCTGATATTTATTATAATTTATTTTGTAAATTATGTTGATGTTTTGTTTTTTTCTTTTTAGTTACATGTATTTATGAATATTTTATTTAGTATGTAATGTCTAGAACTTTCTATTATTTACCTTGTATCCTTTACGTTGAGTTGCAGCTGGGGACCCGACGTTAGCTTTATTTAATCAGAAGTAGTACATTCTTTTACTGTTTTGGCATTGAGGTTTTTTCTGTTTTATGATTTGTGCATTTTTTTCATTCTAATTTTGAATATTCTGCTCACAAATTAATGTACTATTCTGGTTTCTGGATTTGATTTAAACATATTAAAAGGCAAATCTTTTTATTCCCTTTTTCTTTATATTCTGCCTTTGCTTTCTCCTTTGTAAAATGTTTCTGTTTTCTCAATAAACCATTAAATATTTAAAACACTATTTTTTACTGGGCCTGAGGATTTTTTCCTCACTTCCTTTGTAATGTTTTTGGTCTTTCCAGCTCCTGTCTCACTTTTGGGCCCGTGTAATTTGGTGCCTTAAGTTTGGGGCTTGGCTGCTTGAAGTGCTGAGGCCTGTTATTGTGTTGCACACCAGTGGTAAAGCGGTTCACTTTTTTTATATTTCTGAGATTTTGAATTGCCAGGATCACAACAGTTGTAAGGATTTCTGTTTACTGAAAAAATCACTGTCCTCTTCCAAATATGGATGCAAGTTTTGATCAAAAGTCACCCCAAGGCATGATTTAAATAGTGGACAAGTCAATCTGAGTTGCACATACTGTAGCTTTAGCCACAGTAATTCTAAACTTTGCTTGAATTCAGGAGAATCAAATATATAAAGCCATATCTATACTAATAAAAGGCAAAGCCCTCACGGACTGACTGACTGACTGACCGACTCACTCACTGACTGACTGACTCACTCACTCACTCACTGACTCATCACTAATTCTCCAACTTCCCGTGTAGGTAGAAAGCTGAAATTTGGCAGGCTCATTCCTTACAGCTTACTTACAAAAGTTGGGAAGGTTTCATTTCGAAATTCTACGTGTAATGGTCATAACTGGAACCTATTTTTTGTCCATATACTGTAATGGACGTTAGCTCGATGACCGTGGGAGGCGGAGTTACGTCTCGCATCATCACGCCTCCCACGTAATTGAATGCCTACCCATATAAGGTAAATATTCGTGGGTCAAGGACTGGGCTTAGCATATTCATAAGTTAAAATATCTGAATCACAAACTGATGTTAATTATATTTTGTCCATGAATACTTATTAAATAATTCCAAATAGTCTGTCCGCTTCCTTTCATAGTTTTTCCGATGGTTGTGCTGCTTCCAGGCATGTATTTTCGTATTAAAGCATTTAACCAATCACATTTCAGCCATCATTTGTTGCCAGGCAGAGAGGCCTTCACAATCCGTTGTGCATGCATGCACTCTAACACAGAATAAATGTCGAGTAACCAGTTGCTTCAACCAATCAGATTTTGAGTTAGTGTCAGTAGGTCCCTCTAGCAGGCGTACGGCAACGTCATTGTATTCAGACCCATTGATTGGATAGAAGCCGATATGATGAACTCTACGAGGCCACTGAATGCACCGCAAGTGCTCCAAGCGCCCTTGCACACACTATGGCCAACTCCATGGCAGGATTCTGGACAATATTATTTGCCAGACACAGACCAGATTTCAAGACCACAAAAACCTGATGTTTGTCACGCTCCTCAAGCCCCAGAAGTTTAAGGAATACAAGAAAAATTTCACGCATGCAGCCTTCTCCAGGTTAACACAAGAGCCACGGAGCGGTTTTTGATCTGTCTCGGCTAAAAACAGAACTGACTGTAATGTATGCCATGGATGATTTTGCAGGAAAATCTTCCACTGATCTCCTTGACTTCCTTCATCAGAAAAATATGAATGAGAGCATGGGGCAGCTGTTCACATTGGTATATTTGGCGGTGAGCTTTCCTGTGTACACTGCTTCTGTTGAGCGGACAGTGCAGTGAGTGTGTACGCCCGATGTGTCCAGAATTAGGGCGAAACACATGCCGCGTACTCTTTGCATTATTTGACAGTAAAATTATTTATATATATATATATATATATATATATACACACACACACATACACACATATATATATTATATATATACACATACATACATATATATCAGCGCTTCCCGGTTCATTTTACACTCGCACCCCCTGTGACAGACGATCCCGATTTCACACCCCCTTGGTTTGAGAAGAAGTATGAAAAAATATAAGGTTAACGCAGAAAAACAGATCACCAATTATATATATATATATATATATATATATATATATATATGTGTGTGTGTATATATATGTGTATATATACAGTATATGTATATGACAGCAACACTCATCACTCACAACAGTGACAAAACAATTACATTGACAATCATGTTAACGTTATTTTCAAAATGTTTCCTTTTCTTTTTCATTACTTCTTTAACACACTACTTCTCCGCTGCGAAGCGCGGGTATTTTGCTAGTTTCTCCCATAAAAGACACCCATTTTGGAGAGTTATAGCTGGAGTTATGGAGTCTCCTAATCATTTACTTATAAGAGCTCCTTCAATAGATGAAATCAGTAATTTAAATTTTAGAGGAACTTTTGGAATGCTTAATTTGTCCACCAAAATTGAACAAATTAAATTACCCATGGATCCAGAGTCAGAAATCAAATAACATATTGATGTGCACTGGTACTGTTAAATGTTTTATTTTATTTTTTTACCAATGTCATACAACCATGTTCAGTTTTAATGAATTCATGTTAAAGATGGCAGACATTTATGGAAATTTACTTTAAAATGAGCTTAACCGCCACAGTATGAGCAAACCCTTTCTATAAGCACAACGGTCATTCTTTATTACTTAAACTCACTATGTCAATATTCTTATAACAATCACCCTCCCTGCTATCCCAATTGAACCCAATTAACTTGAGGGAAGCAGTGATTTAATATTTTTAGCCACATCCACAGTCTCCTTTACTATGAATCCTGTAGCTTGTGCATGTCCTTAACCAGAATCCAGCTGTTCTACTTCAACGCTCTCTTTGCACTCTGGTCTGAACTTTATGGTCCAAGATTATGTACAACCACTTTAGTGACAGACAGTCATTAAAAAGGGAAATATGAAAAATCATAGTCAAAACAGACTCGGGACAAAACCAGGAAGATAAAGAGCACCAAAAACAAGCAAAGCCCAAAATGTTAATCAAAAATGAAAGTTTAATCTTGTATTCTTACAATCTTTGTTATTCACACTCATAAAGTAATAGCTCCAGGGATTGTGGAGTGGTGAGAGTTTAGTAAGTGCAGTCCTTAAATATGACATACGTTCTGTTGTGGCAGGAGGCTGGGGGGCAGACCCAGCCGGGATGCCTGGAAGGAGATCTATACGTCCCCCAGGCCACGAGGGGCAACTGCCCTGGATAGCAAGGGAACCACGGGGAAGCAGCAGGGAGGCTCAAACCCGTGGGAGCTCATGGATACCGCCAGGGGGCGCCCCAAGCCCCATAAAGCCTGGGAGATCGACACTTCCGCCATACCTGGGAAGGTGGAGGAAGAACGTCAGCGAGCACCTGGAGCACGTCTGGGTGACTATAAAGGGGGCCGCCTTCCTACAGTCAGGGATCGAGAGTCGGGAGCTGGAGGTGGACGAAGCTCCAGCAACAAGGCGAGGAAAGGCGGCCTACGGACGTTAAAAGGCCCATGTAAGGGTGTTTGGTGCTGGGAGCACTCACTGTGCGTGTGCAGGATTTGGACTTTGGGGACAAATTTTAATAAACGCGTATGTTTTTAAGAACTGCCAGTGTCAGTCTGTTTGTGTCCGGGCTGATTATCTCACACTGTGTAAAGCTCTTTGTGAGTAGTTTTGAGATGAAAATCAAAAGCTGACTTTAGGCAATAACATGATCGTCACTTGATCCCAAAGGAAATGCATTCCCAACATTCTCACCGCCTTTCAGTTATTTAGCAACTATGTTATGACTTCCTGCTTATTGAAACAAGTTAGAAAATGCATGCATTGGCTAACACTCAGGTTCCTTCAAAGAGTTAGCCTTTTTGTGCAGTATTTTAAAGTTTTGTTTATTTCATTAAACATCACATTTTGGTGTAATGAATATTCTGTAACAATGAGTTATATTCAAAAATAACAATAATGATAGACTATGACAGCGTATATTAGTAGAGTATAGTGATAAGTGAACCTCTTTGAATTTGTTTCACCTCGAGTCCAGTGAAATTATGAAAATGTTTGGGAACTTTTGTCAAACTCAGTGAAATGTTGATGTCAACAGGAAGGAGAAACCGAAGTAGATCTGAGTGGATTCAAGTGGTGCAATGATCTTTTAAGTGACCCAGAGGACTAGGGAAGAGTCTGCTGACTATGATGGACCAATTTTTGTAGCCAAATATGCCACCCTGTGATGAAATGAATAGAATTAAATATTGGAACAGTAAATATTTTTTACAGACAAAAAGCATGAATTCACTAAGGCTTGCAAACATATTCTATTCAAACATTCTATTCTATAGCAGATACTTTTCTCAAACTGAAAAGTCCAGTTAGGTTATTTATTACCCTGACGCTTTTGCTTGTTCACTGCCACTGCTGCTAAATAAGCATAATACTAAAGTGTGAGGCTTTGTCATTCCTTCCTCCTTGTATCAATCACAGAACACTGTAGGTAATATTATTAAAGGGGTAGGTTCACATATTACCTACGGTCACATACAAGTTCATACCAAAAGACCATCGAACATTGGCTGCTACAGCTCTGTGATATCATGCTGGTCTTGCAAGCATCATGGGGCACTGGAAAGAAAAATGTTCCTCTAAGCCAGCAGCACAGAACATTTCCAGAACATATTTGATGAACACAGCATATTCTCTGCAAAAAACGCTTTGGCGAATTTCACACTGTCAGCACTAGTAAAGTACAGTATATAAAAATGCATGTCTTTGAATGATATTCTATTTATCGTGTAATTCAAAAATTAAGCCAAAGTATCAGTATGATGCCATTTTAACTTTTGAATGGGACAAAAAATGAACTCTATTCTGTATTTATATATGTATATATGTATCTGTCATAGGCAAGTCCTTACCCTTCCACACGGTGAGCTGGATTAAAAATGCATGTCTATGTGTTTTCTGTGAATATTCCATTTTTAGAACTTTAATGGAAAATGTGTGTGCTTTCCTTTCTTTTTTGTTGTAAAATGGCATTCTTCACATTAGTCAATTGTTTTTTTGTACAATTTCTTTCTCCAACTCTAACAGGGACCTCCCCACACACATCACCCCCTATAACAGGGATAATTCAATTACAATTTCAATTATGCCAGATTTTCACACCAAGAAATTTAGCTGGGCCAGACATTTTCAGCAGGCGGTAAGCCAGCAGGTAATGACAAAATTTACAAAAATTAATGTATTTAAAAACGAGTAATGTTTATTCATTGCTTCCCTTTTAAAAATCTGACACAGGCACATCAAAAATGTATTTAAAAAAACAACAAAAAGCTACAACTGAACAGAATCTGAAGCAGTAGCAATACTTTTTTCCCCACTTTTGAAATAAACAAAACAAACATTTTGCTCACATCTAAAAGTGCATAAAATAAAAATAAAAAAAATGCACAGTATTAGCAATTACATTTGTTTCCCTTTTGAAATTTGAGACCCTCCCACAATTTAAAGGGCTGGTAATGACAGGCAAGGGATTTTATTTTTCATGGAAATTAACTATTTTATTCACACGTTTCTAATCACTGATATGACAGAGGTTAAATTTGAGTTCCACAACGTCTTTCCTGTTGAATTTTTTTTTTTCCCCCAGAGGCTGCACATGTGGAGTGAAAGTGGATTAGTACATTTATTTTAAAATGTCTTTGTACAGAGTTGTTGGATGTCAAGTAATTAATCATTAATTATAATTATTACTATTATTATTTTGACTAAATCATTTTCCAGGTTTCTTTGTTGACGAGTTCCCGTTGAAGAATTTATTAGTAACAGAATATATTGTGCACACACCAAAACGACTGAAGTAATACTAACGAAGTGAAATTTTTCGATACCATTTTGACAACGTTTACTGTCTGCTGTCGATCACTAAGCACCCTGGTAAAACGACAATAATACACTTTCAACCTTAAAATGCAGACTTCATCACATCGTTGTGTATGACGAAACAGTGGGCAGGTAACTGCTCGCACATGTTTACTAACGGACATGCCGGTATTTTGCATGGAGTATGCGTTAAATCAAAAGACAAACAGCATGCAAAGATGCACAAACACAAGGAGATTGGTGACAATCACACCTTAGTGTGCCTGCACAAAGTCAGAAGGGACAACTGAATTCCACGGGGCAAAGATATCTTCGTAACAGAGGACCTATATGATGGGCAGAGGAATTTTAAATGTTTTACATGCTTACCTTTTGTTTTGATGACCGGTTGCATCATATCCAGCCTCTCATTGAAATTCGGCCGTCCCCTCAGCAGCGCCGTGTAGGCTACTTAGAAATATTTTCCCGCACGCATCTCCTACTTTGATGCCATTTTCACCGCGACTCCCTCACACCCAGCGCGGGATATAAAACAACCTTTATGCAGCTCAGGGATATGCTAGGGGAGCCCGTACCGACACATTTGTTAACGGCACATACGCTCAACTATATATATATATATATATATATATATATATATATATATATATATATATATATATATATATATATATATATATATATATATATATATATATATATATATATATATATATATATATATATACATACAGTACAGGCCAAAAGTTTGGACACACCTCCTCATTAAATGTGATTTCTTTATTTTCATGACTATTTACAGCACTTCATCACTCTCCTTCTTGGTCAAATAGCCCTTACACAGCCTGGAGGTGTGTTTGGGGTCATTGTCCTGTTGAAAAATAAATGATCGTCCAACTAACCTGACTTCTGCACAACACAATTGCTGGTCCCAACCACATTGATAAAGCAAGAAATTCCACTAAATAACTCTGATAAGGCACACCTGTGAAGTGAAAACCATTTCAGGTGACTACCTGCTGAAGCTCATCGAGAGAATGCCAAGAGTGTGCAAAGCAGTAATCAGAGCAAAGGTGGCTATTTTGAAGAAACTAGAATATAAAACATGTTTTCGGTTATTTCACCTTTTTTTGTTAAGTACATAACTCCACATGTGTTCATTCATAGTTTTGATGCCTTCAGTGAGAATCTACCAATGTAAATGGTCATGAAAATAAAGAAAACACATTGAATGAGGAGGTGTGTCCAAACTTTTGGCCTGTACTGTATATATATATATATATATATTGTGGAGGATGGCCGGCTGTTTATTCCGGCCAATACCCCCAAGCCGCCAGGTGGAGCCCTCCTTGCAGCATGGAGGTCCCCAGAAGACCAGCAGGGCATCATGGACAATGGAGTTTTTATGCACCGCCCTGCTGGATGCCATGGGGGCCATGAGAGGGAGCTGCAGGGAGGACCGAAGAGTTCTTCGTGCCCTATGACCCGGAAGTTCGTCATAGGAAGAGCAACGGGCTTCCGGGGTGAGAAAAAACATTGTTTACCCTGACCCGGAAGGAATAAGGACTTGTGGACTGTTGGGCAGGAACACCTTCGGGTCAGGGAGTATAAAAGGATCATGGGAACTCCCAGACAATGAGCTGAGTTGGGAGGCAGGGTGGCTAAGCGTCTGGGAGTGGAGGATTGGTTTATTGGTTATTTGTGATTATTATTGGAGAATTGTGGAGAGGAGCGTGCTTTGTGCACATAATTATTATAATAAATAATTATTTGGACTTTTATCTGGTGTCTGACGTGTGGTCCGAGGGTACAAGGGTGCGAGAAAAACCCTTTAATCTGTCACTATATATATATATATATAAATATAAATATATATATATATATAAATATAAATATATATATATATATAAATATATATATATATAAATATAAATATATATATATATATATATATATAAATATAAATATAAATATATATATATATATATATATATATATATATATATATATATATATATATATATGTGAACGCTGGCCCCGGCACAGACAGACGGACAACATATTTTTCTCCCCACACACCGTTTATTTACAATATATACAATAATCATAAAAGTCACGTGCACTCACAACCCCAGCGCCCTTGGCACTGAATCCCCCAAAGTCCAGGGCCCACAGTCTCTTGTGCCTTCCTGGCCGCCTCCTGTCCTCTTTCCAGCTTCGCCAACACTGCCTCCCGACGTCCACTGCTGACTGGAGGGAGGCGGCCCCTTTTATGGGGAGCCGGATGGGCTCCAGCTGCTTCTCGGCACTTAACGGTGGCCACACCCCTGTGTGGCGGAAGTGCCGGCTGCACACCGAAGCCGTCCGTGTCTCCCGGTCGTCTTCCCCAGCACTTCCTGGTGTGGCGGAAGTGCCGGGCTCCCGGAATAAACAGGCACTGGGCGCCGCCTGGCGGTGGCCACGGGTCCCTACAGGGCTGGGCTTCCAAGCCCTGTACCCGAGGCCCCTGTCTAACCAGGACGGACGCCCCCACTCGGTCTGGAGGAGGCACACGCCCTCCTCCGGTCCTCTAAGGCGTCCCGGCCGGGCTCCATCCCCGGCCGAGGGCCACACGGGATGAACCGGCATCGGGGCGCCGCCTGGCGGTGGCCACGGGCCCCTACAGGGTAGGGCTTCCATGCCCTCGACCCGTGGCTCCCAACAGAACCAGGACGGGCGCCCCCTCGCGGTCTGGAGGAGGCACAAGCCCTCCTCACGTCCTCCTGCGTCCTGGCGGCTCCAGCCCGGCCGGGACCTAATATATATATATATATATATATATATATATATATATATATATATATAAAGCCTTTTGCATCTGTTACAATATACTACTTTAAAGTTTCAATGACAATTCGCCACTGGCAAACTAAGTAGAAATGATATTAGTCGTACATATTTGTGGTCGCATTTGTGATCATTTTAGTTGAAGTCTGGAGCCCTGGCGGGACCACAGGCTGGGCCACTCAGAGGTTGCTCCTGCGCCACATGTGGCCCATGGGCCGCCATTTGAATAGGCCTGCTCTATAACAACAACATCAGTCAGCAAGCAATGCCACCCACTAACCAAACTTTTCAAAGGGAAACACTGCATTGGCTAGAAAAGTAGCCTTTGAGGAATGGTGCCATTGGCTAGAAAAAGCTGATAATGTTCAGTGACCACAAGAATTTAACTTCCCTGAAATCCACAAAAATGAATACCAATCTGCCTCAATGGTCAGTTTGTTTCAAGTAATTTAAGATTGTAATTCCATAATGAACTGTAAATAAAAATCAGAAAGCAAACTCCTTACCCTGACAGTTTGAGAATGAAAAAATAATTTCTTAACAAGGAACAATTCTTTCTGCTGAGTGATTTCTTAAGCATCTCAGATTTACTTCCATGAATTGCAGTAAGAATTTCTGAATTCTTTTTCTAGTCAATTCCTAGAAGTAAATGCAGAGCTTTCTTCAAACATTATCTGAATAAACCTGATGGGTGCATTTGCAGCCTGACCTTTAAGAAGGGATGTCTATAAAGAGTGTGCTCCAGTGTTTTCAGTATTATTTTAGTTATTATTTATCAATTTACAAACAATTTTGAAAATGTATTATTAGTGTTTTGAATTTAGTTTACAATTTTTACACCACCTTTTTTGTTTTCTGGGTCAATGACATTCACAATAGTTAAGCTTGGATGTCGCCATATTGTTTATAGTAATGATAGTTGTTGGTAATCACACGGGTATGGCAGGTGGCATTTTATTGGTGGAATATATTATGCTACCAAGTCACCACTGTTTAAGAAGGCAGCTAGCAGTGCTGCATATCCAAGTGTTTGTTTTTGACTATAAAAATTACAGATCAATCAACAATAGAAAGACATTGGTCTTCACTTTGTACAGTTTCGTTAGGTTTTCTGTTTGTTCTTTTGGTATTTTGTCCTAAAAGCCTAGCAATCAGCTCCCGACTATGGAAAGCCCTCAAAAGAGTTTATCTCCCAAGCATAACATAATTTTCTTTTTCCATCAGTCATAAGGAGACGAGATGCCACCTGTGTACTGTGCATCAGCCTTAGTATTGTGCTTGTGGAGGCATAGCATATTGCTTTGACAAAACTGCCTGGAGAGCATTCAAAATGTCTACCTGTGGTGGCAGCAGTAATGACTAAGACTGTCAAAATTTTACATCATCTTTTACATCTTTTTCTTTGAATATTTTAGTATTTTTTTCCTTTTGATGACATGCAGGTTAGGTGCATTGGCGATCCTAAATTGTCCCTGGTGTGTGTGCGCAACCTGTGGTGGGCTGGCACCTTGCCTGGGGTTTGTTTCCTGCCTTGTGCCCTGTGGTGGCTGGGATTGGCTCCAGCAGACCCCCGTGACCCTGTAGTTAGGATATAGCAGGTTGGATAATGGATGGATGGATTTGTTATGTGAGGTATCTGATACCCCAATTACTTTGAATTTTGGAATTGTTTTCAGGAGCTAAAATATTTTTTTCATGTCACCATTTTGTGCACCTGTCATTTAAATGCGGGCATTTGTTGGCAAGGACATGCCCCTGGAAGTCTTGTTTTGTGTGATGTCATTGGCACAGTGCTTTTCAAACCATTTTGTCAGTAGGGAAGACTGTTCAAGATTATGGATTAAAAAACTTTTCAGCTACTTTGTAAGTTAAGAGTCTGGTTGTCTGATTAAACTGGTGACTACGTGGGACTTTGCTGTCTATGAATTATAATTTGTGTTTAGAGGCCATGCAGAATTACTGATGTTTGCTCCCTGGCTTACGTTTCGGTCTCTTCTGAAATGTATGTGCATCTTTTGCTTCAGGACAATGACATTGGGGGGATTTCACATTGAGCAACAGCTTTCCACCAATAAAAACTACAAAGCCTAGAGATTATTGTCCATTTTATTCTTGCAGACCAGACATATCACAGGATGTACAACAAGAAAACACTTTCACAAATCTTTTTAAAGGAATACACTGTATCATGGCTGGATTTCCAAAGTTGCCCTCTTTCCACCCAGAAACTATGCACAACCATCCAAAAGACAAAAAAAGTGTCACTCCTAGGAACTGCATTTTTTTTTGACGTTTCTGAATGGCAAAGGAAAACAGGAGTAACCGGGACTTGGTCTGGGTGTAAAATGGGCAGCATTTTGGAAACAAGCACAAACTTCAAGTTTTTGTATCCAGTACAACCCCATTGATGCAAACTCCAAGAGCCAATCTAAGGGATCCAGTCCAGTTCCACCTTCAGTGTTGAGTAGCTTGTGTATAGAAGGACGTAGGGCTTTCCTCTGCCTCCAGTTGCCCAATTGCAGCTGGACAAAAAATAGACTGGTGGACTCGCTTGCTTTTTCAAAGAACGTACTGTAAATAGGAATTGAGTCTGTCACCAAGGCAAGTGTTCACCTGCTCATTTAGGTTTAGGAAGCACAGCAGCTGAATTCAAACAAATGGCATCATGAGGTTTACAAGAATCTGTCTGTGCATTTCATGTTTAAGTGTTTTACTTGGTGTCCAAGGTGGTGTGGAAAAACCATAAGGTAGAACGAAGTAATTCACAATAACCAGGGTAGGAATTGAAAACAGAATACTGGCCAAAGTGATGTTGGGTTCCAGCTCTTTTGGGATATCATCACAACATCATTACCTTCTTCTCTTGACAGCTGTAAGCACCAAGTATTATTCAAAATTAGCAGCCATGTATTGTGCACATTATGTCTATGAAGCCAACACAAAAGTATGGCTTCTGAGTTATTCCTGTTCAAAAATGCCGAAAACAAGGAGCCCACATTTCTAGTGCCTGCCACGTAGACAGGTTACATAGAAACTAACAAAGTTCATTAATTTCCTAAAATGATGATTAACTTCATTCTGGAAAAACCATGTTTGATGGGCTACTGCTGGTCTTACCTCCCTATAGGGCAGGCAAATGAAGGCGTCAATGCTTCCTAGCTAAACGTTTAGTATTAGAAGCCAAAACTATAACCAGAGGTTCGGCTGTGAAGTTGCAAAAAACTCCATGGGATGGAGAATGACTAGGGGCTCACAGAAGACTTTGGAAAAGAAAAGTAAGAATTTCCATTAAAACATGGCAGACTCTGGGATCTATAGGGCGACTGGAGTATCAGCCATCCTCCCAAAACATCCCAGCTCTGCTACTCAAGACATTATCTTGCAATATATATTCTTTCATTTAAAATCATTTTTAGTTAGCTAATCTGAAATATAAATTTAAAGACAGCGTGACAACCTGAAGAGCGAGACTGGAGTACTCACAGGCAGCACATACAGACAGCTAGTTTACTAAAGCTAAAGTGTAAAATGAAGCATGCAAGTATTTGCCACATAATGAGGAAAAAAGGGTGCAATGGAAGTGAAGAAAGCAGATGACAGCCTGATTGTTCCACTGGTCAATAGTGACCCTGAGCTGAAGATTCTGATTCCTCATCACACTATACACATATCATAGGTGAAATGTCAAGGTGATGCTTGGAGATAAAAAAAAGAAGAAAAATCTTAAATTTCACAGCTGCAGGGTGCACAAATAACACCTGCTACACACACCGCTTTGAGATATGAACACTGAAGCAGAGTTTTTATATTCTTCACAACCCCTGACTTGTTCATTCTTGTACCCAGAAGACAAATGGCCTTCTTCTCCAGTAATGAAAAGTTTGTCCTGGGTTACGAGTGGGGAGAAGCACAATACA
Organism: Polypterus senegalus; assembly: GCF_016835505.1. Taxonomy (NCBI): domain Eukaryota; kingdom Metazoa; phylum Chordata; class Cladistia; order Polypteriformes; family Polypteridae; genus Polypterus; species Polypterus senegalus. The sequence continues at coordinate 93,545,778 of NC_053159.1, forward strand.
AATGCATTGCAACAGCATTATTAAAATGATAACAATCTCCTGAACAGGGATCCATTGCACATAGGGCAGACCTTCACTGGCAAAATAATCCTCATGGCTCAGTTTAGTAAAACCATAGCTGTAGGCTGAGGAAATTCAAACCTTTGCCATAGGGGCGTGAGCATCCAGTTGAAACTTAAGTTACAGTTTCTGAGTAAAGTTTTCAGGAAAAACTCCTTTGGCTTTCAGATCTCTTTCTTGCAGCCAATCAGCTTCTTTGATTCCCATAAGCCACCCCTCATCCTAGGTGAAGAAAAGAAAAATGCTGGTCAACTGCATTGTGCTTCCAAAGAACTTAAGCGCTCTGAATGTATGCCAACTCCACTTACCTGCTCATCTGGATTCTCATAGGTCATCACAAGCACAAGGTCACCTGCTTTCAGATTCAGCTCATCAGAGTCAGTTGCATTATAGTCATGCATTGCTTGAGCCTGCAAGTGAAAACCATATAGTCAACCATTTTTCATAACATGCATCATGCTAATTTAATGTTGTGGTGTTCTGGCATCAATTTGCAAACTCTAGGAACAAGGCATGTCAGTTCCATGAATCTGACACCAGCTTGCAGCATTGCAAACACACATACACATCCAAAAGGAAAATACAGAACAATATGTACTTCTGTTTCTAAATTTCCATTATACAGCAGATTATATTGTGCATAAACAAAACATTTTTCTATGGCTATTTATGATTTTTTTTACATTTACCTATAACACACAGTGGCATAGTATTTAGTGCTACTGTCTCAAAGATTGCATGTCCTGGGTTCAAATGTTATACCAGGAAGTTTTTCATGTGCCACTTGCATGTTCACCCCATGTCTATGTGGGGTTTCTGCCAGGTACTCCATTTTTCCTCCCACATCCCCAAAGTCAGGTTAACTGGTCATTCCAAATTGGCCTGTTATATGAGCATCACTGAGGGTGTGTACACTTGTTGGCCCAACAACGGACTGGTACCTTGTCCTTTTTGCAAGTGCTGCCTAAGCTTGCCTCCTCCAGTCTGACCCTGAGCTGGATTAAGCACATTTGACAATGATGTGAGACACAGGACCATATGAATTTCCCATTTTTGGGATGATGGCATTTTTCTGGACATCCATTCCTTCAGCAATAGATACACCGGTAGGAATCAACCCTGAAAAGGTGCCAGTCCATCACAGGAGACTTTCATATACACACCATATTATGGCATAGTCGACTTACCAAGATGAAAACTAATTATTGTTTAAAGATTATCCAACTGCTTTAGGTGTTTTATTATATTTGTAGGGTGGCACGTTGGCACTGTGGGTAGCGCTGCTGCCTCGCAGTTAGGAGACCCGGGTTCGCTTCCGGGGTCCTCCTTGTGTGGAGTTTGCATGTTTTCTGCGTGTCTGCATGGGTTTCCTCCGGGTGCTCCGGTTTCCTCCCACAGTCCAAAGACATGCAGGTTAGGTGCATTGGCGATTCTACATTGTCCCTGGTGTGTGTGTGTGTGCCCTGCCCGGGGTTTGTTTCCTGCCTTGTGCCCTGTGTTGGCTGGGATTGGCTCCAGCAGACCCCCGTGACCCTGTAGTTAGGATATAGTGGGTTGGATAATGGATGGATGGATTTGTAAATACATTAAAAAAAAATTAAACACATTAGTTAAATAATCTGTTTGCGTTCTGGAAACCATTTGGCAGCCTTTTTACCTAAATTGATTTAATTTATTAACAGTAATGACTTTTAATGCACCAAATTTGCCTTGGTTCATTAGCTTAATTACAAGGGATGATGACTATGTTCCGCATCATCCCCACTTCAAATGCAGTTATTAAAAAAATCTGAATTGGCGTAAGAAATGATTTCCTTGACGAGGTAGAAGTATATAATAAACAAGAATAATTTCACCATTTATTTGAAATTTTAAAATGTGTGTTTCAATTTCAATGTTTAAAGTCTAAATATTTTCAATAGTAATATAAATGTGTTATTTTTTCAGCCTCTGATAGAGGTCCACAGAGGGATAGATTCCAAGTAAAGCATCAAAAATCAAAGATAAAATCATATTGACCTTGAAATAGTCTAAAACGATGCCCCACATGCTTATGTTTGAAATTTGTCACTTTTAGCTTCCAGGGAGTCATTTCGTTGACCACCAGTAAAGAATCAAATATGAAAAATATTATAATACAGTATCTGTGATCAACAAATCTCACAACAGAATAAAATGCTGCTTCACATGCCTATATTACTGAATGACATTTTACAAAGTTTTGTGAAAAGGAGTCATTTTCACTACTTGTATCCCATTATGGTGTGAATCACTGGGCTCTGTTGATGTCGGATGCACAACTTCATGTCCCGCTGATCACTTTTGCCAAAGACACCTATTGATTTACTCTTTATCATAAGGGTTACATTTCCTACACCAAATGTGGTCCAAAAATGGCCTAAAATGAGGATTTTTCAGGTCTAGTTGGCCAAAAATAGGGTGAACCCCAAAAAGCTTGACATACTGCATAACTTGACATCATGACGCATCTAACAGTATATCATTGGTAGGGATTTTCTTGTACTGGTGAGTTAGGAGGTGATAAAAAAAAAAAAACCTCACAAAAATAGTTTCATACAAATCGGAGAAAAACATCATAACATTTACACTAGTTTACAGAGAAAAATGTGGAAGCAGTAAGGCTTCAGTCTATTGATCTTTATTTTGTAAAGCACCATTAAAAGCATTCATTAGCATAAGGCACATTTTAGAAATGATAAAATTATCATTTTAAACACAATGTGTTATACAAAATCATCACTGGAATAAAAATCAGAATGCCAAAATAAATAAAATGTATTACAGAAACATACAATAGGAGCTTTCCTGAACATTTTTACTCCATTAAATGGCTGTGGAAAGCTGCTAATTTTATTAGAAGCATCCGGCACAAAGAAACAGTCCCAACATGGCTTGCCAGTCTTCTGCAGGTCACAGTTTCTGACATACCCATGCCTGACCAATTTAGTGTATCGTTTTAACACAACTCTTGGTTGTGGGAGGGAGCCATGATCCATCCATCCATTTTCTAACCCACTGAATCCGAATACAGGGTCACAGAGCCAATCCCAGCCAACACAGGGCACAAGGCAGGAACCAATCCCGGGCAGGGTGCCAACCCACCGCAGGACACAAACAAACTAGGGCCAATTTAGAATTATCAATCCACCTAACCTGCATGTCTTTGGACTGTGGGAGGAAACCGGAGCGCCCGGAGGAAACCCAGGCAGACATGGGGAGAACATGCAAACTCCACGCAGGGAGGACCCGGGAAGCGAACCTGGGTCTCCTAACTGCGAGGCAGCAGCGCTACCACTGCGCCACCGTGCCGCCCAGGAGCCATGATGTCCACAGAAATTGCCAACTCTATATACTGTACACAGTATAGTGACCAGGCTAGGAACTCAGCAAATGTTCTATAAGCTTTAAAGAAACAGTATTAGTCACTATGAAACCTTCTTTTGGCCAATAATGGACACCTAGCCTGTGGTCTGTGTGTGGATCCCAACGACCCAGTGCAGTAAAGGAGACACTGTGCTGTAAATATGACGCCATCCTTCAGATGAGAGGAAACACATGTCCTTACTCTATGTGGTCATTAAAGATCCCTGGGCATCTTTCGTAAAAGCAGGGTGTATCCCAATTTCCTGCCTAAATTTCCCAACACGGCCATATCTATTCTGGACATGTAATCATCCCCTGTCTCTAACTGGCTAACTATCATTCTCACTCCATCACCAGCTAATAGTTAACATGTGGTGATATACTGGTGCAAAAATGGCTGCCATTGCATCATCCAGGTGGGTGCTACACATTGGAGGTGGTTGAAGCCGCTCCCCACTCTCTATGAAAAGTGCTTTGAGTGGCACGAAAAGTGCTATATAAATGTAATTATTATTATTATTATTATTGTAATAAAATATATTTCATAATAAGGTAATGATTATGATTTTTTCATTTTAGGTGAACAATAACTTTAATGACATCTTACAAAACTGAAATGGACTAATTGAATTGCATCATTTTTCTCTCTTCCTCAGCCATTCAGAAGTGAAAAACACAAGTCATAAGCATGTCCACCTGTTACTACTGCACATCATTATAATGCAACGCAAATACTTAATAAATTAATGGGGTTATTTTATTTTTATTTAAGAACCTATTACACATCAGTGTCACTATGTACCAACCTAGAAAGAGGATATTAGGAAACACTGGCGCCTATAATATAAAACATGATCAGATGCCTGGCATACCAGTTACTGGCACAGGTAAAATCTGTTAATTTCTTACCCACCTTTCACCAGCACCAGTCAGCCTCTTTCTCATCTGCCACCTCTTCAAATCATTTAATTAAAAAATTGACTTCACATCTCACTCTTCTATAAGCCACTTCTTCAGCAATGCACAGTGCACACGTATGAGAATGGGCAAGAGGCACTTTTTGTTCCCAATGACACAGAAAGATTTTTTAGACTTCTTCATGTGTTCATGTTGTATCTTTTTTATATACACAATATACTCTGAGGCTATGCTCACATTTACACACTCCATCTTTCAGACACACACACACACATACATATATATATACAGGTCCTTCTCAAAAAATTAGCATATTGTGATAAAGTTCATTATTTTCTGTAATGTACTGATAAACATTACACTTTCATATATTTTAGATTCATTACACACAACTGAAGTAGTTCAAGCCTTTTATTGTTTTAATATTGATGATTTTGGCATACAGCTCATGAAAACCCAAAATTCCTATCTCAATAAATTAGCATATCATGAAAAGGTTCTCTAAACGAGCTATTAACCTAATCATCTGAATCAACTAATTAACTCTAAACACCTGCAAAAGATTCCTGAGGCTTTTAAAATTCCCAGCCTGGTTCATTACTCAAAACCGCAATCATGGGTAAGACTGCCAACCTGACTGCTGTCCAGAAGGCCATCATTGACACCCTCAAGCAAGAGGGTAAGACACAGAAAGAAATTTCTGAACGAATAGGCTGTTCTCAGAGTGTTGTATCAAGGCACCTCAGTGGGAAGTCTGTGGGAAGGAAAAAGTGTGGCAGAAAACGCTGCACAACGAGAAGAGGTGACCGGACCCTGAGGAAGATTGTGGAGAAGGACCGATTCCAGACCTTGGGGGACCTGCGGAAGCAGTGGACTGAGTCTGGAGTAGAAACATCCAGAGCCACCGTGTACAGGCGTGTGCAGGAAATGGGCTACAGGTGCCGCATTCCCCAGGTCAAGCCACTTTTGAACCAGAAACAGCGGCAGAAGCGCCTGACCTGGGCTACAGAGAAGCAGCACTGGACTGTTGCTCAGTGGTCCAAAGTACTTTTTTCGGATGAAAGCACATTTTGCATGTCATTGGGAAATTGAGGTGCCAGAGTCTGGAGGAAGACTGGGGAGAGGGAAATGCCAAAATGCCTGAAGTCCAGTGTCAAGTACCCACAGTCAGTGATGGTCTGGGGTGCCATGTCAGCTGCTGGTGTTGGTCCACTATGTTTTATCAAGGGCAGGGTCAATACAGCTAGCTATCAGGAGATTTTGGAGCACTTCATGCTTCCATCTGCTGAAAAGCTTTATGGAGATGAAGATTTCATTTTTCAGCACGACCTGGCACCTGCTCACAGTGCCAAAACCACTGGTAAATGGTTTACTGACCATGGTATTACTGTGCTCAATTGGCCTGCCAACTCTCCTGACCTGAACCCCATAGAGAATCTGTGGGATATTATGAAGAGAAAGTTGAGAGACACAAGACCCAACACTCTGGATGAGCTTAAGGCCGCTATCGAAGCATCCTGGGCCTCCATAACACCTCAGCAGTGCCACAGGCTGATTGCCTCCATGCCACGCCGCATTGAAGCAGTCATTTCTGCAAAAGGATTCCCGACCAAGTACTGAGTGCATAACTGAACATAATTATTTGAAGGTTGACTTTTTTTGTATTAAAAACACTTTTCTTTTATTGGTCGGATGAAATATGCTAATTTTTTGAGATAGGAATTTTGGGTTTTCATGAGCTGTATGCCAAAATCATCAATATTAAAACAATAAAAGGCTTGAACTACTTCAGTTGTGTGTAATGAATCTAAAATATATGAAAGTGTAATGTTTATCAGTACATTACAGAAAATAATGAACTTTATCACAATATGCTAATTTTTTGAGAAGGACCTGTATATACATATACATAAAGAGCTCACTGGGTGTCTTTTAAAGTCACCCATCTGCTTATTAAATTCATGCATTTAGGTAGTTCTGATACATTACATTGACTCCATGTCATGACCCTCCAATGCACATACAGTACTGTAGTATTAGTCTTTACAAGCCACCTTAACTCTCAGATCTTAGCCATACCTTAAAAATAAATCCAGGTGGCAGATCCCCAGTGTCTGATGGCATGCTCTCATTAGCACCACCATTGGCTGTTGGTGGCAAGGTCTCTGCAACCACAGCAGGAAGAGAATTCTAAGAAAAAACAAAACAGCATAGACAAATGAAGCAGGATTTAGAGTAGCTACAATACTGAAAAACACAAGAACTAAGCTTAGACAAAACCTTTACTGACATTATTATGAAAGTGACATGAAGTCTAGTGAGAAATTGGCAATTGAACTTTTACAAATGGCATTTAACAGACAAAGGGGAAAGTGAACCTGGCTTACAGCAGATGTGGTGGTAAAGGCAGCTCCATTTCCACTGGTATAATCGCTACTTGTCTCTGTTTTATCAGGCTATAAAAAAGAAACACCTGTAAGATGGACACCAAGAGCAATTCTATCCAGAACCAGTTTAATTCAATGTTTGACACAAGCAGCAGGTCACATGATACGATGATGTGCAAAGACAGGAATTATATGTTAAGCAAATTTATTGAAAAAACTCATTTACAGGAGGAACCACATGATTTGAAAGATGGAACATGGTAAGAAAAAACAAAATCCTTCTCAGCAGATTATATGAGAGTTATTTGGAAAGCCACATCCTACATCTTAAATCTCCATGTACCATGGAAATAATTCTATGAGATGATTATATTTTTGCAGTGTTAAACAAACGGTATTAGTATGTTCTTATTGAAAATCCAAACCAACCACATACCAAACCATATTCTACAGCTTAGGTTCTAAGTTGCTTTCACATGTGAGTGTCCATTAAATTCCAACCAGAAATTATGAATACTGAGTATTCTTTTACATCATTCAGCAATCTACAGATTAGCCAGAGAACAGCTCACATCTGAAATCTAGAGATTACTACTACTAATCTGTCACAATCCAGAGATTTCCACCAGCCATTCTAAAATCTCAATAAAATAGACATATATATTCTGTCAAATCCATCCATTTCCTTAACCAGCTTATCTAGGGCAGGGTTATGGGACAACTGCAGCCTATCCCAGCAATCATTGGGCACAATGGTTCTCCCTGTGGACATTGGGAAAATATAAAAACTCCATGCAGGGAGGACCCGGAATGTGAACCCCAGTCACCTTATTGCGAAGCAGCAGTGTCACCCTACTCTATATAGTTCTGTATTTATCTAAGCATGACATTGTATTATGGCTAGAAAGTGCTGCTCACCACAATTATGGTAACAGGTTTTTAAGACAGTTAGACGTATGAAGAAGTTCTTGTTCAAGCCTGGCTTGTGCCACCAAGTGCTGCGACTTTTTTAAGAAACTGCATTAATGCAATAAGAAATGCAACATTAATAAATTAGAACAGATGACGGAAGAGCAGGTCTTTTTCAACAGACACCTGGCTGCTTTATTACTGCTGTATCTGGATAAGGCAGGCTGGTAGTAATGAACCTTCTGGGCTCATGCTTTCCACTTACATTGATTTGTGAAGTTTCTGTAGTAGAGTCAGAGGGCTGGGTGGACCTCTCCACAGCAAAACCACTGTCGGCTGCAGAGGCGTCCCCGCAGAGCTCCCCAGTCGGCCCCTGAGCAGTGGAAGGATTCTGTTCATGCTATGAGGTGAGGAAAGTGAAGCGGAGGAGTAAGGATGAAAGAGGCAGAAGTTCAGTAGAAAATAAACAGATAAAAATACGAGGAGGTTTCTAGATCCAGTGGTTTATGCTCATGGCCAGCAATACAGTTTGACAATTGCTCCCATTCTATACCTTTGCCTTCCAACGTAAAATACACTATGTTATATATCAGAGGCTTACCCCATAGGAAGAACTTGTTCCAAGAAGCCTTTTCCATTTCTTTCAAATACACTAACATGCACAATGATTAAATGTTTGCAAATGCAAACTCTATCAAGGAATCAGGCTCTTTGACACAACAAGTGTTTAGCAAACATGTCAATACTCACAGTACATATGAAGATTAGTATACCTGTACATTAAACTTAACAGTATATTATGAACATTTTTACTTAATTACTGTAAAATAATGCATATTTACCAAATTTGCTCACATTAATAAAATATTTATGAATTTATTAGAAATTATCCTGTTTAAACCTTGGAATCATGATGATTACAGCATAAGTTTAAAAAAAATCTCATTTTTCTTCCTTCCCTCATTTTCACTTTCACTCAGGTGTTTTATTAATCCTTTTAATTATGTTTAATAGAAACCATCAGGTAGAAGGTCACCTACCACAGGTGACAGTCACACTCATACCTACTGTTCACACATACCAAGTGAGTTTAGGAAAAAAATTAACCCGGCACAAAAATCTTTAATAGATGGGGTTAAAGGAGTGACCTGAGAAACCATCTGCAAGGCCAAAGGGGTCTAACAAGCTCAACTACTGTTAAATTGTGGATATAAGTGATTTGTCATAAATTATCCTGTTTTACTGATAGATAGATAGATAGATAGATAGATAGATAGATAGATAGATAGATAGATAGATAGATAGATAGATAGATAGATAGATAGATACTTTATTAATCCCAAGGGGAAATTCATACTGACAATACTGACATTTCTACATTTCGCCAGTAGTATTTACATTATAAATGCTATATGTATACTTGTGGTAATAGATTTTTTGCTTAGTTTTACTCTCATATTATGAAAAACCTCATTGCCCTAAATATGGTTATTTGTTATATAGTTACACCAGTAATGAAAATGGTATACTTCTATACCTCAGAGATTTGCTTATGTGCAACTTTGACAAAACAGCACAGGATGGTTATACTTCTGATTTCCTTTGGGCTAACATGCTAATACGAAAATATCTATAATCTATCACCTATGATAAATGTGTTATGAGGCCCAGACAACATTCTACATTACCCTCCCTTTTCCAAAATCAAGGTCTACTTACGCTCGTGCAAGTATACCTATACAGACATGGACAATATACATAACTCACACAAGCATGAAGCAGACCATAAACACGGGTCAGTACATATTGTTGGAAACAGAAGTGTGGAGAATCTCTTATGAGGACCATTTTAAGGTTACACCGGGGTAATGGTGGGGAGGTGGACCAGCTATTTACACAATGTCTAAGCAGAATGGAGAACCACTAACTTCCCAGCAAGCACATAATGCTCCCTAACACAGCTCTGACACCTGAATGACAATCGATGAAGCCTGCATCCTCTACTGCAACCACTAACATTACTAAAAAACTCTGACATCTAAATAGGGCCTCCCAGTTTTAGCTCCAAACCTAGAGATAGACTTTAGTATGAACAATTTGAGTCCACATGTGCACTGATCCTGTTTGGAAAAAGAATAAGAAAAAATATTGAGCAGAATAAAAATGTATTCTGATTCAGAGCTAAGAATTAACCAAGTAGTCTTTCAATAAAATCTCCATCTACATCATCAAGTGAATCAGTGCCTTCAGAGTGGAAGCGTGTTGAACATGTAATGTCTCATGCTAATTCTTGTTTTATTTGTGCAAGTCCCTATTTATGATATCTATATTTATATCTTGATTAGTCAAAAATCTTATTAGAGGTAGTCAGAGTTTCAAATGCAGATATATCTGTATTTCTATTTTGCTTAGTGAAAATTTGCTTATTTTTGTAATTGACTTATGTAAAATTTATAATTAAAATTTGACTAGCTAAAATTAAAATGACAGATTTCTTTAATGTGCTTTAAATTTAATATCTATAAAATTTCATTTTTAATATCTAAAAAGACAGGCCATTAAAGATATCTGTATTCATAATTACAGATATTGTATGTCAGAAATCCCATACAAGTTAATGGAAAAAATTGCGTATATTCACACACACACACCCATGCACACACATACACACATTCTGTATATATATATATATATATATATATATATATATATATATATATATATATATATATATATTATAAGCGACAGGGGGCACCACTGAGCCCCAAAACCCTAGACACACCACACTATACATTCCCAGGTGCAAAATAAACAGTTTCATTTTCACAAACACAGGTCAGTCTACAAGCCACAGTCCTCCCTTTCCTCCTCCAGGTGAGCTTTGCCTTCTACCTCCCAACTCTGACTCCCCAGAGGAGGCTGAATGGCTCACTTTTATGACAGACTCGGGAGTACTTCCGGTACCGGGGCATAGCCCAATGCAAGCACTTCCGGGCCAGACAGAAGTCTCCTGAACCATTGAGTCGCTCTCCCTTCAGCAACCTCTAGCGGCACCCAATGACTCTGATATGGTTGTTCCTCAGGTCTACAGCTCCCATAAATCCCTGCAGGTGTTGTTACTGGGTCCATGCCAGAGGAGCACTGCCATGTATTATACTGGGGGAGGAACTGCTTTCCTACCTTATCCATTAAGTCAGGAGTGCCCAACTCCAATCCTGGAGGGCTGCAGTGGTTGCAGGTTTTCATGCTAACCCTTTTCTTAATTAGTGACCTGTTTTTGCTACTAATTAACTTCTTTTGAATTCATTTCATTTGACTTGCTCTTGAAGACTCAGACCCCTCAATTGTTTCTTTTTCCTTAATTAGCACCCAAACAATAATGAGATACAAAATGAGCCAAAACAGGACCAGCAAACTATGACCATCATAGAATATCTGAAAATAAAGAAAGGTGAAGGTCTCAGGAATGTTGATATGCTCTTAGAAAAGAGAAATCGACAATTTCAGAAATGTCTGCTATTGCACAATGAGAGCAGCAACAAGCCATGGAATTAAAGAACAGGTTTAATTAACGAAAAGACTCAGCACCTCATTAAGCAGCTGGTTAGAATGAAACTGGTTGGAGTATGAGGCCCTGACTTAGTTGGTCTTCTGTTAGCTCACTAACTTCACATTTCACTTCTGTTTGGGTGCCATTTAAGGAAAGAAATGAAGCAATTCAGAGGAACAATGAAGAAATTCAGGGAAACATTTCTTAAAAACCAAGTTAATTAAAATGAATTCAAAAGAAGTTAATGAGCAGTAAATACAGATCACTAATTAAGAAAAGGGTTAGAATGAAAACCTGCAGCCACAGCGGCCCTCCAGGACTGGAGATGGGCACCCCTGCATTAAGTTATCCCTTTGTAAGGGATGTTGCATTAGTTTCATCCAAGGCAGGTTATGCCTCCTTCCGTACTGTCCTTCCATGATGGCATCCCAAATGCCACTATTATGTTGGCTTGCTTGAAGAGCAATGTCCATCTCAGCTTCTAATAAATTTACATTTGTTAGCACTTTCGTTTATATCCGGTTTCGCCTTCTTACTAAGCCAATCAAAATACTCTAAAAATTATGAGGTTTAGAAACTACAAAATCAAACCACTGCACCAGACCTTCCACCAGAAATGTCTGTCCCTATTCATAATAAACAAACCACCGTATCTACAGTACATGATTAGAAGAAATCAGAAACAACAGAAATCCAACCACTACTCCACACCCTCTAATCCAAAAGACTGTTTCGATGTAAAATCCTGAGAGGAGTCCTGAATCCATTTCTGAAACTGGAATTTGTCTACTACAAACCATTTCTGCAAAATATCAGATTCAGTGAAAAAAGAAAATTTCAAAAAACAGTTGATTTTTTAAAAATAATTTACATTTGTTTTATGGCAAAAATATTTTTCATACTTAGAATATTATTTGAAGCATAGTTTTTGTTCATGTTAGTTGACTTGGAAACAACCCAAAATCAAGTATTCGCTACACATTTTGTGCTCTCAGTCAGTATTTGTTTTCTCCCTTCTTTTTCCTTCAAAATAGCCACATACAGTATTTTTATTTAGAAAGTTTAAAAGGTGCCCTTTATTATCTGAAAGAGAGAAAGCTGTTGTTTAAATTGTTTTTAATGAAATATGCAAGGTCAGATTGATCCATCCATGGCCTTGACAAGATAACTGGTACACAGACAGGAAAAGACTATACTGTACTACCTTCCTTTATTAAGAAAAGCATGTGCCACAATTTTCTTGGGAATACAAGTACGGAAAACTATGAGGAGCTAGTAAAGGAGCTTCTCTCTTCCTATCTAATACTTAGGTGCAACATGTCTTTAAAAAACCATTTACTAAATTCATATTTGGATTTTTCCCCGAGAACAGCAAGGAAGCAACCTCTGAAGAACTTAGGGAGAAGTTCCACCAGGACATTGCTCAAACACAGAGATGTTCTAGTACATGTGTTGGTAATTCCACTGTGAAACACCTTTAGAGAATTATAAGAGGAAAAACTATTATGTGATGACTTCTTGCAAGTAATAATTTAAACAAGTATACATTTAATTTATAATTTCAATTTTAATTAATGAATTTAAAAATATATGAAGTTTTTTTTTTCCTTTAAAATAGTTTATGTAGTCAGGTTTGGATTCAGCTCCCTCAAATTTACAAAAATACGCCTACATTTTTGGCTGACCAGTGTAATTATTAAATGGCAAACTCCATAATTAAGTACAAAACTTATGAAAAGTGATAATTGCAGGAGAAATTGGTACTAAAATATCTAAATATCAATTACACAAAACTTGGGGACTGAGCCAAACTGACAGCTGCCAAAATTCAGACAAGGAATCACAAGGTTTTTTTACAAAATGGCACCACAGACATTAGATGTTGATGGCCATGTGCTTAGCAACAGCAAACACAGCATGTCAACAACATCTGTAGCAAATCATTGTGTGCAATACCCCAATAAATATAAACAAAAGTTGAACAAATTGCACAATTCTAATTCATAAAAAAATATGAATAAGATAGAACGAGGCTTACATGCTACCAGAATCTAACAGAGAGCAGTAGACTTGCATGGCATGCATTCAGCAGCCATAGCCAGAAAAAAAGTTTGCAGAGGGTGGCCAAGAGAGAGAGTACAGCATTTTCCAACAGGAAAAATGTCAAAGGAAGTGATATCAAATGCACAGAGATGGAAGAGAGGGGGTAGATGCTTTGAGTTCAGGTTAAATGGACAGCTGAGGTGTGTACAGTACTAAAGAACGTGAGGGAAAAGGTAAAGAATGGAGAAGTGTAGCGAACATGCCAAGAGGCATTTGAAGAAGGGAATTTCTGCTTACCTCCCATAAATCCCATGATAAAGGCTGAACATGACAAGAAGGATAGAGAGGAACAAATAAATACAGGCACATACAGTATACTGATACATTCACATCATTCTAGACAACTCTGGTTTGTACTTGTTTATACTAGTCCTATATTTTATTTAGTTTGTTAACTTTTACAAAAAGCTGCACTTCCCATTGTCTAACCCACCTTCAGTAGCAGTGAACATTGCAGATACTTAGATAATATAAAGTAGACGCCAGGGATCACCCTCTGCCTCTTTACAGAGCAAAACTGTTTTTGGTTATGATATAAAGAAACAAACCTGATTATTCCAATAGCAGAGAGTATGAGTGCACATACTTTGACTCATGGCCAGAATCATAAGCAAATGGGCTCATGTATGAAGGCAGGAGGCTAGGAGTTTAGAAGTATTCACAGGTAGACTAGTAATACATTGGGTATACCCACATGAACAAGTAACAGGAAAAGGAAGAAGGAAATCCTATAGTGGAACAAGAAGTCATCAAAATTCTTTCCATTGGCTTGCTAATTCCTCCCACTTTCTGACATCTACACCGCATCAAAGAATATGAATATATATGAAGAGGACAGGGTTGAGCCTCAGTGGAGGTGTCTGACCCGGTCCACTATAGTACACTAAATTTACCCACCTGTTGAGCAGGAGAGACTCCTGTCCCGCCTGGACTTGCTGAGCTTTTGATTGGATCGAAATCCAGATCCAACAAGCTGGCTCCCTCTTGAGGCAAAGGGGCCTCAAACTGTGCAGCGACAGGGAGAAAAGCAGGAGGTTTAGATACAAGAACAATACGGCACTTGTTTGGGGATAATGAATGGAAATAAAATCAATGCATGAGAGGTGGGGTTGTCCGAATGGAACATGGACAGGATGGGGTGCTTCACGGTACCAGAAGGAAATAGACAAATGAGAGAGACACGGTGTTCAGCTATGAAATTAAAATAAAAGCAAAATAGGAATGGATTTGAATGCTATGAGTCGCTTGCTCCCCAAACTGAATCAACTTTTTTTGTTAACAATGTTGGAGACAGATGTGCTAGGTATTTGCAATTAAAAAAGGTCAAGTGAAGTGAAAAAATAATATTGATTGCAATTTGAAGTGTTGATTTATATTTTTGTTTCAACTGCCCTCATGTTGTAAGGCTCAGAGATGTATCCCTTTGTCCTCCTTACATGCCCAATGTATTCATTATTATAAGGGGTGGCACAGGTGGCTAAGAAAGACTGGTACTAATATTCTAACATTGTCGCTTTCTGGAAAATTCACTCAGAAGAGGCTGCCTGCAGACCTCCATTGGTGGACCCCTCTGTATCTACTCCAGCCACAGGACCCTATGATGTCATTCAGGGGAGTGCAAGTAGAGGTGTGAAGTGTAGAGGCTTGGCACAGGGTTCTCTTGAAAAGCAGCTGTTCAGTGAGTCCCCAGGAGTAAAACATTGGTGTAGTGGAAAAGCATAAAGACAGAAGTGGATGTTATGCATAAATAAATATGTTTAACTGCATGCACGAATAAATCCTAACACTAAAAAACATAAAGTGTACAATTTCAGTAATAGAAGATAATTTACTATTTCTAAATGTCTGTTCAGCTCAACTTTATCTATCTATCTATCTATCTTTTATTACAGCTTTGCAGGGAATTTATCCCAACAACATCAGGCTCAATGCAGAAATCAACTGTGGATGCAACACCAGTCCATCACAGAGAACATTAAATGATTTCAGATCAGTTTAAAGTCACTAGACATCCTGATTTGCACAATTTTGTAATATGGGAGGAAACATAAGGTCCAGATTGGAATGTGAACCCATGTCCCTATAGCAGTGAGTAAGCTGTGCATACTGCAGTACTATCAAACCATCTTATTTAATTCAGTATTTATTTTGAAATGTTTTCAGAGATGAAATTATACATTGCTAGATCGGCTTGCAACAATGACAGTGATTCAGGAACCTTTGCATTTGCTGGTTGATCGCTAAATATGCTGGGTGATTAAAGATGGATAATTAATGCTTGAAACACAATTACTGCTGTAATTTCTCTGCTCCTGCTTCAACTCTCCATTTATTTTCCAGTTTAACTTTGTCATTTTGAAGAGGGTATTACTGTGAGTGATGTCGCCGAATCACTCCTGTCAGAAAAAAACAAACTGAAGCTTCTACTCCAGCCGTTCCTTTAATCACTTTGTGGTGTCTTTTAGTTGATTGGTTATTATTTTTTGTAAACTTTTAAATTCTTCCTGACCTTAATACTTGCATATTATTTCTTCTGTTTTGCTGCTGACCTCTCCTAAGTGACAATCATGTTTTAATGTTTTCCATCTCTCTAGTATATGGTGGCCATGTACATAATGCTGAGAATTCACCCCAATGCCATAATTTAGTCCTATTAGTGAAACACTTTTTTGTGATCAAATTTCCAGCCCTTTGACAGTAGTAACCTGTTCTGACTTAAATTAACCAAACGTTGGGGGCTACACTAAGTGTGATTGGGTATAAAATCCAGTTTGGGCA
This sequence comes from Polypterus senegalus, assembly GCF_016835505.1. Lineage (NCBI taxonomy): Eukaryota > Metazoa > Chordata > Cladistia > Polypteriformes > Polypteridae > Polypterus > Polypterus senegalus. The sequence goes on from NC_053159.1 coordinate 93,561,867, forward strand.
TCTAGAGATTCTTGCCACATTAACATCTCCCTCCTTTCTTTTCTTCTTCTTCTTCTTTCCTTTTTTTGGCTGCTTCCGTTAGGGGTCCCCACAGCGGATCGTCTATGCATAAAAGGCATTTTGGCTTAATTTGGATAGTCGCATAATGGTGCTCAGTACAGGCTGCGGTAAGAGATCATGTTACCCATGTGTCACCCTGAGCAAATATCCTCCCTTGGCCATAGCTCTTAAAATAAAATGCAACAAAACCTTTCATATCTTGGACAAGAAAATAAAAAAATATATTTCTTTGTTTGGTACATTGTGTGTTAATAATGTTAATGGCTCCTACATTCAGAAAAAAAATATTTCCACTGTCTAGCCTTTAAAGCCAAATGGACAAAAGCCAATACAGTATATGCATATCCAGATATCTCACTCATTGATATTGGGTCTGGCTTTGATTGTGTTTAGCAGGGGTATGGACAAGTTTCTCCCCTTTCATTTGTTAATTTTTTATACAAATTGAGTAATAAGTGAAAGGAACATAACAGGATTTGGACTGTGCATTGTGTAATTTGGGATGCCAACAGTAATAAATCCAATTCAGAAGGGCATCTGTAAATATTCCTTTTGCAAGTGATTTTCATGCTGAAACTTCTACACAGCCAGACTTGTACCCCAAAACTTGAACACTAATTAGATATTGGTCAGATCATTCAGATTTTCTTAGAAAATGAGTTCTTAGCCAATGTTTCTGTTTTTTTTACCTTTCATGCTAATTGGCTAATGGGAAACTGGTCCTTTGCCCACTGCTAAAATTTACTTAAGACCACTTTCTGCAACATATTGGAATACTACCCATTTAGGATGACTCAAATGTTTTATTAAAACTTGGGCCCTAGATTACTACGGCTGAAATGATGAGAGGCTGATCAACACTGGGGCCATGTTGTACTATGCAGTGTGAGTTGGCTAGGACAGTATTTCAGGTGCCAAGTGCCAAGTGGATAGCTGTCTTTCTAGAAGTGTACGCTGATATGCCAGAAACCAGGAGATGTCCCACTGAGTTGTATAGTGCTAAGACAGTAATGAAGAAGTCATATAAACAACAAAACAGCAGTTACCACTTGTCATGGGTAAGTGCAAATGGGAACAGAATAAAGATCAGATTGAGTGGTGTGTAATAATGGCAGTGCCATATTAAATATCATAGTGTAAATGTGAGTGAATGCATAGTTATAGTCTTTGTCCAATGTGTGAATGTTTATAAATGCAGATGAAACCAAACAAACACGTAGCTATTAATATTAAAATGTAGTATCCATCTAATATTAAATGTGCAGTACAGATTTTTTGCAAGTTTTAACAGAATTGTTTTTTTTTACTGAACTGATATTATATGCAGACACATAGATCTGATTTTGTCCAACTAATTGAATAAAATGGGTCTGATTTTGAGTGTTTATGTGTTTACCTAAATCTAATTTTCATGCCATTTTCTAACCTCCATAATCCAGACCAGGGTCATGGGATGGGCTGGGTCCTATTCCAGCTAGCTTAGGGCCCAATGCAGGAACAAACCCCGGACAAGGCGCCAGTCCATCACAGGGTGAACACACACACACCCCAGGGCCAGTTTAGTAGCATCACATCACCTAAGCTGCAGGTCTTTAGACAGTAGGAGAAACTGGAGCACCCTGATGAACCATGCAAGTACTAGGAGAACATACTAACCTTACACAGTCAGAACCCAGAACCCAGTGCGTAAACCCTGGTCTCTTTATTGCATGGCAGCAGCACTAACACTGTGCCACCATGCCACCCTGTATCTGTTGTTGCAAGTATTACATTGCATATGTATACAGTATGGAGGCCTGATTGTGTCTGCATATCTGACTCTGATCGTCACAAATGTGAAAACACATTACTCTGATTGTGTGTGAATACAAATTTTATTGTATGTGTTGTGGCATATGGTCGGTCATTTATCCCATCAGGGAATCCTGGACAATGGAGCTTTTATCCACTGCCCTGCTAGATACCATGGGGGTCGCTAGAGGACGCTGCAGGGAGGAGCAAAGAATGTTTGCCCTATGTCCCGGAAGTACGTCCAAGTCACATGAACAAGAGGAATGACGTGCTTCCGGGGTGAAGAAAAAGGCCTTTTTATCTGACCCGGAAGTGTTCCTAGTCACATGGACAGAGGGAGCAAAACACTTCCGGGTCAAGGAATATAAAGGACTGTGGGATATCCCCAGAGGGTGAGCTGAGTCGGGAGGAAGGGTGGCAATGCGTCTCGGAGTGGTGGATTGGTTTATTGTAGTGTATTGGTTATTATTTATGAGTATTATGGAGAGGAGGGTGCTTTGTGCACTGTTGTTAATTAATAAAGTCAACCTTTGGACATTTATCTGGTGTCTGACGTATTGTCCGAGGGTTCAAGGGAGCAATACTAACCCCTATCTGTCACAGTGTATATGTGGATATGACTGTGTTTGCATGCCTCAATCTGAACACAAATGTGCATAATGTTTGATCTGATCCCTGTCAAATCTACTTACAACAGACTTTGAGTCAGTAATACTGATACTTCTGTTTGGCCAGAGAATTTTACAATACCAGAGTTAGTTCATTTGTTAGACATGCTGTAGGGTGGAAGCTGGAATGAAGAAGGCGCGGAAAGGGAGGCTCACTCTTCTAACCTGTGAGGGGGTTGTCACACTGATTTCAGGAACAAAATTGTCATCAAAGAGGTTAAGGATGTTCTCCTGTTTGAGCTCCTTGGAGGGCGTGAGTTTGGGAGGCGGGGGAACTGGAGGCCCTCTCTTCAGCTACGTGGGTTTGAGCCACGCACGAGGGCGCATGCCGGCAGCATTCAAAAAGAAAGCACAGGTGTTAGTGAAAAACAAGAGATCACAAGACTGGGCAGCAGATGCTCACAGGCGCAGGCAGGAAACACGCACTATGTAAAGGAGAGAGGGCAAATGGGCACAGTGTCTCACTCTTAACACACTAGTCTTTTTTCAACCTGCTTAGGTTCGAAGGCTCTGCAAAGGCACAGTCAAATGTTACAAAACCTGAAAGATAATTTATATCCTTATCCTGATTGGCTACTGGCAGTATCAGCCACCCTAGAAAGACGTTAACTATAAAATATCTCTCTCTGGAAAACACAATTAGATAGCAGGCACAAAGAAATGCATTACATAAAAAAACACAACAACACTGACTGGCAAATAATAGATAAGCACTATATGAATTCGACTTTCCTGATTCCCCAAGCTGCTAACAAACAGTTACGATCTGCTCTTTGGGACAGACTGTACTTTAACTTGTTGACTCATAAATGATATTAGGAGGACGCTGCCCTTTAGCCCCGCAGGCTGATACTTTATGAAACAGAGCAACAAAACACTGCTACAGTTAATTATTTAGTTGAAAACTTACACAGCAAGTTTACGTATTCATACACTGACAGGTGACATGACTTGTTCAGGATAACAGAGTATGAACCAACACTGCTTCAATTTCTGTTCTTCTGGCATTAGTCTAGGACTTAAGCAGCAACCTGAAACCAGACCCACTAGCTTTATAACAAATCTTGTTTAGATTTAGTCAAGCCAGGAGAGTATCTAAAAATTCATTTCATTCATTGCATGCACTCTGATAGATACAGTGCAGCTGCCAAGGGCTCCTTGTTAAATAAAGCAAATACAAGAACATAAATTTAGATCTGTAAAGGCATTTGCATTTGCAGACAGTCAAAGTGGGCATTGCCCATTTTTGTAGACTTCACAGGTACAGAAGAGCTGTTAAGAGATCAGACTTACCAGTGAAGTTAGCTACACTACCCCTACCTGCATTCCACAATGAACACTAAATTGAATGGCTAACGTACAGCTCTACCAACACTTTGGTCAACTCTGTACTTCATCTGATAACAAAGGTATAAATCAAGGATGACTGCACTCCACCGTAGGCTATGTTCTCCAAGACATGCAACACCACGCAATGCTGGACATCCTTAAAGGCTTGGCATTGTATAACTGTGTATCTGCCAAGGTAAATTGGGACTTTAAATAGCTAGTAAACATTGACACCTCCTTTCTCATGTTGAATTGTTACAGTGTGACAAGCTCATAACTGCATCAAGTAAACCTGTTTGATTTTTAAAGCCTTTTGACCTAACTGGAAACAAAAGCCATGAATCACAATATACTGACTTAGCCCTCTATCACCCAAGGCAGAGCATCAAGCAAGGCCAAGCAGACTGTGACGTCACACTCAAATTTCAAAAGTAAAACACTAAACGTAAAATCAAGGAACTTCAGAAAACCTGTAAATGACCCAAGAGCAACCAGCCTCATCTGTATTAAATGTATGTCTCTTATGTCTTGATTTTAGAAAACCTTACTGAATTATCTAATTAAAGGCAAAGAAAAAAAATCATATATAATGATCAATAATTATTAACATCAATCAACAGATACTTCTCACCCACACTGATCCTACATAGTTGCCTGCCCATCCTTGTATCCCTCCACATATTCTTACATGATCATAGAATATTTTCAGGTATTTTAAAAAAGTCTATGTCAGGTATGCCAAACCTCAGAGCCTCCAAAAGAAAGCGAGTTAGTGATCTATGAATGTCTATGAATTTCGTGCCCACTCCTCACCTTCAACACAGTACCCTTATGAGTTTCCTTTGAACAAACATCTGCTTGGTGTGAGGCAGTAGCAAAGAGTCTAACTCAGTTGCTTGAGGGCCAAGGTTCAAGACAGCCACTCTCAATTAATCCAATTTTAATTTATGCATTCATTGGTACTGTACTTAAAATGATTTTTACATATGACTTCATTAAACTCTTTTTGGGGCCCTCTGGGAACTGAGTGGCTCCTCACCATGCCTTCTTATAATATGATAAGGCACACACACAAGAACTTAAATACAGAGATGAGAAAAAGCTACATCACAAAAAATTATATTTTCCAACAATGCCTCATATTATGTGTGGACAATCCATCCATCCATCCATCCATCCATCCCTCCACTTTTTATGGTGTCTTCAACCATACATTCATGTTGTCACAGGCAACCCAATGCAATTCGGTCACTGAGGCACCTGTCATGTTATCCCTTCTGATTTAATTCCTTCACCCTGTAATGGAGAGTGTTCAACTCATGCCTTTCTGTCATTTCTTTATTGCCCCACAGCAAATATGAAACTATTCACCATCAAAATGGACAAAAAGACCAATCCATTCCCACCACATTTAATTTTTACCTGAGATGGAGATTTGGGAATGGACAGCACTGGTGTAGACACTGGTGAGGAGGAGGGAGAGTGATTGGCATCCTTGGCTTCGGAGTTAGGAGGTGGAGAAGTTGTTTCTATCACAGGTGGTCCACTGAAGCTGAAACACAGGAGGCATTGGGTATGTATGTCATAAAATGCACCATGGGATTTGTATGCTAGAAGTGAACAATTTTTTGTTTATATAGCACCCACAATAGTGATTTAACACTCTTTGTAAAACAATCAAGGCAAGCATTATAAAACAAAAAAACGCAACACAACATTTAGTGTTAGAGTAGTAAAGAAAAAAACAACTGACCACTCATATTTAGTCCTCTAGTCATTCCAGCACAACGGAGCAAGCAGAAATGTGTTTGGCTCCTTAGACAGTAACTTAATAAACAGATGCTCCTTTACCCCACCAAGCAATTGCAAATAACCAACAAGGAAGAGTTACCATTCTAGGTAAGTAGGAGAAGCAAGGAGGGGGAACACATGCACAGTTCTTTCAGTTTGTGATTTTAAACCCACTTTGTAATATGCCAGAATGCATTGCAGAAGTCCTTATCTGTGGACACCCTGAAAAGATTGTCTGAGTGAGCCATTCTGCCGAGTATTTCCATCCTGAAAACCTGACAGAGATGTGTTTTCCTAAGAGATACAGTGAACCCTGTGAACGTTTATTTATATATGTGTTTAGATGGTCTTTTCTCACCTTTAAAAGGAAGGCTTTTATTTCTTATACAATGGACAATCAGAAACACCTCAGTGTTCCTTAAAATGGAAATGGAAATATAAAATAATAGTGTTGTCCCCTTGGATTTAGCAGTCTATTCAAAAATGATGAAATTTGGATTGTGGGAGTAGATGGCTTTTGATTTGCTTCTGGAAGTGGCAGCTTTTCTTGTTGTTGTTTGTTTGTAGCTCCTTGCATTGTGGTACATGGCTGTGCCCAAGTGCCTCGGGTTCTGGGTTACACACTGCCAGGTTGTAGGAAGTGGAGCCTGAAATCCCCAAAATGCCTCATTGTATCACCTAAACAGTATGTGTACAATGGTCATTTTTACTGATAGGTGATAACTATGATAAGTATTATATGAAATAAAGGATTACTTCATATATCATTTACATCAACTGTTCAAAACTCAAAGGGTCTGAGTAAGAACTAGTGTGCCATGTACTGTACATATAAAATGTGTAGAAAGGAAAGCAAGCCTGCAATTTAGTGGAGGTGCTCAACAGAACAGTGTTTTCTGTGTTCAAGAGCTTTGTGTCACCATAATGGCATATTTTCCCTTCTAGCTATTTTTGGCTTATATGGCAAGCTTTCAAGCATTTTCCAGGTTTAACATTTCTCTTCAAAGGTCAGAGATGCTCAAAGGGGTTAACAGAAAGCTCTGCCAATGGAGAAAGACAATTGGTGATAGTGCAGGCACACAACACTGCCCCACTGGGCATCTAGCAATCATTCGCAAGCCACAATAGCCTTAGAAAATACAATTCTGTGAATACTTATGGGTGTAAATTTAAATAACACAGCATAAACAAAATCAACAAATCACAAAAATGCAAGCACAACATTACATCCACATATGGTACTGGCACCCCACTGAGGACAGGGTTAGTCCTATATTAACATTAGTACAATTAGTCTTCAGGGTAATTCCAGGCCTGTACTCCGGTTACCTTTTCACAGATTTTGTGGTCTTCTCTGATGATTTATTTATTTTTCTGTTGAAAGGTTAATTCATCTGGTTAATGCATTGTTAATCTTTATTAAACTTGTCTCCATTATACAGGAACACAGGAGCTCTGAAACTGGGTAAGATCGTTTATAATTCAGTTAAAGAAAGAAAAAAACATCTGCCCCATGCTCATGAAATCATTCATTTTCTTATCCAGTTTCATTCATGTCAGAATCATGGGAGCAGAAGCAGTGCATGTAAGCCATCAACAAATCCTGCCCATCACACAGTCACAGAAGACCAACTAACTTTAAATGTGTGAGGGAACCCAGATGACAAACTGATGCAGTAAGAAAATAACAGATCTGAGAATCAAACCCAGGTCTCTAGGCTATACTGGTCACCATACTTCATTGTGTAATCTCATAGAAGCACAAAACAACTTTTACTTGCGAGAAGAAAAAAATGCATTTACCTTGTAGCTTTGGTGCAATGCAGTAAACAGTGGGACTTTTGTGACTCACCTCTCAGGCTAGAGTGTGGCACTTTTGGGGACTGCACTTGGATGAAATGCTATGTAACATGAGTGTTAGTGTCTGAAGCCAGGTTAGACAGTCAGCGGATTTTGACAGTATGTGCATGTGTGTGTGAATTTGCTTTGGGTGCTCTGTTTCCTATAACCATACAAAGATAAGCTGTTATTTTCATTTGTGATCTGTCGGGGATGCAGTGGATATTGAAGATTGAAAGTTGAATAGAACTCCTTACATGTGTACAGAGCTGTATGTAATGAGGACTAATGTACTGTTTTACAGCTGCTGTGCCCAGAATACATTCTAGATACACTACCACTATAAATGGGCCATGGCGGTTATAAATAAATTAAATTATGCTCTTTTTTCTGGGTATATAAGGACTTAGGAATATGTACCATTGGAGCGCCCTGTCATTTCAGGTGCATGTTGAGTTGAGTTAGTCTATACCTGGAGCATGTTGCAATGCATCAGTGAAGTCACAATCCTTATAGGCAAAAACCCAAATAGCCAGTTGTTCTAAAATAATGCTAATTTGGCACTATTAATCCAATTTGTGGTGTTCTGTAGTAGAAAAAAATGAGGTCAAGATTGCATCTGCTACATTGAGTTAATATTGCATCTACTGTACAACCAATAATTTCAAAACTGTCAATATATCAATTTGAATAGAATTGCAAAATGTATCTCTTCAATTTGATCTCGGAATGTTGAATTTGTTACCAATTCCCTTTTTGCAATAAACTGATGCATGGTGAGACATGTGGTTTACAAAGTTTGAGACTGTGATTCCACTTCGACCTACTCTGACTCTTACGTACCTGGGTGGATTGGACTTGTGCTGTTCATCCAGTTTGGTTAGAACATTGTTGAGATCTTGATTCATCTGGGAATAACAGAACAACAGCCGTTAAAAGTGCTTTCCAAAAAAGGAGACAGAAAACCTAACCATACTGAAAGTATAAATAGACACATTAGTAACTGACAAAATAACCAGTAAGCAAAGCTGACAGCTCTTTTTCTTTTTCAGGAAAAAGTTAAAAATGTGTTAAGAGTCCAGGGGTGAGCATTTTAGTAATTATTCTCTAACACTAAAATGCTGCGCATCTCACACCAAATCCTTGCCAACTAAACCCCGTCAACACAAAGGTATCACTTTTAAAACAGACATACTGCTTCCAATCAGCTGAGGAAAGTGACAGTGTTCTCTGTTTGTTTGCAACTTGTTGCCCAAAAGCAAGGGTAGACCATGGTGTGGTGCTAGAAAGAGACAGACAAAAAACACTAGACCTGTTATACTGATAACAGATCACCTCTACATGCTAGAGTGGGTAGGCAGGGGCCATCAACGGGTGGTATGTCCTGTATCACATGAAGCTGCCCTGCTACCGGGTAATCCAAGATCACTGGTTTGAAAGGGAGAGATCTTGGAATTGGAGAGGGACCTGCAAAATCTCTATGAATTAACAAGTGGTAGGTACTCTGGTGACCAATATAGACAGCAACTACAAAAGCCTGGTCTTCTGAGGTCAAGTCAGACATTTATAGTGCAACGCTCTCAGAAGATAACACAGGAGATCATTTACAATAGTCTCTTATATAGGAACCGAACCCCGGGATAGATTTAAAGACTACTCTGTACTAGTGTATCATTACATCTATAGACTGCAGGTGGATTAAGTGATAGATTAGTAGTAGGGATCAACAGGGCCCAGAAGGAGCTGAAAGAGAGGGAAAGACAGAAAGATGGGAGGTGAGAGGAAGTATCATGTCAGAGAGTGGAGAGAGAAAGCAGGGAAGTCATTTCACCTGGGTGGGCAAACCCAGTGGAGCTCCAATGCTTTTTTTAGTATTCTGTTTATACTTTTTGTGCTCTTCATTTGTGTATTTCCCTGTTGTATTGTTTAATAAATGATATTTTTAATCTTCAAACTCTCTCTCTTATCACTCACTTTGAAAAAAAAAGTCAGTATTGTGCAGTGAGACGATTCCTACTGCATCTTCAAGTTGCAGCCTAGAGGTCTGTGCAAGCACAATGCATTGACAGTTAACTGCTTCTTCAGGCAGTACTTCAATTTCATTTCAATTGCATCTGCTACGTCCTGCTCAATCCTGTCTCCATTGCAGACTACTTTAGGTCAAGCAGGTCAAACTGCTGGGCTCCATAGGAATGGTAGTTTCTCTGCATCTTGCACCCTAGTCCTCTACCATACACAGCTCACCTTTCCCATCTCCTTGTGAAAGTTCTCCTCCAGACCAGCAACACTCTGGAATGTGTTAACGTAGAATCCCACACGACTGCAAGACAAGATATAAAAGAGACAGTTGGCAAATGGTTCTCCACCTACACTTCAAATCAGTAGTGAGCTGAAAATGGTCAAAAATACTGAAAATTTGGCAGTTCTAACCCTAACATTACCAAGTGAAGATTACAGCAGAATGAGGTAGAAATTAATTTATCCATCTATTGTTTGTGCCCTGTTAGCTGGCTTATCCCTGCTAGTAGGTTAACTCCAAGACAAGATATAAAAGAGACAGTTGGCAATTGCTTTTCCACCTACACTTCAAATCAGTAGTGAGCTGAAAATGGTCAAAAATACTGAAAATTTGGCAGTTCTAACCCTAACATTACCAAGTCAAGATTACAGTTGAATGATGTAGAAATCAGTTTATTCATCTACTGTTTTGTGCCCTTGTTAGCTGGCTTATCCCTGCTGGTAGGTTAACTGTTTAAGTTAACTTTCTCTGAACACAGAGGAAGTATTTAAGTAAGGGCAGATCAGGCTCTTTTTCCTTAGGAGACAGTTCCTTTAATCTGGGACGTGACATCCTTCACATGTTCTATAACTCTGTGCTTTTGAATGTGATTTTCTACACTGTGGTGTGTTGGGCTGGTAACATCACTTCAAGTAAGGCCCACCAAATCAACTGGCTAATTAAAAGGGCCAGCTCAGTTACAGGATGCACTCCAGAGCCCATGGAGGTAGTAGGGAAGGAGAGAATTAAAACAAAACTGAGTGCCTTCATGAACAATGCTGCAAGTTCCATCTCTACTAACACACTAACACTAGGACTTCTAGCCAATGAACTATTCAGCAGAAGTGTGTCAACAAATGCTATGGGGGCTCCTTCATACCAACATACGTCTATTTATCTATCTATCCATCTCTGAGTTAGCACAAATGTATTTTTTACCTAAAATGAAAGAGATGCCACAGACTTAGAAAGAAGAAATAAATGAGCAGTGCACCTCAACCTGCTATGTACATCAAACATAAATCATTCTGCATGAGTTTATGGGGAATCATAGCCAACAATTAGAAACCATGACTGATTTAAAAGAGGGAGCTCTGTGTGTTGTAATCTGATGTTAATTTAGTGTATTTATGTACATTTTGAATGAATTAGCTTTGTAATTTAAAACTTTACAGCCTATTGGACAAATCAGCCCTACCTTTAAATTCAGGAAAAGCACAATAAAGGAGAGGGCAGCAAGCATAGGATGGATGAGCTTTTTAAAAGCACTTCAAGGTTGCCTTGCATGTATGAAAACAGAGTGCAGGGCTAGTGAATGTCTTCAGAAACTAGTCAGTAGAGTAAAAGGTTTTGTTGATGATTCATGTCTTTTGAATAAGAAATGCCAAAATAAGAAACGATTAGTTTAACAAAATACACAATGTAAAGCACAAGTCAACAAGCCATTTTTTTTTATTTCAGATTTTTTTTCTTAGTACAATTTCTGTACAAATATGCTGCACTTTGGCCGTACCTCTAGTTCCAGGACACAGCCTAGGTTTTTTAGCATGATCTAAACTGGAAAGAATCTGTTAATCCTTGTGGCTGTAGTGCTATTTTGTTCAAAGTTCAGTGAGCCTAGTACAGAATAGTTAGCATTCTTATTGGTAATGAGTAAAGAAGCAAAAACCATGTCATCACTGCAAATCACTCCCTCCATACCTCTTAGGAGGGTGGATAACCCTTGGAAGAGCTGGCACACATATTTTAAGATTGGAAGGGGATGGATGTTGGTTGAAGTACCTATATATGATCTATTCATTCACACTTTATTTTTTGTGGACACTTATGTCAAGTGCTCACATGCACTATTTGTAGCACATTTTATAACGTACTTCTACAACCAGATAACTATCTTAAATATTGGGGAATATTACTGGGACCTAAAAGAAAGACTTTAGGGCCAGCTTCTAGGACAATATATCTCCCATTATTAAAGTGAAACCCCCATTAATAAAGTGAGATGTTCATTGTGTACCTCAGACTCCCATATTAAAGAGATCTGGACTATATGTCCTGCAGTTGCAAAGTAGTGTTGTCTTAACTTTATATAGGTTTGACTATTTGAAATCACTTATATTGATATTAGGAGTAACTTTGAAACTCACAGACCCTTACTGAGCAAAAAGAGGGTGAGCATTCTTTTGTCTAGGTCATATAAATTAATGCAAAATAATGTTTCAGAGTTGTCCACTGTCCACACCAGGCACCTGTGATAAAGGAATAATAAATGGAACTCCATAATGTGCCGGCCTGGCACATTTACTACAAAATGACAGGAAGAGATGGTTCCTGTGTAAACCAGACCCTTTATTTAAAAGGTTATGGGGGCAAGGGTGACTCTGTGTACATTAAAACTTTCAAAAGTACTGAAGAGGTTTCTCCTTGTCTAGATCTGATTACTGTACTACACATAGTAAAAATGTAGTCACCCATGTGTTGGAAACCTTTATGCTTCATTTTTGGTTCTGCTGTTTTTTTTTATTTCCCATCATAGTATTAATTGTGACTCAAAATCATGATTGTAATTCTGGTGTATTGTGCAAAAAATAATTAAATAAATAACTAGATCAACTGTAAACTGAGAGGATGCCTGAGTGGAGAAGAAGTGTACTGGTACCGATATTTAAGAAAAAGGGGGATATGAAGAGCTGTAGTAACTACAGGGTGATAAAATTGATGAGCCACAGCATGAAGTTATGGGAAAGAGTAATGAAAGTTTGGTTAAGAAGGGAGGTGATGACTACTGAGCAGCAGTATGGTTTCATGCCAGGAAAGAGCACCACAGATGCAATGTTTGCTCTGAGGGTGTTGATGGAGAAGTATAAAGAAGCCCAGAAGGAGTTGCATTGCGTCTTTGTGGACCTGGAAAAAGCATATGACTGGGTGCCTTGAGAGGAGCTATGGTATTGTATGAGGAAGTCGGGAGTGGCATAGAAGTACGTAAGAGTTGTACAGGATATGTACAAGGGAAGTGTGACAATGGTAAGAACTGCAGTAGGAGTGACGGATGCATTCAACGTGGAGATGGGATTACATCAGGGATCAGCTCTGAGCCCTTTCTTATTTGCAATGGTGATAGACAGATTGACAGATGAGATTAGACAGGAGTCCCTGTGGACTATGATGTCCGCTGAAGACATTGTGATCTGTACCGATAGTAGGGAGCAGGTTGAGGAGACCCTGGAGAGGTGGAGATATGCTCTAGAGAGGAAAGGAATGAAGGTTAGTAGGAACAAGACAGAATACATGTGTGTGAATGAGAGGGAAGTCAGTGGAATGGTGAGGATGCAGGAAGTAGAGCTGGTGAAGGTGGATGAGTTTAAATACTTGGGATCAACAGTACAGAGTAATGGGGATTGGGGAAGAGAGGTAAAAAAGAGAGTGCAGGCAGGGTGGAAAGAGTGTCAAGAGTGATTTGTGACAGACGGGTATCAGCCAGAATGAAAGGGAAGGTCTACAGGACAATAGTGAGACCAGTTATGTTATATGGGTTGACGGTGGCACTGACCAGAAAGCAGGAGACAGAGCTGGAGGTGGCAGAGTTAAAGATGCTAAGATTTGCATTGGATGTGACGAGGATGGACAGGATTACAAATGAGTATATTAGAAGGTCAGCTCAAGCTGGACGGTTGGGAGACAAAGTCAGAGAGTCAAGATTGCTTTGGTTTAGAAATGTGCAGAGGAGAGATGCTGGGTATATTGGGAAAAGGATGTTAACGATAGAGCTGCCAGGGAAGAGGAACAGAGGAAGGCCTAAGAGAAGGTTTATGGATGTGTTGAGAGAGGACATGCAGGTGGTGGGTGTAACAGAGCAAGATGCAGAAGACAGAACAATATGGAAGAAGATGATCCACTGTGACAACCCCTAACAGGAGCAGCCGAAATAAGAAGAAGCTAAATCAACTGTAGCATTCATCAAATGCTGGCCACCCACATATATTCTTTAACGCAAAAATAAATTTCCCCTGAGTGCAAACTTTTTCCTCATCTTTTAGAATTCATAAAGAAGGGATAGAAGTAGTGACTGTTGAACAGTCCTGGTATGTGTGAACAAGCAAATACTATTAAGTTCTAGAAATGGTTAACCAGAGAATTTTCCAGTTATGTGTGTGAGGGGAGCTTTTGAGAGTTTCTTTCTGTGCATGCCAGCCATTTGTACTGAGAAATTAATGAGATCTAAGTACAGGCCTCACCCTTTTATTAAAATATAAGAGATTGGACTATTACGTACAGGGTAACAAGGAGAGTTTCCCTTGTCTTTTTCACAACTGCAATCTTTTACACTATTGATTATATAATAGAACGAGATACAAAGTCCATAGGGTGGCCAGCAAACTAGATATTTTAAATATTCTTTGCAGGATACTCTTACTTTCTGGTACAGTATACTTTAATGTTTGGGAATCATTTGCTCACTTAAAACAAGCCACGCAGAAGCAGTGTGAACATTCCTGATTGTTTTTACTAGATCTGATTAACCTGTCCTAAGAAGATAGTCACTTAAATCCATGTCCATATTGACATACATGTGGGGCCTGTTTACTTGTAGAGATGGAAATCACTCACTCACTGTCTCATTCACTTACATATACACACAGGAGGAAATGGCTTGAAGAGAGCCTGTTTCAATGCACAAGTTAACTTTTACCGTAAATTACATGCTTCGTATTAAAATGGGTTTATTTTGGAGATTAAGAGATCTCTGGTCCCTGCATTGTAAGCAAACCTCACATAGATTTGCACCCTTCCTTTAAGTACCATCCCTAGATGTTAAGCAACATGATTTAAGAAGAATTACGGGTTGCAGTCCAAACACTGACATACTGACCTGTTCCACAGGGATGGTAGTTCCTCTTGCAGATCCATGTTAATCTCCTCAAAGACCTTCTGGGCTCTGCCCAAGTCCTCTTCCGCCTGAGCACATATGGGTGAGAACTTCATTATGAAATGCCAGTGTTTTCCATTCTCCCCACTCACATCCATTTACAAAGTGAGAACTGGGGCCTACAAATGGAATAACACCAGGTACCCCCAAAGCAGAGTAATCAGAAGCATAAAAATTTGAGGTTTTCCTGCCTTGAAGTCATTGAAATAATTGCAATGAGTATAAAAAGTGTTCACCTTCCATTGGTCTTCATGATATCCTAATGGACTTTTGATTTTTTTCACATTAATCAGATTCTATAATATTGAAATAAAAATGAAGTTCTACAAATAATTATCTATAAAATTATTTCAAAGTTTTAGCACTGTAGTTCAGTGTTAAAGCTACTACCTCACAGATTATGTGTCCTGAGTTCTAATCCTGCAGTTGTTGTCCATGTGGAGCTCACATGCTCTCCATGCATCTTCCCAATGCTTTTTTTATCCTCCCACATCCCAAAAGACATGCATGATAGGTTAGTGGGCTACACAGTGGACTGGCACCTTGTCCAGAGCTGTTTTCTGCATTGTACAAGTGCTGCTGAGATAGGCTCTACTCCCACTACACCTCTGAACTGGATTAAGCATGTTTGAAAATGGTATGATATAACATATACAGATTCTAAATTGTCCCTAGTGTGTGCTGTGTGTGTGTGTGTGTGTGTGTATCCTGCAGTGGGCTGGCGCCCTGCCCGGGGTTTCTTTCCTGCCTTGTGCCCTGTGTTGGCTGGGTTTGGCTCCAGCAGACCCCCGTGACACTGTAGTTAGGATATAGTGGGTTGGATAATGGATGGATAACATATACATTGTGATTAAACAACCAAACCTTTTAGAAGTTCAAAACCATTGCATGTGCCATTTACTGTACATATAACATGTGCAAAGCAAGCTGACATTTACTTATATACAACAAACATCCTTGATAGCAACAGTGACAGCAACCTAAAGAGGACAAAAAATTATGATGTAGAACTTTCAAAAATCTTTCTCCAATCCATCACAGATTTTTTTAAAATTGAACAAAGAAAATGTAAGACTATCACAGCTGGAGAGGAACTACAAAGTCCATATATTGAATTTGCCCGCATGTATACATTTGCAGTGGATGATAAGTCGTTGCGTGTTGAGAGTGCACTGCTGTGCAGAACCCTAAAAAGGTCTCTTTGAGACTGCAAACAGAAAGGTAGAGGACCATTCCAATGACCAGAAACTCATGCTATTAAAGGTCCATAAGACAGAAAAGGGAGGTGCTGTATTAGAACATCCTGCAAATAAGACACCTGTACTGAAAGGATTACCCCACATATCGTAGTCAGTTGACAGTGAATAAGTTTTTATTCTTTCCAGGCTTGTGAAGCAGCTTTGCTTCGCTTACATGACTGTAGACAATAGGATAAAATTAATTATACATACCAATTCATCCCTCCTGTGCCTAACATCCACTTCCCCTTCGGTTCCCTGGCTTAATTAGAGTCATATTATACCCAGAGCAACTTCCCTACGATCATATTTAATCCTGAAATGCAACTCTATGGTGAAGGCCTTGAGTAAGTCAATTAGAGCAACTTATTGCCATTTATGATGACTTCCACAGTTTGGAGGTGAACTGTATTTCTGTCCTCTCAAATTCACAGCTCTCTCGTGCCGAGCGGATATTTTTGCTGTCTGTGCTGCACTAAAGAGGTTTCCTCTTAGCTCAGTAACTGCCATCCTTTTCAACATAACACTATACAAGAGGCAAGTTGGAAGCATATAGTTTACAATCCTACCCAACAGATACAGCGCATCCGGAAAGCATTCACATCGCATCACTTTTTCCACATTTTGTTATGTTACAGCCTTATTCCAAAATGGATTAAATTAATTTTTTTCTTCAGAATTCTACACACAACACCCCATAATGACAACTTGAAAAAAGTTTACTTGAAGTTTTTGCAAATTTATTAAAAATAAAAAAACTGAGAAATCACATGTACATAAGCATTCACAGCCTTTGCTCAATACTTTGTCGATGCACCTTTGGCAGCAATTACAGCCTCAGGTCTTTTTGAATATGATGCCACAAGCTTGGCACACCAATCCTTGGCCAGTTTCGCCCATTCCTCTTCGCAGCACCTCTCAAGCTCCATCAGGTTGGATGGGAAGCATTGGTGCGCAGCCATTTTAAGATCTCTCCAGAGATGTTCAATTGGATTCAAGTCTGGGCTCTGGCTGGGCCACTCAAGGACATTCACAGAGTTGTCCTGAAGCCACTCCTTTGATATCTTGGCTGTGTGCTTAGGGTCGTTGTCCTGCTGAAAGATGAACCATCGCCCCAGTCTGAGGTCAAGAGCGCTCTGGAGCAGGTTTTCATCCAGGATGCCTCTGTACATTGCTGTAGTCATCTTTCCCTTTATCCTGACTAGTCTCCCAGTTCCTGCCACTGAAAAACATCCCCACAGCATGATGCTGCCACCACCATGCTTCACTGTAGGGATGGTGCCTGGTTTCCTCCAAACATGACGCCTGGCATTCACACCAAAGAGTTCAATCTTTTGTCTCATCAGACTAGACAATTTTGTTTCTCATGGTCTGAGAGTCCTTCAGGTGCCTTTTGACAAACTCCAGGCGGGCTGCCATGTGCCTTTTACTAAGGAGTGGCTTCCGTCTGGCCACTCTACCATACAGGCCTGATTGGTGGATTGCTGCAGAGATGGTTGTCCTTCTGGAAGGTTCTCCTCTCTCCACAGAGGACCTCTGGAGCTCTGATAGAGTGACCATCGGGTTCTTGGTCACCTCCCTGACTAAGGCCCTTCTCCCCTGATCGTTCAGTTTAGATGGTCAGCCAGCTCTAGGAAGAGTCCTGGTGGTTTCGAACTTCTTCCACTGATGGATGATGGAAGCCACTGTACTTATTGGGACCTTCAAAACAGCAGAAATTTTTCTGTAACCTTCCCCAGATTTGTGCCTCAAGACAATTCTTTTGACTTCATGCTTGGTTTGTGCTCTGACATGAACTGTCAACTGTGGGACCTTATATAGACAGGTGTGTGCTTTTCCAAATCATGTCCAATCAACTGAATTTACCACAGGTGGACTCCAATTGAGCTGCAGAAACATCTCAAGGATAATCTGGGGAAACAGGATGCACCTGGGCTCAATTTTGAGCTTCATGGCAAAGGCTGTGAATACTTATGTACATGTGCTTTCTCAGTTTTTTTATTTTTAATAAATTTGCAAAAACCTCTACTAAAGTTTTTTCTTGTTGTCATTATGGGGTGTTGTGTGTAGAATTCTGAGGACAAAAATGAATTTAATCCATTTTTGAGTAAGGTTGTAACATAACAAAATGTGGAAAAAGTGATGCGCTGTGAATACTTTCCAGATGGACGATACATACAATACTAGACTTAAATACTAACAGTGTAGTTAGTAGTTTGTTTTAAAAACAGACTAGACTAGACTAGTACCCCTCAATGGACTGGCCTCCCATCCATGGCAGGTCTTTCTATATTGGAATGAGCAGGCCCAGATGATAAAAGGTAACATAACATTATCAGACCAATTTAATCTAATTCTGTGTAATGAGGGGGATAAATCCTATCATGGCAGTACTGGATGGAAGGAAGGAAGCAACCCAGAACAGAGCTGGGCACACTTAAGGTGCTAATTTAGAATCATCAATCAACTTAGCAAACTCATCTTTTCATCTGGTAAGGAAACCCACACAAGCATGGAAGAAAAAGTGCAATTTCCACAAGGACAACAGCTAGGTAATATGTAAAATCACTGTTTTACCATGAAATCAAATGAAAAGGAACTAAAAAATCTTAACGTAAAATAAAGCAAGCTTTGTGCACCTGGATTAAATGAAGTCATAATTCATATTTCATAAGCAAAGTGTGAATTTACAAAGCATCTTCTCCTCAGTCCTAGACATTCCTTTCTGGAAAGCAGCATGCACAGACAGGCATTGTTAAATAGGAGGGGGCTGGTAGTGGGGGATGTTTCAATCACCTGGTTTCTCAGCAGGTTAGTTTGAGCAACAAGATGAGCTTGCAGTTTCCCCTGGGCCCACTGGGGGGCGGCCTTCTCAAGCAGCGAGACTGGCTGTGTGAGCACAAAAACAAACAAAACATGGAACAGGTAGGAAACCTTCAGCACACACAGAAACAGGTCACAGAAGGGATGGAGGAGTTATTCAGTCAGAGACAGAGACACAGTAAGAGCAAATCCACCAGATGCAAGCTGCAAGGAGAGCAAAATCAGAGAGAGAGAGTTAAAGTCCATAGAGTGCAGGCAATGATCCGTGCAAAACAGTACAATTCCCTTGGTTGGATTTAGACACTCAGCTCCCAAGTAGCCTTTGTACAGAACCTTTACTTCATCTTGCTGGCTCTGCTGTTACAGGAAGTTTTAATTTTCTCTACAATGTGAAATAACTAAACTCGCATGATTTTTCATTTTAACAATGCACACACACAGACACACACACACATACACACACCTAGCAATGCGGTCTTCTTCAGCAACCAGCTTATCCATTAGCATATATACATATTGGAAGGGAAACATTGTGTACTGTCCTTAAACTGATAGCAGGGTGAAATCATCATCCATCCATCCATCCATTCATTTTTTCAACCCACTTATTCAGTGCAGGGTCACAGGGTCAGTTAATGTTAGACTCCTACCTCTGTTGTATATGAGTGGATAAAAATGTACATTCAGATAGCCAGTTAATAAGGAGCTGTCTTGTGTTCCTTCATTTATGCAGGACTGATGCCATCACTTTGAAACTCATTTGTGGAATGTTTACTGCCTAGCAACAATTACAGTTATTGGTTAGCTCAGATGTGGCTTTGTGACAAAGTATACAAATAAATAATAAATAAATGTTCTGTTTGTAAAACTTTGCTCAGGAAATGTCTCGTCATTCTGGTGTGTGTGTTCAGACCAAAGTGTGTGTGTGTGTATTTATTTATTTACATGTTGTTTATTTAAAGAGCTTCTGTAAAAAGCCGAATTCACTCATAGTGACAAATACAATTCTATCTAGATTGTCCAAATTAACACCAAGTTAAAATTTGAAGACCCCTAAAGTTCATACAGCTTGGTACCAAATTCCTTGGTCAATTGTCCTTTGTGTAAACAACTTTCTAACATTTGTGCAAGATCTGTCTTTCTCTTGCTCAGTCTGAAGTTTGGAATTATTTTTGATGATGTTAAAGGTGAAAACATGCAGTTATAATCACTTTCCTCTCAAATGGACTGAAACTGCCTCCCATTCAAATGACCCAGCTTACCAATGTAGAGAGAACGATAAGATTTTGTAGGCTGATGTCTTCAGAATCTCAGTCAGGCAGTACAAACAGGAGGTTGGCTATTCAACTGGTAAAAAGTCAGTTGAAATTAAAAGACCTCTACTACATCAGCTTTTGCCACAGCCTTTATAGTTTTTAGCTACCCCTTTACCTTCTTCCACCTAATGACAAGCTCGCTTATCAAATTTTATACCTCAGGTGACATTTTATGTATGCACTAACTGATCTATGTGCAGATTATTATATAGTAGCATCTGCAGTCTCAGGCAGCATTTTGAGTTTTGTGGGAAGTCGGTCTACTCTCTGCTGAAAATCTGGCTTTGTTAAGCTTTATGACTGCTGTTTTCATATAGATGAACAGACTGAATGTTGCTTTTCCCTCTTCCTTTGCCTTACAGTTTATTATTCAGTGTGCTCGTATATGTAATATTTAGTAGTTTTGATATATAAAAAGTCTGTATGTTCTGTGTGAATATTTTGATGTACATTTTGAATCATAAGTAATAAACTAGAGACAGAATTATAAATGAGCGAAGACCAGGATATGAATGCGAATCAACATGTGTGCTCATCTGGTTAACTAAAAACCACACCAATATTTCACCAGAAACCAAAACTAAATGCAAGTGTTAAAGTCAGAAGGAGAATGCCAAGGTCAAAAAACAGGAAAAAATTAAAAGAAAGATTTCAGCACAATATTTCAAGGTTTATCCTTTAAACTCGGATAAAAAATGGCAACTTGAGCCAAACTTTAAACAATTGACCTAACAAGGTCAAGGTTGACCTTTATTAACACCCCCAAGCAATCAGAAGACACATTGTAGCAATGGATTCTATAAAGTGGCAATGCTCAAAAAAAAAAAAAAAACAAATGTAAATATTTTTTCAACTTTGTTAAGGTGCAAGAAACACAAGAACACACTTCCTATTCAGAATATCTGTGTGTTAAAACTATACAACAAATACACAATTAGTCAGAAATTCCACTAAAATGTGTATAATAAATGATTACTAATCAAAGATCATGACAGTGCACTGCAACCCTGAATTGGTCTAAACGGGTCTGAATATGTTTTGTTATGTTTTATTCAATATTGGATGGCATGGTGGCAGAAAGTTTAGTGCTGCTGTCTCACAGTTCCTGAGTGTTAGATTTCGCTTGCATATTCTGCTCCATGTCTCTGTATTTTCTCTGCTGTTTTCTCCATATTCTCCATTTTCCCCATAAATGCCAAAAATATGTGTAGTATTAGACAGCTTTACACATATATTTATGCATATTTTGGGATTTTTACCTGTGAGGAATCAATTCCTTGTGTTATTTTCTTGTGTTGTCTTGAAATTTAAAAGTCAATTTTTTTAATGACTTTTCCTTATTTACACAATGTCATTTTGAAGTTCGCATAGCCTCAAATATCATGCCAATGACTTAACGGAAATTACATCATAAATAGTGCAGCGTTTGCACTTCACACTATAACAAACTCAAACAATATTTAGGATAACACTTTACATTGTGTCCATAATTACACTGTAACTACTATGTAATTATCTGTATAAGTACAGTGTAACTATGAATAACAATGACAACAGAGTAATTAACTATAGCGTTACTTTGTATTACACAGTAAGTATGGAGTAATAACTCCTAGTTACACTGTACTTATACAGGTAATTACATAGTAGTTACAGTGTAATTATGGACACTTAATGTAAAGTGTTACCATATTTAGCATTAGTGAACTTATTTCTCGAAGAGAACCTCGTGGTTGGATTCTGTTTTAGGTTTCGACTTTGCTTTGCTTTTGTGGAATTGCCCTGCCTTTTTATTCTTGGTAGTCCTGGTTTCTTTTGATCTTACAATTCTGGCCCTTGCTTTGCTAGTGTTGCATGTTCTTAATATCATCTTCCAATGTTTTTGTAAGCTCACAATTATCTCTGAGCAAGCATCAGTAGCCATATGCAGGTGAGTTGTTTGGTGACTATGTACTGGCCTGGGGCCTCATGTATAAACGGTGCGTACGCACATAAACGTTTAGTAAGAACGTTTCCATGTTCAAATCACAATGTATAAAACCTAAACTTGGCGTAAAGCCACACACATTTCCACGGTAGCTCATACCCTATCGTACACAAGTTCTGCGCTTGGTTTTGCAGACTGGCGGCACCCAGCGTCAAAGCAGTGCTACTGTTCCTGTGTGGTTACCCGTTCTTTTTCAGATCCACATCCCTGACGTGGCTTTATAAATACATTGAAATTAACCGCATATTGTTTATTAGTTTAATGCATCTGATTGTAATTAACCTGTAACAATATAATGGTCCACAGAATGGTCAAACTATTGTAAATACAATAGCTGCTTTAGCGTTGTTACTCTCACTGCACCTTCTTCTTCTTCTTCTTTCAGCTGTTCCCGTTAGGGGTTGCCACATCGGATCATCTTTTTCCATATTACTCTTACTGCATCACTCTGAGTATTTATATCACTGTATCTGAGTGGGGAATCACAGCTCTACAGCAGCTGACTGGAAAGAGAATTATCGGATAAAGCATCTAGCACATGCTGCCTCAGCCAATCGCTATTTGAACTGGTCTCATTCGACAAACGCTTCAGAGCCTTTCCTGTTCGGACCTCGCGGTTCACACACAGTTTCATCCCAAGAACTATACATGCACTCAATCAGTCCATCAAGTGCTCCTTGTAGAACTGTTTGTACTTGCAAGTTTACAGTGAAGTAATTGCACTTATGATATAGTTATAATATTGCACAACCTGAGCCACTTTATGAAGCGTGTATTTACATATGATGACAATATCATTTTTAAGATGAAATGCAAAATATATTTATTATATCATACAGATAAAACTTTAACTACACAGTGCCGCAGCGCTAGCAAGTAATTTGAGCTTCGTTCACGGTCTGTTCCTGCCTCGCGCTGTATTCTTATTGGTGCTGACGCGACACTGGAAGGATAGATGGATAGAATAATTAAACATGTACTACGAAGATATTTCAATATTCCTTAAATGTTTTGAAGAATCTGTGTTCTAAGCTTACAGAAGGCTTAACGTCTATTACAGAGCTGATTGTGTGGCGATTGGGTATTTGGAGAAAGAAAAGGAAGGACAGGAATTGGGGGTTAGTACATTTGAAAGAGACAGTACTGCTGAAATAAAGTACTTCATCAAAGGTCGCGCATGGCGCAGCAAGCATCTTGCGTAAGACATGAACAATCACTGCGCCACCGTGTTCTCATGTTTAATAACGTGCTTTAACTCCTATCATCATGAAAATGATATCACGTATACTTCTCAGTATTTTAATTATTCAGAGAGCTGTAATATCATGAATGTAATGGATTCTGTGTCCTGTCAGAGGAAGAAAAGAACGGAAGCACGTAGTGATTCACGCACATAGAGCACATAGATGATCAAATACAAAATAAAGCGTTTAACATGCTACTTTAGATACGATGGGATTTGAGAAACTAGTAAATTAAACGATGTTAAGACGAAGTTTATCATGTTCTACTGTAATGACAAAATAAACTACATGATTAAAGTGGAAATTTAGAGATTAAAGTTGACATTTTGTTCTTTTTTTCACACTGTGTGCTTTTTTTTTTCTCTGTACCCTAATAAGCTTTCATGTGACACTCAGACGGTGGGTTACGACTCACAGCGACTTTGATATGTGACAACTTCTTTTTTTATTTCGGTCACTGCGACTTTGTGAACTTGAGCTTTCAAGCTTCTCCGATATGCTATGTCACTCGATCAACTTCCTTTTGTTGTTTATATAACTGTCTAAACCAACAAATAATATGTTTTTCTTTGCCTCCACTTGGTATTAGCTGAAATTCTTCTATTTTTCCTCGTATTTTTGCCATTGCCTTTTCACAGAACACTGAGCTTAAGGGCTATTTTATATTGATTTGCATATTCAAAGAGGCGTAATTCTGGGAGGAGTTGGGGTGGGGCAGCAGGCACATGCACGTGCGTTAATTTCCACGCTGACCAGGATTTGTGTAGTGGAAGAACATGGAAGTTGGCGATTGGCTGGATTTTTTTGTGCGTAAGTACATTTCCGCTTTTGTGCTTACATCATGTTATAGTGCGAATTTTACGCACGCCGTTATGCATGAGGCCCCTGGTGTATATGTTATTGTGCAAGAGTGTGCCCTGCTCAGAGTTTACTCCTGTTTTGTAACTGCTGCTGACAAAATAGAATCAGGTTTTGTATAACACTATTTTGTAATAAATCATAATGTGGATGTTTACTTTTAACTGTTTCATTCTTAGAAATGTATATAGTATCTTGGGCATATGAAAGAAATGTAAACAAATAATTGAGCCAGACTGAACTGATATAAGGACATGGATGTTAAATAAATGAAAAATAGAATATACTTCAAAAAGTTTCCATGCAGCAAATTATAAATGTAGATAAGGTGAACTACTTCAGGTTAAAAAAAGGTCTGAATGAATTTGGTCCAAAGGAGAAACTACAAAAGTCAATTGATCTGCAAATAGTGCAGTTGACCCACAAGAAGACAGCACATTGACATACACTTAGGAGTTTGACATTGTAATATAATATTACTGTAATAAAATATTGCTGGCTGTATAAAGTGTTCTGTGATGAGGCATGTTACCTCTGGCAATAAGGAAAATAAATACTGATTCAGTCGTTCATCTAGTAGGTTGTGGGTTATAAAATGATACTTATTAATAAAAAACACTGGAACTAAGATGTACATCAGAGTAACTCGTGCACTTCTTTCAGGGGCTGCACTTGTTTTCATGCTCAGACATCTTTACTTCTGTCTCTCCCTCTTTTTCGTGCTGCATCATCCTTACCATACTGGCATTTCCCATTACCTTGGCAATTTTCACTTCATCTTTTTTCTTGGCATGCTGCAAGGATTCAAAATGGTGCCGAGCACTGTCGTAGTCCACCAGTTTGCGGCCACGTTTGGCAATGCGTGCCTAATTCAGGGAGATGAGATGAGAAAAACACAATCAGTGCCAACTCACTTTTCTGAGTGTGAAAGACAGGAAGATGGCTGCAATGTAGCTACCACAAGTGACAAAACAGTGAAGTCATGTTATAATCGTTCAGGACCATTGTGCTGCCAAATTTTGTTAAAAGTTGCACCCATTCAATGATAAACAGCACACAATGACCAATTTAAATGAGGATCAGCCACAAGTAAATAATGTATGGACATGGGACATACATATGTAAGTCCAACGTCAGTTGATCTAGTTTCCTTGGACACACTGGGCTGTCTAAACTCCATATTGCATTCTGGATTGACATTATTGGGGTTGCTCCAGTAAAATATGCACTTCTAATTAAGATACAAAAACAACTGCATTTATGCTAAACTGAATTGACAAGAGCCTTGATTTTCCTATGTTTCTGATCTTATGCTATAAAAATAAATAACAATCATTATATTACAATATGCACCTAATAATCGTTGCAGTGCTTTTAAAATTGAACCTCAAAGCAATTTGATTAATACATCCTTATATCATTGGCATACACTTGCCATCAAAGTGATTTCATTTCATTATAAATGCCATAGCAGTCAGAATGTGAAGATTTATCCTGACTTATTTTTTACCCAGAACACAATTACTGAATATCTTTGAAGCAAACGCCAAAGACCACAAATGGTTTTACAGCAGGTGTGTGGATAAAGATCAACAATCAAATCAAACTGACCTTGATATCTGGGAATTGCCCAAGGTATGTGTCCATGGAGATCAGAGCATGGTCCACCAGTTTTTGATGAAAGTCAATCCACAGCAAGTCAGTATTCTGGAAGACAGCAAGCAGTTCCACAATGAGAGCAACACATCTGAGGCCTGGTGCATTCTCTATTAATTCTCTATCCTTACCTAAATTAAGTGTTGTATAAGGTTTCTGGGAGGCATGGTGCCACAGTGGGTAGTGCTGCTGCCTCACAGTTAGGAGACCCGGGTTCGCTTCCCAGGTCCTCCCGGCGTGGAGTTTGCATGTTGTCTCTGTGTCTGCGTGGGTTTCCTCCCACAGTCCAAAGACATGCTGGTTAGGTACACTGGCGATCTTAAATTGTGCTTGGTGTGTGTGTGCGTGCCCTGCAGTTGGCTGGCGCCCTGCCCGGGGTTTGTTTCCTGCCTTGCACCCTGTGTTGGGTGGGATTGGCTCCAGCAGACCCCCTTGACCCTGTGGTTAGGATATAGCAGGTTGGATGGTGGATGGATGGATGGATAAGGTTTCTTTTACTTAAGGTCCTGTCAGTCTCCTGATAACTTTTAACATCATTTATTTGAAACTGCACTTGCATAGAAACATAAATGGTATTTTAAAGATGTAATTATTTCATTTTATATGGCTACACACAGTAAATGTTGATTTGTAGCAAATATACTGTAGTAATGTAAGACAGTGGCGGCCTAACTGAAGTTCTTTGGTCTCCCTTATATAATGTAGCCTTTTTTATGAACATTATCTGAATAGTTCCTAGTGTGGCACATCACCCTTGTTTTCATCAAACCCCAGACTTGTGCTCTACTGCAGGCCAATCACACAAGATCTCACTGTAAGGGTGCATACATTGTCATTGCAAAAGTTGACTGCAAGTCAAAAGCAGGAACATTTGCTATGGTGTGGTTGTTATTGTCACAAACTTGCTCGTTCAAACTCCCACCTCTAACTCATCGAGTGAATTGAGTAATTCACTAAAAAAATATATGAATGCAGAACACATCCAAGAGCTACATCCTCTTTAGGAAGGATCCTAAGAGACTTTTAAGGAGACATTATCTAGCCAGACCATCTGAACAAACTTTACCAATTGTGTGTTGCAAAAAATAGGCCCGCACTTAGCAAACATGACTACAGTCTATGTTGCATTCTGTGTCATAATTGTATACTAACATGTTAGGATTCCATAAGTAAATCTGACATATGTGCAATTTGTATTATGTATCTTTATCAGTATTAAAATTGCATACTGTATATGGATTTCTGCCCCACACATAAATTTGTAACAGGAAACTACTGTATGCCTCATGTGGTATGGAGTCTAATATCTTTATTTCTTATAATAAGCCAAAGCTTACAGAAACTGTTACCTTTAACTGAATTTCTAATATAACTTAAGAAGTGTTTTGATTACTGTATAATAATTTAGGAAGTTGCTGTGGAATTTACACTTATACACAGCAGTAGACCAGTTTCCAGAATAACAGGAAAACCAGCAAATAAAGAAACAGAATGGAATGTCAACTTGTAGGATCAAGACTGGATTCCTTTCAACTAATAAATAAATGATTCATTATCATACTACTTACAGGGCACTGTCTGTTTTTATACATATCTGGTTTTCCGCTTTTTTTTAAACTTCCAGTCTGCTCTAATGCTTGAGATTGGAACAAATGATAGGCTCCGTTTGTATTGTAAAGTTAAAAAAGCAGAAATGAAAAACATTGGCAGATACATTACACACTTGAAAGAGTGAGGGGAAGTGGGTGAGCAGCCTGCTAAAACAAGCTCAGTTGTAAAGAAAATGAAACTTGTGGAGAGGAAATCAATCGCTGTGAAGTAAAGCCTACAATCAAATAATATAAGCAGAGTATAATCCTTGTAATATTGTGTACTGCAAATGTGGTAATAGCAGACTTTAAGGCCACCAGAGGGCAACACACCAACACAAATCAGAGCTGGCAGGAGGTCTAAAAGTTTAAAGTTAGGAGTGTGACAGAAAATCACTTTTACTGTCTTTTCAGTTCTTTATACAGCTAAGGTTTCTAAGGGCATGCACCAGTGTTCTTCCAAGCATAATGTAGACAGCAGAAAAACTATGTTTTTCGATGTGAAAAGAAACCAAAATACCCAAAGAAATACCCACCGAGACAGAGGAAGAACATGCAAACTTGACATAGAGAGTGACTAGGATGATTTATAACAGCAGTTCTTTGGAACCATGAGGCAGCAACATCATCCACAGCAATACCATGATACCCTTTCCATTTAGTTATTTATTTATATTTATGAAGCTTTGTCTCAAGTTGGTTGCTTAACACTGAACTTAGATTTAAACTACATTTGCCTGACTCATGAACAGGTGTTATGAAATGGATCAGAAAATGCTGCTGAACATTGGTTCCTGTGGACTAATAGACAAAACTGATTACTGTATTATTGTCTTAGTTTTTTCCAGTGATGACCTCAAATTAACTTTCCAATAGTATGTAGCAGCAACACGTGTCTAATCAGAAAGTGTATTATGGTGGCTCCTGGAAAAATGCTGCAGGAGCACTTAATTATGAAATAAGGTCAGAGATCCCAGGGTAGGCTGAGGCTGCCAGTAAGTAACCCTGAACTAGTGTACAAAAAGGCTGCCCATTATGTAGTGTAATTTAACTTAATGAGAGTGGCAAAAACGACAGCTTTTTGATAGGTGGCTTTAATGGACATCCTTACCTCAACTATGGTGGTCACATCTTCTTTCCCATACCACTCTGGCTCATATACCTCTTCCAGACATTCTGACAGCTTTTTGTATGACTCGTGCATAGCTAGAAAGAGCAGAGAAGCAAACTTGTGATCAGGCTAAAAGTTTAACACATCAAAGAAACAAGCTGTCCAGAAACACAGTCTGTAGGCTATGGAAACAGAGATTCTAACATTAAAGAAGAGCCTGGTTAGTAAAATATCAGTTTATATCTGCTGAGGAAAATGGATTGACAAATGTATTGTTTATAGTGATTCTCACCCAAAGGCTCTATGCATACCCATGCAAGCACGTGAAGCGACTTTTTTTAGATCACACAGTGTTTCAACTGTGGTAGCAGTTTAAACTTTTTTTATGGCTATTTTTGTTTGTGGCTTTCCTAATTCATAAAAAAACACACTATTAAGTATTATAATTCTGGCCAGGCTGTGCTCATTTTTTTAATAGAATTAAATCAACTCTTTAAGTAGAGGATATTAGTATCCACCATGAGGTAATTCACTGAGGAGCAAGCAATAAATCATCCAGAGCTGAAACTGGACAAATTATTTAATCTGTGGATTAAAGTGAAATACGAACATTTGCCAAAATCTAATGAAGGACATTTTTCCATTTTGTACCCATTTTATTTTAGTGGTGATACTACTTTTCTAACAAACCCTGAAAATTCTCAAACAAAACGAGTCTTCAGTTGATTTGGTGAGCACCCACCAGTAATTTATATTTAGCGGCTTGACTTAACATGCTAGGTATGAACAGGAGCACACAGAAAAGAAGTCATTAGATAAGGCATCCCTGCTTAAGTTGTTGTATTTGTAGTAGTATTGTCACATGTGCAGAGTACAGTGGAATTCAAGACCTTCTTCCAATCCTAATAACATAGCCATCTTAATTAATTAATAACAGAAAACAATCATGTGACAGATATGGCTAGAGAAACAGCTTACATGTCAAATATTTTGTACACTGCTTAGCATTTTCTTCAGATTGTTGAGGAGCATTATATTCTTGATTGAACATTATAGAGTCAGATAGCTCCTTACTGCTTTCCTAAAGTTAAGTCCATTCATTGTGTCCCACTATAATACTAACTCTGCACTACTTCAGACAGACAGTACAACCAGACAGACAGACAGACAGACAGACAGACAGACAGACAGACAGATAGATAGATAGATAGATAGATAGATAGATAGATAGATAGATAGATAGATAGATAGATAGATAGATAGATAGATAGATAGATACTTTATTAATCCCAAGGGGAAATTCAGTGCTGGTTATCTGCCTTAATTTATGTCATGGTCTGGTACACTGCAGGATGAATTGTGTTTCTTATGATTGGCAGCAGGGCTGGTCTGGTGGTAGACAGATCAGTACAATGACTTTGATTTTATTCTCACAATCCATTTTGATTTTTTTACATAGATTCTACATCAAGGTTCATCACCACCTAGAAAGTTAGGCTATCCATACTAATAAGAGAGCTGTACACAGAAACGCCAGTACTGATTTCTTTTAGTTTCTTGCTGGGATCTGTTTATAAATATTAGATCAGTGTGAACACCTTCCTAGAAAGATGTGTTTCAGCCTAAAGAAAAGGTGCTGTTCTTTGATTTTTACTAAAGGAAGATTGGACTGCACATCCTTACCCGTTTTGTTTCCCTATAATCCGTCTGCATTTGCCTGCTTACAGTTACACAAATAGAATGACACCTAATCCAAAATCAAGCAAATGACATACCACGCATTGTGACACCTTACCTTTAACAGCTGCTAAATAGGCCCTCAAATCCTTTTGTAGTTTGGTTCCTTCCATCTGTGGAAATAAAGTTATATTAAAATCACCAAATGCCATCCTTCTAATGTACCATTTGGAGGAAGTGGGTAAGCATGATGGGACAAGTGACGGTCCTTACTGCAGGAATTCCATTGACTATAGTGATTCCCTGAAGTTTTCCAATGAACTGACAGTAAGAACCCTAACCTGTCTACAGTTCATAGCCACTTCAACATTTAATTGTGAAAAGCAACACAATACTTTTCATTCTGCTGAGCACATAAAATAATACACGAAGTAGACACTAATATTTACAGCCATACATGTAAACTGTAAACATTAATTTGGATAATCAGACAGCAGTCAGTGTCTGCAGTTCCACACATATAACAGTAGAAATCTCCACAGTATTCTTTGTTTTGTCATGTTTGCATGTTCACACCTGGCGCAGCGTCTATACGTTCTCAATGGCTTCTGTCTTGACCATTTCTTCTGTAGACTTTGTCAGTGTGGTGGCCGCTTGTGTCTCATTTTACCCACAGTTCTAGGTAGTCCTTTTGGCAAGTAGCTTGTTTGCCATTGAAAGTGGTGTGAAAATATTTTTAATATTGGCATTTCTTCCTTTGCTGGTAAAAGGCTCAACAAATCAAATCATCACAGTCTCCCCAACATTTGAGTGGAATCTTTCTCTAAATAGGGAATAGTATTCAGCGTGTATTTAATATTTAAAGCAGTGGCTAACAAAACTTTGATGTCAGACATGACAGGTTTGCTTGACATGTCCTAAATGAAAGGGCAATACACTGTATAACAACTGCTCATCAACAGTTAAGCTTTGCCATGGTTTATAACAAATAATGCTCAGCAAAAAAGTATGCTGAGAGACTGATATAGCAGCAAAGCTGTCAGTATGGTATGAAATCATATGATTTCAGCATTCATCTGCCATTAAATTATTGTGACTATATGCATTGTAATTCAGAACATGCACTAACTCTAAAAGATTTGTACCGAAATCATATTTTTTCCTGTGCAATGTGTGCTTAAATAATTGTTTTTAAATGCAACGTTGCTGCACATGCTGAATTACATATAGAGAGAGTGGCTTGACAGCAGATGTACAGTATATTCACATCAAATATTTTTTTTTCCTAAATGGCACCTCATATATGAGCAAGTCCCAGGTAGCTATTTATTGTATTATCTTCATACATTGTTCGTCTGCTGTGTCTGTGAAAACATTGAGAGCATGCCACCTTTCTGCACTGTGCTCTTCATGCGAAACTTACCCATTCTTCTTTGTACCATCTTCTGCTTTTTTAGACCTTTAATTTTTGAATAGCATTTCGAAACTGACAACAGGTCAATTAGATATTTGATAATTACCTCAGTTCAAATTCTTGACTACATCTCATCTCCTGATCCCTATCATTATATCTGTATCGTGTTGAGTCAGTACAACAATAAATCTAAATCAAACTTGGTACACAACTTTACATTTTTTATCAAAAAATAGATTTTTAAAAGGGCCAAAGCACCCTAAATGTCATTATTACCTTGGCAAACATGATGCCAATCAACAATCAACATTATGCACCTTTTGTAATGTGTCATGTGCATGCATGACGGAAATATAATGAGAAAACAAAAAAGACAGATTATGCAATAGAGCTCAGCTACAACAAGATGGAAGGAAGATCCACAAAACACATTTTACTGAAAATGTTGTAGAAACAGAATGACCAGAGTTGCTGAGGGAGTAAAAGTCATTATTAACCTTAAGTATGTTTTGTTAGTAGACAATTAATTTAGCCCATAATATAAGGTAGGTCAGAGTTGTTATTTGTATCAACTTTAAATCAACTTTGAAAGATTTTTAGTCATCCTTAGAACATTAACAACCAATGTTGCTGATGTTGTCTTGTATAACATGTAGTCCTGCAGCAACTTGTGTACATCAAAAACATGTTTCTAGGTAAGAATATCATGCAGATGCTGTCAAGTGCAAGCCAGAGCAGAGGGACTGTGATGGTAATGTGGGAAAATCTGGTGTATAAAAAAAACGAGAAAAATGTATTACTATCTTATTCTGAATGGAATTTTAAAGTTAAAATAACCTGGACATTTGCTGTGCAGATATTTTGGAAAAGTCAAGGAAGGACAGAAGTGTGACATACATGCTAATGAAATAATTAAATATTTAAAAACTCAATGACAAATGACATGGGGAATGGTGTGTCATTCTCCATTGGTCACTTTCTTGTCTCCTTAACCCCCAGCCTTGAAAGTGGAACAGTGATATTGTTCCACTCAAACAACACAGGGACTGCTAGTTTCTTCCTGTCACAGACCCTGGTTCAAAAAAATCCTGTTTTTGAAAATTCTGCCTTCAAACTTAGGTATGAGGACAAACTGCAAAGCTCTCTCTCTGGATAGCGATGCTCCATTTAGACTGGTTTTCTGCATCAGTGGGAAGCGTATGAAAACTAAGTACCTTGTTGTACTGGAAGCTCTGTACACTGAAACTTAAACTCTTTTTTCTCTGATATTCTCACCACTAATCAAAAACCACAACTTCAATATGGATAACGGAAGTGACTGGGTTGGCATTTCACCAGAAGTATGTCAGCACTATCGTGTACATGTAGCCTGTTCGCTTTGCGGGCAATTCTGTAATTTGCAAAATGCAAACTCACTAAACAATTTTTTCAGGAGGTTTTAAAGATTTTTTGGGGGGTGCAAAACAACGGAATATTGCTCCCTGCAGCCTCATTAACACTTCTGTATTTACCTGTGTTCACAGAGTTTTGAGAAATTGACTCTAAAATGTGTTTCACGATTTGTTTTGCAAATTGTTTTGTGAAATGAAACACTGAGTTTTGCTGCAAATTCAATACATAGTACATAGCTAGTATGAAAGTGCGCCATGTGTCTGACAGCAGCAAAACTGTCAGTACAGTATACAAAAAATGCAGCCAGCACCAGTTTAACGTGGGGAAAAGACAACACATAAGACAGCACATTGTGAATCAAAAAATACGCGTGTAAAGAGCACAGCAGTGAAAAGCACAAATAAAATTAATGCAGGCTGTGTACTTTGTATTGTAAGGTATGTGAAAACATTACATGCACTGAAAAAAACAGTCAACTTTCTTTATTCATGAATACATACTGTATGCTGTAAAACTGTGTGTGTTTGTGTGAGGTTCAATATGTGTGAGTGTGTGTATATGATTCAATCGATTCAAGTGTTTGTATGTGATTCAATATGTGCACCAGCATTTCAATATACAGTAGCTATATTCAAATGATACTTTTTCTTCCAAAAAGCACCTAATTTGTGGACAAGTACCACATTCCATCAATCCTTCCATGTTCTTTCTCGCATTTTCCAACATTATTGGGTCTGCAGAAGCACTACGAGTAAGCCACCTCTGTGTTTTTACATGCAGTTCACTCTGTGTACAATGTGCCACTTCACATGTTCTCCTTTGCCTATGTCAAACTCTTAGTGGCAGTGTACTTTATATTCTAAATGTGAGAAACAATTGAAATGCAAATTCAGGTGAGTTTATATAATTTTAACTAACTAAAATAAATGGAGCACTAGTAGTTTGCAGTTTTGTGTATAATCATTTTTACCGCATGCATAACAAAAATATGAATCATTATAAGTAATATTTTTGCTGTGATTATCGTACATTTTTCTGGAGGAGAATGAGAGAGCAATTTATATTTGAGTAGCAACATGCAATACATGCAAGTGTATGTATGTGATTCAGTACATGAGTCAGCATTTCAGTATAGCTATACTCAAATCATATTTTTTTTTCTACAAGGCAAATCATTCATGGCCATGGTTTCCTAATTTGACAGCAGCAGCAGCGATAGAATTGTGTAAAGAAAGGATCAGCTGTTAGCCCTATGGCAGCATTCTTTATTTGCCCAACATAGGGTTAATATACTGAAGGAGCTTCAATGTAGATACTGTAACAGTAGCACTGGTGTTAAAAGAAGAAAGGAGGAATGGAGATATAAACCTCTCTTCTATTGATTGTTAGGAAAAATGTAAGATCACTGCAGAATAAGATGGAATTAACTCTACTGGCAAAACCACAGATGGAATATCATGAGTGTAGCTTTATGAGAAATGGCTGGATGAAAATATTCTAAATTCACATATTGCCTTTAAAGAATTTACTATGTTACAAGCAGATTGAACATTCCTAACAATGCAGTAAGGTTAAAATAGGGGGGCTAGCTGTGCTTGTAAACAACAAATTGTGTAATGCTGGACATAGAGCAATTAAAAAGAAAATAAGATATCCAGACATTGAGATGCTGAGTTTTCTCACGCCATTCTGCTTGCGGTTTACATCCTATCCTCTGCAGTTCCACATTTACATGTGACATCATACACAAAACTGTTAGTAAATTTCAGATGCAGCACCCCAGTGCATTCATTGTAATCTCTGGAGACTTCACTCAGGAATCTCTCTTAGCAACCTTACATGTTTGATCAGTTTGTCAAGTGTAGCATACGAGATAACAGAACACTCAGCCTCTTACATGCAAATGTCAAAGGTACATACAGCCCTACTGCTCTTCCCCATCTTGGGAGATCGGGCCACAATCTCATTCATCTTATACGCCAGTATAAGCCTATTAAAGAGTCAGAGTTGCCTTACACTTAGTAAATACTTACACTTTCTTAATTTACTTATGAATACTTCTTGATATATATGTATTTGTACCTTGTTAGCATACTTGAGATTATTATAATTCTTGTTATATGTATATTTGTGCCTTCTTTTTCTACTGATATAACCCTGCAATTTCCTTCAGGATTAATAAAGTTTCTATCTATCTATCTATCTATCTATCTATCTATCTATCTATCTATCTATCTATCTATCTATCTATCTATCTATCTATCTAGTTCTGTAAATCCTTCAATTTTCACAAAGAAAATCCACTGTTCATTCTTCATCCTCTTTTTCCATCTCCACAGTTGTACTACCACATAACACATTGTGTCAGAAGGTAACACGATCCCCACCACACCACTATAACACTTTAATCACTTTGGTAACAACTAATAAAGGTATCTTTCTGAGGTGCTAAATCAATGTAACAATGATATTCAAAATATTCCCCAGTTTGACAAATTTCTACCTGAAATTTGTCTTATTTCAACCAGCGTGCCACACACCATTACTATGTCACAATGTTAACTACTAATGAATATATGAAAACAAAACTGCAAGATCTGATTTTAATGAAGTGACTTTAAAGCAATATTAAACTGTGAATAAATTAATAAAAAAATTAATAATTGAAATTTAAAAAATGATACTTAGGGGTAGGGCAGCATTTTTATCTGCTTTTTTCACCGTTTAGGATATTTTTCTGCTATTTTTCAGCTGCCCAAGAGCAAAGCACATTATGAATAGAGAGTATGCATGCATCTGGAGTCTCATGATGGTACATGAGTGAATTTTCATTTTAAGAGAGATAACAAAAGAACACTAGATAAGTCAGGTACATAGACACAGGGCCGTTTGAAGGAATTTGGGGGCCCCAAGCAAAATGGACATGGAGGCCCCCCGCACGCACGCACTCACGCAAAGGAACCACAGCATAGCCATACAGTACATATTTCTGCTAGCCTACCTGCTGCAAAATTGCACCATTTGTACAAGACAAGTAGAGCTATTTTATGTGTGTAATTTATCACTTACCACTGTCTGGTTTTTTCTTATCCTCCTCTTCCTTTCTCTTCTTTCTTTTTTGGCTTCCTGAAGCATAATTCCGCTTCATGACTGCCGAGGAAGTTTTGTATTTTGCCGGCAGCAGAGATTGCGTGGTTGGCTGGCTGCTGTCAGCGAGGGGAGCCCCCTTGAGGGGGATCCCGATAACAGTGTCATTGCACTTTACTGCATTCACTATCAATGGGGCGCTCACACAGTTTGTCGCTGCATTTTATTCTTAACCAGTCGTTGTCTTGGGGCCCCAGGCCAGTTCGGGGCCCCAAGCAATTGCTTGGTTTGCCTGCCTTGTCGCGACGGGCCTGCATAGACACAAGTTGGTGAGTGTTGACCCTAGGAGAAAGGCAAGGGTAAAAGAGCACACTTAAAGTGGGGGTCAATTTTCAGTAGATAGGTATTGCATTGATAGTTGCTTCGGATTAGAATGGAAGAAAGCATTATTCTGATGTTCCAGCCATAGCCCACTTCTATCACATCCACCAATCACTGATCACCGTTTAGGATCTTGATTTATTTGCCTTTTATGCATTTTGATAAACTTTTCTTAGCTGTAAATGCCTGGTTTAATCCTTGAAAACTAATGCAGTGGCATCCTGTGACATGATCGCACTAATAACTACATTTCCTATATGCAACTGTCCTCTGCTGTCATATATTGGAATGATGCAGCCAGTGGAGGGAGTTAAATGTATATGTGCTGATTTGAAGGTTGTGGTGACAGTTTCTGTCAGTGATTTCGCAAGAACAACACAATCTAACCAAACTTTTCTTATAACTCAAGTTAAATCTTCCACTTAATGACCAATTAAAGATGCAGTTTATCACAAGAAATTCAGGGCCTTCTGTTTTAGTAACAGCTAGCTGCAGATTACTCTTCCCACAATTTCAAAAAAAGAAAAGCTTGGTAAGTTATATTGCAGTTTCCTAGCTAAATATAACAAGTATTAGCTGTGTATTTTTAACTGTATTTTGTAGTTCTGCATGCATAAGTTTCAGAACATCTGTTTATCTGCCTATTTCTGCTTTGAGGAAACAGATATAGTAACAGAAATATCAATGCGTGATATGGTAAAGAGGCATCAACTGGTCGTCAAATTAGTATATTCAGTTACTCATCACCATCAGCTTGTTTCTTCTTGGTAAGGGAAACTGGTATGTTACATTCTCCTCGAAGACACAATAAAGTCTCAAAATTTAGTACTGGGAAAAAAACATTTTGATAGTGTAATCCTGGCATTTTGCACATGTATTTTTATTCCTGACACTGCAAGGAGTATTTTATTGTTTTGTCATCATAGAAAAGAATTAAATCTTCCTCCAATCACAATTTCTAGTTAAAGCAGAAGTCTTGTTTTTCAAGATTTAAATGTGATTGTGGTCTGTTGGTGAGGAAATTGTAATTCATCATGTTATCTACATACTGACTTTAAGTTAACACTCTTTCAATATTTGGCATCAAAACATTTTCATGGTCTGTAACCATGAACACTCTAAGAAGCCTCACTAAAATCTATTAATCATAATATGATTAATAATGTGATTCAAGAAATTTTCTTACTTGTAACAACATCCAACAACTGTAAAATAATTAATACAGATATACTAGTTTGTTTATTTTTCAAGAATTTTCTCAGAAGTTCATCTACGCTCTGACTGTCCTCTCACAACTACAAGTCTACTTGCCCAGTTCCACTCACTACACTTAGATGTTAGTCCCACACCACAAAAAATTGAGGAGGGTCCTGAAGATCCCACTGGATTTCCACAGAAATAAAAAAACAAAATTTACTCCAGTGTAACAGTGAACTTAAAAATATGTTTACCAAAGTTTCTTTGGTACACATAATGATTTTTGTACATTACTCAGGATTTGTTTTCAAGGCTTTGCAAGCTTGCTGTGGGCATGAAAATTTTTATTTGGTAGCACATACACTCAAGAGTAGGTCTTTTCACAAATGAAAATAATGACGTTTATTAGCAGATGAAAAATCTTAGTTGATATTAACAGTCTGTGCAGAAGCAAACACTATCATGTTCATGACTAAAACAATGTCATGGCAAAATCACTGTGCTTTAA
Source organism: Polypterus senegalus (assembly GCF_016835505.1). Classification (NCBI taxonomy): domain Eukaryota; kingdom Metazoa; phylum Chordata; class Cladistia; order Polypteriformes; family Polypteridae; genus Polypterus; species Polypterus senegalus. Next base: position 93,600,028 of record NC_053159.1, read on the forward strand.
CATTATTCTCGTATTGGTGCTTGGGAATTGCTGTCAAGGGCTTTAAATAAAAAAGTTTTACAATTGAATAATTTCTCGGAGCAACTATTTTTTAAAGTTAATGTTTGTTTTAACACATATACTAGGTTGCCTGGTTTCACAGGTACACCTAAATTTTATGAGGCTCACTGTAGGAGCTAATATTGACATTCCATCCTGCCACTGACCTCAGCTATATTCAGATGTATGCTTATTTTTAATATGAACATTTGAATCTTAATTTTTGGTTAATTTGATACCCATAACATAGAGAGTTAAAGGCTCTTCAGCACTGCCTATAAAATAATTGATGAAATTAGGATCATGCTGACATTTGAGATGGTCTCCCCTAGACTTTCTCGTATACTCAGATATGGAGATGGATATTTGAGGAGTAAACTGCAAGACAATTATTATATTTTTATATTATGTACATTAAAGAACCATTAACAACTAATTAAATCAAATTAATAACATACTGAACAATTATTATAAAAGTAAAGTTGAATAAATCGGATCCTGCAGCTGCATGAATAAATGGTAAAGCACCTCTTCCGGTTAATTAAAATAGCCCAAAGGTTGATGGAAATCTATGTTTTGTACCTAATACTTGTATGCAAAATTTGGTTGACCTAAGTGAAAGCATACTCAAGTTATCGTGTTTACATACACCCACAGACAAACAAACAGACACAATTCCAAAACTGGTATTTTTGGATTCAAGGATGTCTAAAACGACAAGATTCATCAAAATCTCGAAATGGAATTTTTGAAAGATTCCAGTACTTTCCCTATACTTAGAATACAAGAAAGCCAGGGAGGTGTAAAACGTCGAGATTCATCAAAATTTTGACATCAAATCTTTGGACGATTCCAATACTTTCCTTATCCTTTGTATACAAGAAAGTAAAAAAATTACTCTTTATGAAACAAGTAGACAGAGAGATGTGGAAAAGATAACCCAATAAGTACTCAAGTTTTGAGGGAGCTAGTTCAGTAAGTTACATTTATTTAAGACTAGCAAAATATCCGCGCTTCGCAGCGGCGAAGTACTGACTTAAAATTTTTATTAAGAAGAAAATTAAACCTTTTTAAACTGAGGGAAAATATGCCAATAATTATTTAAGGATCTCTTTGTATACCACATTGTGAGTTCGGCCCTCAGGTTGTAATATGACCAAGCTGTGCGCTGAGCTTACTCTTGAGCATGCAACGTACAGTTGGCCATGTGAAAAGTAATCTTGTCTGAAATCTCACAGCTTGGATTGCTGCTGTCATAATCGGTTTGAGTTTCATGGTTTGTTTCAATTACGACAGTATTTGCAGGACTTTTGTTGAAGTGACATTCGGCAACTGTCAAGTGTTGTAAGCATACAACCAGTTTCATCGATAACTTCACATCCTGCTTTTGAGAGTTTAAACATCCATAAACATCAAAGTGTCCACTACTGAAATCGTCACCTGTGAATCTATGATGTTTAAGAGGCATTGGTGGCTGTCGAAAGGTGTAAAATATTTGGCCATTTCGGTACACTTGAAAGCGACAACCGAACAATTCAGCGGCAGCCATCAACTCACATGCAGAACCATAGGTGAAGGGCTTAAGCATTTCACTCTTCTAGTGCTCCTGTGTAGAATAATTATCTCTTGTACCGTCATCAGTCCACACCTTGAACCTGTCCCAGTCATTCAATACATAAGACACAATGTTCCTCCGGATATCAAGAGTGAGCCTGATATGGCCGTTCAATATGTAACAAAGAGAATGGAAAAGGTAAGTGCCATCTTCGGGCATGGAAACCACTCGGTAAGTGACAGTTCTTTGATCGATGGTGATCACCTCGATAGACATGTTAATGGGGGTACGGTTGGAATGATAAAGGAAATGGATACCTGAACAATGTAAAGTAAGTCTAAAATACCTACACAATAACTATAATCGTAATAAACGAACAATAAAACAGCAGAGAAGCCGTGGATTAAATAAAAAGGCTGTAGTTATCAGCAGGGAGACGTGAATCCCGTGGCAAAGCAAGGAAGGGAATGTAAAGACCAGAGAGACGGACGGCCTTATATAGGCAGGCAGCCAACAACGTGGTAGGCATTGGGATGGGAGACCCAACGCCGCCTCACACGGTGACCGAGCTGCAGGCTATGGACGTATATATGTACGTAAGTAGGATTCAGTTAGCGTTGGGAACCCGCGTACCAAATTTCTTGAAGATGGGCCCATAAGTAACAAAGACCGTTGAAAAGTTCAATATGGCGGCCGACAGTGGCATTATACCACCGAAATAAGAACCAAATTTCAGCCTTCTACCTACTTGGGAAGTTGGAGAATTAGTGACGTTGGAAAGTTGAATATGGCGGCTGACAGTGGCGTCATACCAAAATAAGTACGTACATTGGTTTCGGTTAGTGCAGCGAAGCCGCCTACCAAATTTCGTGAAGATGGGGCCATAAATAAAAAAGTTCAACGTGGCGGACGTTGTCAACCGTTATGACCGTTACGCGTAGAATTTCGAAATGAAACCTGGTTAACTTTTGTAAATAAGCTGTAAGGAATAAGCCTCCCAAATTTCAGCCTTCTACCTACAAGGGAAGTTGGAGAATTAGTGATGAGTGAGTGAGTGAGTGAGTGAGTGAGTCAGTCAGTCAGTCAGTCAGTGAGGGCTTTGCCTTTTATTAGTATAGATTGTAAATACGATACTAGAATTACAATTCCTTTGTTTAAAATACATTGATTTTGCACAAATAAGCAATATGTTTTTATGTGAGAGTTCAAATAAATAAAATAAAACAGTAGTTTAGTATAAGTCATGTTGTCGTATCTCTTCCAGTTAGGTCTAAGCAAGGTGCTTTAAGGTCATCATCTAAATGACATCCATTGATACATATAATTCCTTTGAGTTGGAGTAATCCTTAAAGTGAAAAAATAACAGATAGATACTAGTATCCGCAGATATTCAAAATTTCAATATTAGCATGAGAAAAGCAAAAATGGTATCATGCCATATGTAATATATTGTGTTGTATTCATTGTATGTTGTTGATATAATGCTACTGTCACTAAGCTTTGGACAACATGTCTGTAAGAATCTCATTGTATTATGTGTTCAAGAAAGCATATTTATCACTGATATTTGGCAGCATCAAAATCAAGTTCTAAGCAAGAGACTCACTAAGTATCTCAAGAGGGAAGCTCAACTGAAGCAACAGAAGCACAATTCTTACCAGCTGCTTGTTGAAGTTCTGTACACTTTCTTCAAACATCTCATCTTTTGTCTCATCTGCTTTGCCCAGCTTCTGCATCACCTGAAATCAAAGAAGCAGCTTAGATTAGGGTGATCTAAAATAACAACTCCATTATTTTCAGCATTTAATATGGGTTTCATCTCACACTTTTAAAAATCCAAAGAAGCTGAAACTCATCTGTCGATCATCTGCTGATGATGATCAAGCCCACTGATTAAGGGGCTTTTTTATCTGCCGTTACAGATTGGATAAGAATAAAAGTCAACAGGGTTTGCAAGCTGTTAACCACAGACTGGTACACAGTTTCAAGGCATTCCACCAGCAAGATATAAACAGCAACAATGTCAGATTATTTCAATTACTCTGTCTTTCTTGAACACCTTGACCTTATCATAGCTAGAGACTTTACTACTCTTCAAGTCCCAAGTGCCTTCCTTAATTTCTTTTTATTCAAGTTTACTCTTGTTTCCATCAAAGAAGAAGGCCCCAGGGGTAACCAGGATGTGAGGCTTGAAATCACCAAGACTGCTGCTCCCAGAATACATAACACAGCACAAGGATTCTTTTACTGAGATTCTTCTGGAGCTATGTGTTGTAGCTCACATTTTGTGGTCCATGAAGTAGTGGTTGGTACTGTAAGGTGAGATCTGTTAGCTGCAGAGCAGTTTTATCTTCGCTTTGTTTCGTACTTCCGAACCTGCAACACCTTTCTAACCACATGAAAAAACAACTTAACCACACAAAGATTAAAGTGTTTGACTTGTTGGCCTCGTTTCCTGTCTCAAACTCTTTTAACCATGAACATAAAACATTTATATCTCCAGCACAGATGATCTTTTTGAGATTTTTTTGCTATCCACTTTCTTGTTAATATTATCAGACTACAGTTGGGGAAAAAAATTGTGCTGTGAATCTTTGGAATATAACAGGCACCATGAATACCCTGACATCTTATCTTTTCAAAAACAGTTTTTAGGATACTGCAAATTTTAAGTCCTAGAAGTGCTGTTGAGTTAAAAATAATATGCCATTATCTCTTAGATTTTCCGCTTACTTTTTGACCCAATTCGTTTTGGGAAAGAAAGCATCTGAGGGTTTCAAGCTAAAGTTTACCTTTATTCAATAATAACTGCTGACCAAGAGTGCATAGAAGAATGTCAATGCATGCTATACAAGTGACAATAAACTTGAACTAAGATGAATTCTGTGCCTTACTTATCCCCCGGAGTGCTAGACGGCAACTCCCCTCAGTTACACCAGCGCCTTGGATACCCGCGGAGCTCCATGGGAGTTGCGGTTGGACACAGTCCTGTTGGGTTCTGTGGGGGTGGCCAGGGGGGAGCTGCAGAGCCCTACTTTGGGCATCCACCACACCTGGGAGTGATTCCAGGCCTCCCTAACAAGCCACCTGGAATGCTCCCAGGTGCAGCTTAAAAGGAGCCAACTCACTTCACTCAGGGAGCCAGAGTCAGGAGGTAGAGGGCAAAGGTTGCCAAAGGAGGAGTGGAGGCAGAAAGAGGAAGAAATAAAAAAAGTGCTGTATGTTGTACACATTGTACTGTGCTGCTTGTGAGAGCAGTTTGGGAAGCTTTCCCACTGAAAGTGAAGTGTGTTGTGCTTGAACTTGGGCCTGGCGTCTGCTTGTGTCAGGTTTGGGTGGCTAGAGTGCCCCCATGTGGTCATATTCATTTACACTTAGAACCCAAACTTGTCCTTGAAGCTGTGCAGTCACTTAGTTTCTGATGTTGCAAATGCTACAAACAAATCAAACACACTGCAAAAGCCCTACTCTCTTATTTATGTCTTTCTAAACAGGAAAACCATTTATATACTGTAATTATAAACTGTCACTAACAAATGGCAGCTAAGACTGCAGGGCTATTAGCCCATTCTGAAAATACACTGCCTCAAGAACAGTGCTTATTGTCCTCAGCTTATATTGCAAAGTGGAAAACTAGCTACAGCCTAGTACAAACACGAGCACTTGTACAATGCCGGGGTAAAGTAATCTCATGTATAAAGCTGAATGTCCAGTATGCTGGTTTGTGAGTAAATTCAACAATTGTATTTCATGTTCCCACAGAACTAATCCTAGCCCAACAAGACTTGAAAGATCTTCAGGCCCCATCTAGTGAGTGGTAAATACTCAGTTAAAGATTTACTCAGTAACAATAGTGCAGAAATGCATATCTCCCATCCATCCATTATCCAACCCGCTATATCCTAACTACAAATGGTTTTACAAACTGTATGAGACAGCATGAATGCAGAATTATCAAGCAATGTTCTACCAGTAAATCAAAAATAAACTGATAGTTAGAATTTAAAGATAGCTCTGACATACTAAGCAGCTGCTGTACATACCTCAGTGTACTGATGGGTGCTTTAATAAACAGTCTTGTTAAACATAACACAAGGCATTTGTCAGCTAAGGTTCACTGCTGACCCTCAGACAGCATGGCAATGCAGCAAACAGAATGGTGCATTGAAAAATGATGATGATGATGATGTTGTATCAACTAAAAAATATTTTATTGATGGATACTTTTGGTAGATTTTTTAAGAGAATTCATACACATAGACAATGGTTAGAATTCATGGTGTTAGCCATTGTACCCGTGTGCTGCCCTAAATATGCAATAAATTTAAAACAAATGTATACTGCATGCACCCTTGTGAGCAGAGGCCATCGTTAAGGTCTTCAAATGAAAAAAATTTGATGTGCCCAACACATGAATTTTGCCTTACAAAACACACAATAGTTATCTCCATGGGGCAAAATCTTAGTAACACTTTAGATGAGGTACTGCAAAAATGAATCTATTACTTATTTACTCATGCAACTAGACCTTAACAAAGGCTTCTTTTTGTCTTCATAACATGTACAAAGCATCAGGTAAATGGTTATTCATTTGTGTAAAAGATGCATTTTTGCAGTAACTAAACTAGCTAAAGTAATAGGCTTCTAGTATTTTCCAGTACATAGTGTGGCCTCCAGGGGGCGTTGCAGCTCCCCAAATGCCCAACACAAACAGGCTTGGGCACTGCAGCTCCCCAAACGCCCAATACAAACAGGCTTGGGCACAACGCTTCCCTCAGGGTTGTTTTTATTTTACTTTTATTGAATTTATTTAAAGCAACATTAATTAATGTAACATTCCATACAATCAAGTCAAACTTAAAACTAAATTCAATTCAACAACCTCCCATGAGAAAGAGAGAAAGGCTAACAGCCACAGTAAAACTTTTGAGAGTAGTATAGAGGGAAAGGAGTTTTTCTCCACAATATAAGTGCTTATTCTAAAATATTATTGATTAGATCCTGCCAGGTTTTTAAAAAGTTTTGAAAAGATCCTCTAAGATCCTCTTGATTTTTTCCAATTTTAAGTAGTATATAAAATCAGTTATCCACTGACTTAACAGAAGTGGCCTTCGAATTCTTCCAGATGAGGAAGATTCTACATGTTAATAGTGAAGTAAAGGCAGTTACAGTTTGTTTGTCCTTCTCCACTTTAAGTCCATCTGGGAGTATACAAAACACAGCTATTAATGGAAAGGGTGTCTGATAGACATTTAACATTTTTTTGTCCAGAATGATGTTAATTTAGTACATGCCCAAAACATGTGGTCCAGTGAAGCTGGAGCTTGATTGCAATTTTCACAGGTTGGATTTTGCCCTGGAAACATTTTGGACAATTTTAAATTCTGTGCATGGCTGACTTCTACTCCTTTTCTGAAATGTTGAGTAAGAGATCCTTTTCCCGCTGTACTTTGAGATCTTTAAAAGAAAGGGACTTTAAACTAGAATCCCTGAAGCCTACGAAAAAAACTCATAATCCTGGGCCACCTTAAACTCCTTCACACCTTTCCATTAGCATCTTTTGTTTTGCAAATGTGTTGATCAGCACCAGCAGCAGGCAGCCTGCTATCCCATCCCCCTACTGACACAGCTTATCATATGCAAAGTTCTCCCGGCTCAAGTTTGTTTATCTGGGTGTGAGGTGCCTTGAATTGTGTAGGGTAAATAATATATCGTTATTTAGAACACATACTGTACATTTCATGTGTGTTCCATGTCTACAACGATCTGTGTAAATGTAGGATTACGGGAAATGTGAGGCACTTAAAATGTTGAACACATAACTAGAACAGAAACTTTTTTTTATGTTCTACTGATTACTGACCAAATGCTGACATGAAGTGTATAATGTGTGAAGACTGAAGTCCAAATATTAAATAAACACTTTCACAATAGACACAAATATAGCAAAACAAGTGCACCTTTTTTCAAGAATTTAACCAAAGGAAAAGAAATTGGGATAGGGTACGACACACACATCCACATATAAATCTGCTTGGCTGGTGTAAAGGTAAGAACTGCTGTCTGCAAGTCAAGAGGTGGCAGGTTTGATCCCAGGGCTTTCATGCATTAACTGTTTTGAGTAGTATAGTGTCTATAAAAACATACATTTGATTTATTTGAGTCTGTAACAGCCAGTGTAAATGTATGGTATTTGTAAAAGTTAGTGTTTTGTTTCATTATTCACTTTTATTCTCTGAGTCACGTTCATGCTTCCCCCAATCTGACACTGTTAGTTTTCAAATAAAGACATACTATAACAGAGGTGAACTTAGATGAGGATGAGGGTTCTACATCAGAGAAAGAAAACAGAAGCCCTCCCCGCAAGAAACATCCAGTCACACATAAGAACAACACAGCTGCACCAGGTATATAGGCGAAAGATGGCACCGTTTGGATACAGCAAGAGGTCAGGCATCATCCTGCCAGTGAGTTTACCACAGAAGTCCTTCAACAAAACAGCAGGACCTACAGTGCTCTCCAAGGTATCGTGCAAAGATCTGTTTGCGATTATGTTTCATTATGGTCTTTATATAAAAAACATTTATATGTTACTTATATAAAAGCCAGATCGAATATTATTTATCTTGATTTATTTACTTATCTTCCTGCAGCGTAAAGTCACAAGTAGACTGCAGAGCTTCCTATGCTTGATCAACATGGGCATGCTGACAAAGTACATGTGCATTTCCACTCCTTATTCAGGAAAAGATCCCAGTCGTCCCATGGGAGAAATATTTAATCCAACTTGCAATGATAAAAGGGAAAGTGTCCAATCTAATGTTGTTTGCTAGAGAATTCATTGGAAAAAGCACACTTTTGTAATTTTGAGTCCAGATATCTTTTGAAATTCTGCTGGTACAGTTAGGGCTGCAATCACTGAATTGTGCGAGTCTAATGTATACAGTACTAAATTATATGCGTATAGTGATATTTTCTGTTCATTGATGCATTTCAAAATTGAACAGCCAATGGCTCCATGGTGATTGCAAATAGCAGTGGTGACAAGGGGCATCCTTGTCTAGTTCTGCGTTCTAGTTTGAAGTAGTCTGAGATGGTGTTATTAATACAAACTGAAGCTTCTGAACTGGTATACAGTAGTACAATGCACATATGTTAGGGACAAACCCAAATTTATGCAAAGTGGTGAATAGGTAATCCCATTTAACCATATCAAATGCTTTCTCTGCATCCAAAGATTATAAGATCTCTGGAGTGTTGGACTTTATGGGTGAATATATTACATTAAATAGGCATCGAGGATTAGAAGCCAAATGTCTAACTTTAATAAATCCAGTTTGGTATTTTGATATTTCTGAAGGGAGTACTTTCTCAGTCCTTCTAGCCAGGACTTTGGAGAGTATATTAACATCATTATTCAGAAGTGAGATTGGTCTGTATGATGCACATTGTAATAAGTCCTTGTTTTTCTTAGGAAAAACAGTAATTATTCCTTGGCAAAAAGTTTGAGGTAGAATTTTATTGTTTCTGGCGTCTATAAATGTTGCTAATAAAAGGGGAGCTAATTTGACTGAATAGCTATACTAATAAAAGGCAAAGCCCTCACTGACTGACTGACTGACTGACTGACTGACTGACTGACTGACTCACTCACTCACTCACTCACTCACTCACTCACTCATCACTAATTCTCCAACTTCCCGTGTAGGTGGAAGGCTGAAATTTGGCAGGCTCATTCCTTACAGCTTACAAAAGTTAAATTCTACGCGTTATGGTCATAACTGGAACCTATTTTTTCGTCCATATACTGTAATAGACTGCAACTCGATGGCCGTGGGAGGCGGAGATGAGTCTTGCGTCTGGCATCATCACGCCTCTCACGTAATGCCACGCCTCCCACGTAATTGAGCGCCTGCCCATATAAGGCCGTCCCTCAGCGGCAATCCAATAGAAACACTCTGACACTAAAAATTCAGATGAAGATAAGATGGTCAGGGTGGTGTTTGACACAAACTCAGCGAAACTGCGAGAGAAACTTTTAAGTGCCGGGTCTTAGCTAACATTAAGTAAAGCCATGGACATCGCAAGATCGCACGAGATAGCACAGGCACAGCTCAGAAGCTTCAATGCATGTACTCCAAGCGGCTCACATGAACTGACTATGAACGCAGTACGCAGAGAACAAGCAAGACCTCTAAAGAGCGCGGAGACTTTTGATCACGTGAACGTGTCTGCAAAAAGTGGCGTTTCCTGCACTGTAAAAATACTATAAAAGTCGGGCAGCCGGCGCGCGCGTGTGTAGCTGTGCCAGCCTTTGAGACGCTGACTGCGCTTCTGCCTTAAGTGAAAGTAAACACTTTTAATTTTTTTTTTTTTTTAATTTTTTGTCTGAGCTATAGCCCAGACAACTGCAAACACGGGATCCCATATCTAGACCGCGGAAAACTAATATTAAGGCGCTTCGCACTTTCTTTTGCACGTATACGATTATGAGGTCGTCAGGTCGGATTATGAAGACACGCACAGGAGTTGAGGACCGACAGTGCCATCCCGGCCAGTTAATGGCAGGGCCGTCTCTCCAGTCTACACGAGACCCACCGCAACGCTCATGTCGTCAGTGAAGACGTCTCTCTACACTATATAAAACAAAAAGGCAAGTTTTCTTTCTTTATACCTTTTTTCCTTTTATCCCAAACCAAAGCCTTTCTCTCTTAACACTGCAGAGGACACAAAACTAATTTTCTTTAATTGCTAGTACTGCCGGTAAGGCACATTACCACAGGCAGAAATTTGGACGTTCACATACAAAATGTAATTTTTATACCACAGCCATCGTGTAGCGCCTTTCAAAAGGGATCAACTACCAAGAGATGATCCATATACAGTACATTTTAGCTGCTGTTAGTACTACTTACCTGTTATGTTATACCATCTTTAAAATGTAGTTTACCCGAAACCACTCGAGTGGTGCTCAATTTATCTTTACTTCTTAAAACGTTGATGTTTTACTTTAAATAACATAGACTACATTTTTTTCCCTTGCACTCAGTGACCAAAGCTATACACACACATATAGACACATACATATATATACACATATATATATATATACCTGTGTGTATATATATATATACAGTGGTGTGAAAAACTATTTGCCCCCTTCCTGATTTCTTATTCTTTTGCATGTTTGTCACACAAAATGTTTCTGATCATCAAACACATTTAACCATTAGTCAAATATAACACAAGTAAACACAAAATGCAGTTTTTAAATGATGGTTTTTATTATTTAAGGAGAAAAAAAATCCAAACCTACATGGCCCTGTGTGAAAAAGTAATTGCCCCCTTGTTAAAAATAACCTAACTGTGGTGTATCACACCTGAGTTCAATTTCCGTAGTCACCCCCAGGCCTGATTACTGCCACATCTGTTTCAATCAAGAAATCACTTAAATAGGAGCTGCCTGACACAGAGAAGTAGACCAAAAGCACCTCAAAAGCTAGACATCATGCCAAGATCCAAAGAAATTCAGGAACAAATGAGAACAGAAGTAATTGAGATCTATCAGTCTGGTAAAGGTTATAAAGCCTTTTCTAAAGCTTTGGGACTCCAGCGAACCACAGTGAGAGCCATTATCCACAAATGGCAAAAACATGGAACAGTGGTGAACCTTCCCAGGAGTGGCCGGCCGACCAAAATTACCCCAAGAGCACAGAGACGACCCATCCGAGAGGTCACAAAAGACCCCAGGACAACGTCTAAAGAACTGCAGGCCTCACTTGCCTCAATTAAGGTCAGTGTTCACGACTCCACCATAAGAAAGAGACTGGGCAAAACGGCCTGCATGGCAGATTTCCAAGACGCAAACCACTGTTAAGCAAAAAGAACATTAGGGCTCGTCTCAATTTTGCTAAGAAACATCTCAATGATTGCCAAGACTTTTGGGAAAATACCTTGTGGACTGATGAGATAAAAGTTGAACTTTTTGGAAGGCAAATGTCCCGTTACATCAGGCGTAAAAGGAACACAGCATTTCAGAAAAAGAACATCATACCAACAGTAAAATATGGTGGTGGTAGTGTGATAGTCTGGGCTTGTTTTGCTGCTTCAGGACCTGGAAGGCTTGCTGTGATAGATGGAACCATGAATTTTACTGTCTACCAAAAAATCCTGAAGGAGAATGTCCGGCCATCTGTTCGTCAACTCAAGCTGAAACGATCTTGGGTGCTGCAACAGGACAATGACCCAAAACACACCAGCAAATCCACCTCTGAATGGCTGAAGAAAAACAAAATGAAGACTTTGGAGTGGCCTAGTCAAAGTCCTGACCTGAATCCAATTGAGATGCTATGGCATGACCTTAAAAAGGCGGATCATGCTAGGAAACCCTCAAATAAAGCTGAATTACAACAATTCTGCAAAGATGAGTGGGCCAAAATTCCTCCAGAGCGCTGTAAAATACTCATTGCAAGTTATCGCAAACGCTTGATTGCAGTTATTGCTGCTAAGGGTGGCCCAACCAGTTATTAGGTTCAGGGGGCAATTACTTTTTCACACAGGGCCATGTAGGTTTGGATTTTTTTTCTCCCTAAATAATAAAAACCATCATTTAAAAACTGCATTTTGTGTTTACTTGTGTTATATTTGACTAATGGTTAAATGTGTTTGATGATCAGAAACATTTTGTGTGACAAACATGCAAAAGAATAAGAAATCAGGAAGGGGGCAAATAGTTTTTCACACCACTGTATATATATACAGTAATCCCTCGCTATATCGCGCTTTGACTTTCACGGTTTCACTCTATCGTGGATTTTAAATGTAAGCATATCTCTATATATATTACGGATTTTTCGCTGGTTCGCGGATTTCTGCGGACAATGGGCCTTTTAATTTAGGTTACATGCTTCCTCAGTTTGTTTGCCCAGTTGATTTCATACAAGGGACGCTATTGGTGGATGGCTTAGAAGCTACCCAACCAGAGCATGTATTAGATATTAACTAAAACTCCTCAATGATATGCTTCCTGCGCAGTGCTTGATTGTTTGCTTTTCTTGGTCTCTCACCCTCTCTGACATTCTCTGCGCCTGACGGAGGGGCTGTTTGCACAGAGGATACGGACGCTCCTCTACAAAATGCCACTTTATCGTGGTGCTTCGGCATACTTAAAAGCACAAATTGATTTTGTGATTGTTTGCTTTTCTTATCTCGCGCTCTCTCTCTCTGACATTCTCTGCTCCTGACGGCGCTCCTTTGAAGAGAAGATATGCTTGCATTCTTTTAATTGTGAGAAAGAACTGTCATCTCTGTCTTGTCATGGAACACAGTTTAAACTTTTGACTAAAGGGTGTTATTTCATGTCTAGAGGGCTCTAATAATGTTAAGTGTGGGAGAGTTTATAAGGCCTTAAAATATATAAAAATAACCATACAAACATATGGTTTCTACTTCGCGGATTTTCACCTATCGCGGGGGGGGTCTGGAATGCAACCCCAGCGATCGAGGAGGGATTACTGTATATATATATATATATATATATTATATATACTGTATATATATACACACACATACATACACACACACACATATATATAATTTGTGTCTGTGTGTATGTATGTATGTATGTATGTGTGTGTATATATAATGTAGATAGGTGTGTATATATATATATGTATTTGTGTATATATATTTATATGTGTATATGTATATATGTAGATATATGTATATATATATGAAGATATGTATGTGTGTGTATATATATATATATATATATATGTATATGTATATGTATATGTAGACTCAAACCGATTATGACAGCAGCAATTAGGGAATCCATTTCCGGATGGTTTTATCCATTCCCGGGAATTCGGGAATCCCGCATGTCATTTCCGGGTAGGGATAACACAGTGCACGGGCATCTCACATGTGAACGGTTTTAGAACGACTGACACTTATTTTTAATAAAACTACTGCAGTATGTTGACACCAATAAAAGACTAACCTTATCTACAAGCAGTTCATGCTGTCATATAAGTACATGTATCTAGTTCAGGAGTGCCTAATGCGTCGATCACGATCGACCAGTAGATAGCGTTGCATTCAAAAAAAATTTTTTTTTTTAAACTTTAGTCTATCATATATCCTCCCTATGGCATTTGCCACTTGATTGACATACAGGCCAGTCTGAGATCTCCTTTCTTCTAAGACACTGGTCATCCTGAACGCACGATGAAACGCGCGAGCTACTGCAAAACTCCGGCTGTGATCTAGTTAGCCTTCCAATTTATATCGACTAAAGAAGAGATTTTAAAAAAAATTGTTTGGGGAGGGTATGGGCTTTATGTGTTTTAGAAGAGGATTTTTTTTCTATCACAATGTCACAATCGAAGTGCGTTTGTCTAATCTGTCAATCTATCGCTGCTATTCCAAAGAAGGAAAATGTGGAAAGGCACTTTCGAACTGTTCATAAAAACTACGAAACTGACTTCCTTCCGAAAAGCGATCTGAGAAAGAAAAAAGAGAGGGAACTAAAATCGCAGTTAATAGGACAGCCGTCATTTTTCACTCAGCTGAATTCAAAAGCTCCTTGACTGCATTATTCGGCGGCTCTACTTATTTATGTGAGTCAGCCTTTTCCCACATGAAGATTATTAAATCCAAATACTGTAGTGACCAGAAATGTATTGAATTGCTATTGTGCCATAAAGGTTATTCAGTTATGCAAGGTACGACAACATATACAGTATTTTATGTATAAAGTATACTCAGTGTGTATATATATACAGTGGTGTGAAAAACTATTTGCCCCCTTCCTGATTTCTTATTCTTTTGCATGTTTGTCACACAAAATGTTTCTGATCATCAAACACATTTAACCATTAGTCAAATATAACACAAGTAAACACAAAATGCAGTTTTTAAATGATGGTTTTTATTATTTAGGGAGAAAAAAAATCCAAACCTACATGGCCCTGTGCGAAAAAGTAACTGCCCCCTGAACCTAATAACTGGTTGGGCCACCCTTAGCAGAAATAACTGCAATCAAGCGTTTGCGATAACTTGCAATGAGTCTTTTACAGCGCTCTGGAGGAATTTTGGCCCACTCATCTTTGCAGAATTGTTGTAATTCAGCTTTATTTGAGGGTTTTCTAGCATGAACCGCCTTTTTAAGGTCATGCCATAGCATCTCAATTGGATTCAGGTCAGGACTTTGACTAGGCCACTCCAAAGTCTTCATTTTGTTTTTCTTCAGCCATTCAGAGGTGGATTTGCTGGTGTGTTTTGGGTCATTGTCCTGTTGCAGCACCCAAGATCGCTTCAGCTTGAGTTGACGAACAGACGGCCGGACATTCTCCTTCAGGATTTTTTGGTAGACAGTAGAATTCATGGTTCCATCTATCTCAGCAAGCCTTCCAGGTCCTGAAGCAGCAAAACAACCCCAGACCATCACACTACCACCACCATATTTTACTGTTGGTATGATGTTCTTTTTCTGAAATGCTGTGTTCCTTTTACGCCAGATGTAACGAGACATTTGCCTTCCAAAAAGTTCAACTTTTGTCTCATCAGTCCACAAGGTATTTTCCCAAAAGTCTTGGCAATCATTGAGATGTTTCTTAGCAAAATTGAGACAAGCCCTAATGTTCTTTTGCTTAACAGTGGTTTGCGTCTTGGAAATCTGCCATGCAGGCCGTTTTTGCCCAGTCTCTTTCTTATGGTGGAGTTGTGAACACTGACCTTAATTGAGGCAAGTGAGGCCTGCAGTTCTTTAGACATTGTCCTGGGGTCTTTTGTGACCTCTCGGATGAGTCGTCTCTGCGCTCTTGGGGTAATTTTGGTCGGCCGGCCACTCCTGGGAAGGTTCACCACTGTTCCATGTTTTGCCATTTGTGGATAATGGCTCTCACTGTGGTTCGCTGGAGTCCCAAAGCTTTAGAAATGGCTTTATAACCTTTACCAGACTGATAGATCTCAATTACTTCTGTTCTCATTTGTTCCTGAATTTCTTTGGATCTTGGCATGATGTCTAGCTTTTGAGGTGCTTTTGGTCTACTTCTCTGTGTCAGGCAGCTCCTATTTAAGTGATTTCTTGATTGAAACAGGTGTGGCAGTAATCAGGACTGGGGTGGCTACGGAAATTGAACTCAGGTGTGATACACCACAGTTAGGTTATTTTTAACAAGGGGGCAATTACTTTTTCACACAGGGCCATGTAGGTTTGGATTTTTTTCTCCCTAAATAATAAAACCATCAATTAAAAACTGCATTTTGTGTTTACTTGTGTTATATTTCACTAATGGTTAAATGTGTTTGATGATCAGAAACATTTTGTGTGACAAACATGCAAAAGAATAAGAAATCAGGAAGGGGGCAAATAGTTTTTCACACCACTGTAGATTTGAAATAGTTTTATTGTCAAATAATGCAAAGAGTACGCGACACGTGTTTCGCCCTAATTCTGGGCTCATCAGGTGTACACATTCACTGAACCTCGGACGTCAGCGCTAGAGGCGAATATATATACTTTTTAATATAGGTAGATCATTTCGACCTGGTTATTTTAAAAGTAGCTTGCAAGCCGAAAAACTGTGGGCACCCCTGATCTAGTTATTTGTGGTAATAAGAGCGTAGAAAGTATAACTTATCCAGCGTGCGGTCGTCCAGGTGAGCGCGTACTTTGTACAGAGTACGGCAGCTGCTGAGAAAGCACGCTTTGCCTCCATTGAAGTAGGCAGCACAGTCATTAGATACAGATACACTTGTTCTAAACAATGCCCGCACTTGCTGCTGCTGTGAAACACCACCATTTCAACTGTTACTGATGCATCCAGTTTCTTGTCATCATTCTGTGATGGCAAGTTTCTTGGCACAGATAATGCGGATGGAACAGACTGACGCATTTCAATTTCAAGTTGCTGTTCAAAGCTGTTGTCTGACAAACGTCAATGAAGTCTACAGTTTTCAACTATAACTCTGTTATTTCTTGATAGATTTTTACACTTTTACACGCTATATATGCGAACTTGGCCGTTCCCGGGAATTACAGCAGTTTCATTCCCGGGAATGCAGAAATGAAAAATGTCCGGGAATCCTTTACCGGGAGCCCGGGATTGGATTCCCTAGCAGCAATCCAAGCTGTGAGAAAACACTAAAAAGGAGGTGTGTCAGACGTCGTGGTACATTTCTGATGCAGCTTGACGAAAACAACTTCATGATGCTGCCGCCAAATACACAAAACAATTACTTTGACAATAATGTTACGTTATTTTTAAAATGTTTCCTTTTCTTTTTCATAACCTCTTTAACACACGACTTCTCTGCTGTGAAGCGCGGGTATTTTGATATATATATACATATATATATACACAGTATATATACACAGTATATATATATATATATATATATATATATATATATATATATATATATATATATATATATATACTGTATATTGTGGCATCTGGCCGGGGCAGCGCCCCGGTGCCTGAATATCCCTGGAGCACAGCACTTCCGCCACACCAGGAAGTGCTGGGGGGAAGACGACTGGGGACACCCGGACGGCTTCCGGGTGCGCAGCCGGCACTTCTGCCACACTGGGGCGTGTCTACGGAGGAGTGCGGGAAGCAGCTGGAGCCCATCCGGGTTCCTATTTAAGGGGCCGCCTCCCTTCAGTCGAAAGCGAAAGTCGGGTGGAAGAGGACGGAGCTAGAGAGAGGTGGCCAAGAGAGAGGCACAAAGACTGTGATGCCTGGACATATATATATACTGCTCAAAAGAGTATAGCATAAAGTCAATGAAACTTATGGGATATTAATCTGGTCAGTTAAGTAGCAGAGGGGGTTGCTAATCAGTTTCAGCTGCTGTGGTGTTAATGAAATTAACAACAGATGCACTAGACAGGCAACAATGAGATGACCCCCAAAACAGGAATGGTTTTATAGGTGGAGGCCACTGACATTTTTCCCTCCTTATCGTTTCTGTCTGTTTTTTCACTAGTTTTGCATTTGGCTACAGTCAGTGTCACTACTTGTAGCATGAGGCGATACCTGGACCCTACAGAGGTTGCACAGGTAGTCCAACTTCTCCAGGATGGCACATCAATACGTGTCATTGCCAGAAGGTTTGCTGTGTCTCCCTGCACAGTCTCAAGGGCATAGAGGAGATTCTAGGAGACAAGCAGTTACTCTAGGAGAGCTGGAGAGGGCCATAGAAGGTCCATAACCCATCAGCATTACCGGTATCTGCTCCTTTGGGCAAGGAGGAACAGGATGAGCACTGCCAGAGCCCTACAAAATGGCCTCCAGCAGGCCACTGGTGTGAATGTCTCTGACCAAACAACCAGAAAGACTTCATGAGGGTGACCCAAGGGCCCCATGTCCTCTAATGGGCCCTGAGCTCACTGCCCAGCAGCATGCAGCTCGATTGGCATTCGCCATGGAATACCAGAATTGGCAGATGCACCACTGGTGCCCTGTGCTTTTTACAGATGAGAGCAGGTTCACCCTGAGCACGTGACAGAAGTGAAAGGGTCTGGAGAAGCAATGGAGAACATTATGCTGCCTGTAACATCATTCAGCACGAGCAGTTTGGTGGTGGGTTAATGATTATCTGGGGAGGCATATCCATGGAGGGTCACACAGACCGCTACAGGCTTGACAAAGGCACCTTGGCTGCCATTAGGTATCAGGATGAAATCCTTGGACCCATTGTCAGACCCTATGCTGGTACAGTGGCTCCTGGTGCACGACAATTCCTGGCCTCATGTGGTGAGAGTATGCAGGCAGTTCCTGGAGGATGAAGGAATTGATACCATTGACTGGCCACCACACTTTCCTGACCTAAATCCAATAGAACACCTCTGGGACATTATGTTTTGGTCCATCCAATGCCACCAGGTTGCACCTCAGACTGTCCAGGAGCTCAGTGATGCCCTGGTCCAGATCTGGGAAGAGATCCCCCACAACACCATCTGTCATCTCATTAGAAGCATGCACCGATGTTGTCAGGCATGTATACAAGAACACAGGGGCCATACAAAGTGCTGCGTACAATTTTGAGTTGCTGCAATTAAATTTTGGCAAAATGGACTAGCCTGCCACATAATTTTTTCACTCTGATTTTTGGGGCATCTTTGAATTCAGGGCTCTGTAGGTTGATCATTTTCATTTCCATCAAACGATGTGGCATCCTTTCGCTCCTAACACATTACCCAGTCTATATCAGTATAGATATCCAGGAGGATTTCTTCTTCCCATTGAGATCTGATGTGTTTTCAAAGTGTTCCTTTAATTTTTTTGAGCAGTTTATATATATATATATATATATATATATATATATATATATATATATATATATATATATATGACAACAACACTCATAACAGTGACAAAACAATTACATTGACAATCATGTTACGTGTTTTTCAAAATGTTTCCTTTTCTTTTTCATTACTTCTTTAACACACTACTTCTCCGCTGCGAAGCGCAGGTATTTTGCTAGTTTTTTATAAAATTCAGCAGGGTAGTCATCAGGAATTTATAGTGTCTAGTAATTCTGATAGTGTCAGAGGTTTATCCAGTTCCTCTGCACTGAGAATATCTAGCTGTGGTACCTGTAATGTATCAAAAAATTCATTAGATTCTGTCTTATATTCTTTAAACTGAGTAGAATATAAGTACCTATTGTAGTCTCTAAATATGTGCATTATATTTTTATGGCCAATGATTCAAACTCCATCTAAAAGCATTTCTCATGCCACAACCACAAGCACAGTTTAGCACACCAAGTACTCTGCAACTTTGTTGTCCATATACCCAGCCTCCCCCCAGCCTCCTCTGCTCCAGTCTCTAGCTTTGTCCACCTCCTTCTGACTCTGGTTCTTGGAGCTGAGGCAGGCACCTTCTATTATATAAAACCCAGGAGTACTTCTGGAGCCCGACAAAGCAGGGCTTGCTAGTCTTTTTTGTGCCTCTTGCGGCAGTGAAGTACAACTCCCATATGCCCTGTAGGAATCCATCAAGGCACCATAACACAAGGGGGCTTCCACCTTGCAGTTCTGAGAAGACGATGCCATTCACAAACTGTCTCCCTCTGTCTTTACACACCATGGGTGTCCCAGCCGGGTAAGACTCTCAGTGCAACACCAGCCAGGATGTCAGTCCTCCTGTGGCATCCGTCACACTAGGTTCTTTCAGACTGCATATATTTTTCTGAGTTATCATATCTAGTGTCTCTGATCTTGCCACACTGTCAGATATCACTGCATGTAAATCCACTGAAAAGTGGAGGCTGAAGATTGTACCCTGTCACGATCTAATATAATATATATAATTTTCCACATACTAACCAAAGGGGAAAATGATAACTGTGGGCAACACTTTTGCAGGCTACTATCCACTTGGTTAAATTACAAAGTATGAAACCCAGAGGAGATACCAATGAATAGCACTAGAATCTTTTGACTTCCATTGTATGCCTCTATAGATGTGCTGAAAATAAATAAATGAGAAGATAAACTTCTTGACCTTCTTCGTCGTTATTCTTCTGTTTTGGATTAACACTATCTCCTTAATATAAATTCATTATATGCACTTTAAATACAAACAAATTCAGTCCACTACTTGTCTGTTATTTGTCATTTTCTATCTATGCTTAGTAGACACTTTTATCTAAAGCATCTTACAAAAGAGGTCAACATAATCGATTGTTACAGGAAAAGGTTACAAATTTGATCATCACAAGTGTCCTGATACAAAATACATGTACTTCCTTGGCTACAAAACCTAGAATCTTCACACGCTTCCTAAACATATTCTGGGAGTGAGAATTTCAAATGGATGTGGGCAGCTTGTTCCACTAGCTAGAAGTTACACGTCACAAGAACCTGGACTAAGATTTCCAGTAACACCTTAGTTTAGGCACTGCAAAAATGTATCTAATACTCATTTACTATAGGTAACAAGACCTTAACAAACATTTCTTTGGGGCTTCATAATGCTTACAAAGCATCAGTAAAGTGTTTATGCATCTCTACAACTAACAAGACTTCACTTTGGAGTGGTCTGAGCTGACTTAACGGAGACGCACTTCTCTTGATATTACACATTTGGTATAAGACCCATCGTATGTACAAGTCATTTTACCATCATGCCAATATGCCACACTGCACAGAGATGAATGACCTGTCTACTGATGTTATAGAAGTGTCATGAAGACCAAAAGAAGCCTTTGTTAAGGTCTTGTTACATAAGTGTAAATGAGTAATAGGTGCATTTTTTCAGTACCTAAAGTGTTACCAGATTTCCAGATGAAATTTATCAGCACACCTGAATGGGTGAGAAGGCGCACCCAACAAGTGTCTCCATATACTGTATATACTGTAGGTGCTAACCCACTGATTACCCTATAAGCAAGCATCAAGGATTTAAACTTAATATGTGCCCCACTACACTGAGCCAATATAGTACTCTGAAAAGAGAAGTGATATGTGTCCACCACGGCTGGTTGCTGTGTCATGTGTGTCAAAGCATTTTGAATCATCTTTCCTTCATGTACTATATGTGTTTGGCTGCACGGCGTGAATATCGTGTTATTTTAAATGCTTATCTTAGCAACAAGCGTGCCAAAACAGACATATCTATCTATCTATCTATTATAGTTATCAGATTTTTATTTTTCAAAGATGCTCTCAGAGTGGGATATAATCGAAACTTGACACACACCTTCATACAGTATACAGTGGTTCTTTATTAATTTTTCTAATTAAACCATTTAATCCATTTGAAGCCTTGGATTGTATTCAACTACAGTACTTAATAATCGTTTTAAGGACTTGCAGGGTTGTTATTTCTTTTGCATCATACAAAAATGACAAAAGCAAACACATACTATTTCAATATTAATTTTTTCTTCAGCACACATCTGATATCTTAACATCTGACATAGAAGTGAAGACAGCTACATGCATCATAAACTTAGGAGAAGTCCTCACTGGTTTTAAGAATGATTACTTTTGATAGAACATTTTGAAATGTAACTCACCAAATAGTCTGTCACTTCTGTTGATTAGCTCTCTTCTTTAATAGAGGTTTTTGTGCTTTTCAGAGTCGCACATGCCAGCTCTATGGAGCTCATGAATTCATATTCCTTTTTGTTATGTCCTGATTGAAAACATGGGTGTTCATTATTTATTTACAATACTTGACTATACTGTACATGTACACTTTCATTTCTTGGGCCTCCTTTGCACTTGTCTACGTGACCATCATCATCAGGTCCTTCCATGGAAACCCTAAATACAAAGAGGACTGTTTGATTTATGTTAGGTAGATTGCCCAGAGGGGACTGGGCGGTCTCTTGGTCTGGAACCCCTACAGATTTTATTTTTTTTCTCCAGCTTTTGGATTTTTTTTTTTTGTTTGTTTTTTCTGTCCACCCTGGCCATCGGACCTTACTCTTATTCTATGTTAATTAATGTTGACTTATGTTTATTTTTTATTGTGTCTTCTATTTTTCTATTCGTTTTGTAAAGCACTTTGAGCTACATTTTTTTGTATGAATATGTGCTATATAAATAAATGTTGATTGATTGATTGATTGATTGATTGTCAGTTGGTGCCACCTCCTAGCTGTCACCTAAGTCAAACTGCCACGTATGTTTACTAAAAACAAACCCTATGCCACATGAAAATTGCCCTGATTGCTACTTTGATCAAGATAAAATCCTGGACAGTTCTAGAGATTTTATAAATATCAGACTGCTCAAAATGAGGTGGAAAAAGAACATTTCTGGTCACCCTTTATCTATTCATTTATCAATTTTTTTATTATTTTTTGAAAGCAGTATCAATAGATCAACTTTAAATGCATTGAGAAAAAAAAATCTGTCATAAACAGATTTATTCGCATCTATGTGTTATTTTCCACTTCTGGATTCTGTTGTGTTAGCAATCCACTTATGCTGTGTGCCCAATATAAGTGCCTTTAAAAGGGGAAAGTGGGAATGCAGTCAGGAGCAGAATGGAAACTTCTGAGTTCGTGGATGAAAGTGGGTGGGAGTGGGCAAAAATGGGATGGAATTTTGTCAGGAGCTGCTTCACTCCTGGCAACTTTACATTACATACTTTAACTCTTTGAGGGCTGAATATTTTTTCCAAAAAACATGGTTTTCTGAAAAGCAAACAGAAATCAACATAAAACATCTGTTGCTGCATGCTGTGGCTGCCAGTTTGCCAAGAATATGTGACAGGCTTGCTGCCAGGCTGTCTTTGTGTGGCTGGGACAAAGTGTCAGTGCACTGCAGTTTGGTTTCTACATCTTATCATTGTTAAGTGGCAGTCCTCCCTGGCAAACGTTGTCAGTATAACGATTGGCTGGGGACCAATCAGCTGAAGCTGGAACCTCACATTCATTTTCGATCACTTGTATCAAAGTCTGACAAGTCATAGTCCAGTTCAGAGATAATTGGCAAAGCGTCATCCACGGGGTGTTTTGCTTTACGCATTCGCTTTGATCTCTCGCCAGATGTCGGTGCCATTTTTTTTTGCTAATCTTGGGAGTGCAGGAATTCTTGGTCAACACTTTCCTTCTAGCAACGAGAGTCCAACTAAAACAGAACGGTTGTTTTTGGCACAGTTTACAGTCGATTACCATCGTCAACTCCTCCTTTTGACAAAAGTCGACATCAGCCCTGAAAGAGTTAATTAGGAAGAAAGAATACTCTGGCCATTATAAATGCAAAAACATCATATGCTATATGAGGCTATGTACAGGGGAGAAATTACTAATCAAAAAAGTAATCAGTAAACAAATTTAAATAAATAAGATACATCAAACTTACTCATTCAACATTGTTAGTGGAGCAGTTGTTAAAATGTTTAACTGCTTCCTCAAATTGAAACTTTATTTTTCTGTTAACACTGAGCAGATCCCAAAGAACACAAAGCAAAGACAACTCCGAATGTCTCATTTTCTTTTAACATTGTACCACTGAGAGTATTGTTACTGCATGAATGATAGTATGGTATGGCCACACATAGGTCATACTTGCAAGGCTATTCAATGTATGAATATCACAGCACAAATAAATAAATAAACAAGTAGAGTGACCATTTCATTCATCAAGGACATTTCGAGCAAATGCTGGCATACTGAAGGACTCCTGGCAGCACCTGTTCATATGCCATCAGCCTGCCAGACCATAACGGTGCATCAGGACACAAACATAACTGATTCAAAAATGGTTTCTATCTTTAGGCAGCACAAATTGTAAACAAACACTTACAATAATGACACCTGCATTTTCTATTAAGCAAATTACTTATGCCATTGTATCTAGTAAGAATATTTTCCTAATGTTTCTTGTCTGCTATTGGATTGTTGCTATCATTGTTTTCTTTTATGTGAGTTCTTATAAAATAAAATTTTAATGACTATTGTGACGGATGGCCAGGACACATGCCCGGCCGGGACGCCTGAAAGGACCAGGAGAGGGACAATACCTCCCCTGGACCACAGGAGGGTCACTGCCAGGGGTGCCCAGACAGTTGTGGAGCCCTGGAGACCAGCACTTCCACCACACTCGGAAGGTGCTGGGGGGAAGGAATTCCATGGAAACCCAAAGTGCTTCCAGGTGCTTATGCAGCACTTCTCCCACACCAGGAGCTGCTGCCAGATGTTCATCAGGGAGCACCTGCAGCACGTCCGGGAGATTATAAAAGAGGCCTCCTCCCTTGAGTGAGAGAGCCGAGTCGGGAGGAAGAAGGCAACGCTTGGGAGGAGAGGTGGAAAGGCAGCTGGAGAAGTCCGGAAGGGAGAGTAAAGGACAGGAAGAAAGGTGTTTGGTGCAGGGGCACTGTGTTGTGTGCTGGACTTTTATAATTAAAAGTGTGTGTTTTTGGAACACTATGTTTTATTGAGTAGTAAAGCTATATTTAAATTGGAAGTAAATTCCTTGTTTATAGATTATTTCTGTAGTTAAGAAGTAAGAGACTGCTAGTTCTGGCTTCTTTATAGAGAAGACTTACACACATATTGAGTACTTTAACAAATGATTTTGTGAAGCTATGAATGAATGGGTTTTAATGAATCGAAGACCTTTTTTACCTCAGGATACTAAATGCAGCAGTGTGATAAAAACAAAATAAAGAGTTGTGATCAGGAGGGGCACAGCAGCACCCCAACCCCCTGACACAACAATACAACACAGTCCTGTGTTCAAATACAAGATCGTCTTTGTTATATTTACTTTAAAACACCCTTCTCCCAATTCTCTTCTTTAATAATACATTTATCAAAATAACACTTTTACCTCCTTCCACATCTCCAGTTAAGCCTCATCCACACTCCTCCTGACTCTGGCTGCCTTTGCATGAAACGCAGCTTCTTTTATGCCAGACCCGGGAGTATTTCCGGTGCCACAGTATTGCATACTGGAAGCACTTCCAAGTCAGGCAGATGTCTATTGCAATGATCCCCTACAGCTCCTCCTGGTGGCACCTAAGAACCCCAACAGGGCTGTCCCATAGGACTACAATTTCCAGCATGCCCTGGAAATATTCCTATGGATGTCCCACCAGTGGGATGCTGCCGTCATGTGTATGGGAGAAGAACATGACCTTGGGCAGCAGCCACCCCCTGTTCTTCCATTGTGGCATCCCTTTCTGACCAGAAACCGACCGCCATCCTAGTCAGGATGCCCGACTGTACATCACGGCACTCACAAAGTACAGTATGTAGACTATAGCTATCATTTACACTGTTAGGTTTTGTTTCCCAGGAATATAAAATGTGATGTTTGTATGTCTTTACTAATGTTTGGTCTCTTCTGATGAATAAGGCAACATAAATAAGAAAAGTGGTTGAATCAGCACAATTTTGCACTTTATTAATAACGACTTAAACCCTTTCTTCTAAAACTATCACTAATTGGCTAGTACTGACACAGTGGATCCCATGCACAAGTATTTCTGTTTAGGATTTGCAGTTTTGTTTTATTTTTTGTCACCTTTGTTTATGCCTTTTTCAGTCATCTCTTTAAATTGTATCTTAAAATTTGGCAATAAGATAAAATGTACATAATAACGTGTATTGATAACTTTTTTCATAACATAGAGCATTAACTTAAAACTCTGGAGTTCCACAAAGGACAGTTATTTTCTCTTCAATCTGTACACCTCAGACTATAAATATAACACCAGGTCATGTCACTTGCAGAACTTCTCAAACAATTCTGCACTTATGGGGTACATCATTAAAGGGGATGAGACCAAGTATAGGAGTCAGGTGAAGAACTTTGTTTCTTGGTGCAAAGAGAGTCGTCTGCATCTTAAAATCAGCAAAATCATGGAACCGGTTATTGACTTTCACCATACCAAACAGCCTCTAAGTGCAATCATTATGTGAAGAGTGGATATACAGGTGGTCCACTCCTACAAGTAGTTGGTGGTCCACATTAATGAGAGGCTGGACTGGTCTTGAAAAACAGAGAGATTATAGAAGAAACGGTAGAGCAAATTCTTTTTCCATAGGAAACTGTGCTTCTCTAATGTGGAAAGTGACATCCTTCACAACTCTGTGATGGTCAGTACAATCTTCTACGCTGTGGTGTGCTGGGCTGGTAACATCACTTCAAGAGAGGGCCATTTAATCAACTCAGTAATTAAAAGGGCAACTTCAGTTATAGGATGCACTGTGGACCCCTGGGTGGTAGTAGCAAAAGAGAGAATAATAACAAAACTAAGCACCATTATGAACAATGCTGCACATCCTCTCTCTGACACATTAACATTGAGGACTTTCAGACAATAAATTATTCTGTTTAAGTGGGGATTCTTTATACCAAAAGCAATAGGTCTGCACGATGCCTCACTGACACTGTGACAGCCAAGTGAGAAGTTTTCTTTCTTTTGATTGTTTTCTTGCTTTATAGTCATTGTGGTGTGTATTCAGATCTAAGGGTGTGTGTATATGTATGTATTTACTTATTTATCTACCTTTTTTGTATTTATTTATTTATTAAAAGAGCTTTCGGAAAAAGGAACATTTCCCCCTGGGGACAAATAAAGGTCTGTCTGTCTGTCTATCTATCTACCTATCTAATTGCTTCCTGAATGCTCTCTGCTATCTATAGGCAGTTTGCAGTTCTAATGCATATCATAAAACACTAATGTACTTTATAAATAGCCACACTAGTGAATTCATTCAAGGAGGAAAGACTCGTGAATTGGGAGTGACACCAGTAGTTGCAACATAAGGCAAAGGCTTCTCATCAGTCATGTTTTACTGCCCTGCTTGCGCCTTTAAAGAGAGCTGAATTCCTCATTTTACATTGTAGCATGTAGCTGTAGAACTCACTCTTAAAACCTGTCATACATCAAGATCACGGTGCTTTGTTAAAGATAAAATGCACAAGTGTGATGGCTCCTTTAAAAGAAACAATGACTCTTACTTTAGCCCTTTAGAGCTTGCCATGTGCAGTGTATCTGAGACATGTCTGCCACATATACAGCATACTATTTAGTGAAGCTGAAATGATTGCATTATTTTTCTGTTTATTTTCTATGCAATAATTTGATATGACAGTTACATGGCATCCTCAGAGTACTCAATTTTACTTCCACAAGATGTGGAGGTTAAATAAATTAGTGGTTTAAAAGTGTACATTTTTTTGTACTGACCTGATTCTCTCTTCTCCTACTCTGCAACCAGTCTGAGAAAGGGCTTACAGTAATCCCTCCTCAATCGCGGGGGTTGCGTTCCAGAACCCCCCGCGATAGATGAAAATCCGCGAAGTAGAAACCATATGTTTGTATGGTTATTTTTATATATTTTCTAAGCCCTTATAAACTCTCCCACACTGTTAACATTATTAGAGTCCTCTAGACATGAAATAACACCCTTTAGTCAAAAGTTTAAACTGTGCTCCATGACAAGACTGAGAGGGCAGTTCTTTCTCACAATTAAAAGAATGCAAACATATCTTCCTCTTCAAAGAATGCGTGTCAGGAGCAGAGAATGTCAGAGAGAGAGAGAAAAGCAAACAATCAAAAAATAAATACGTGCTTTTGGGCTTTTACGTATGAAGAAGCACCGCAATAAAGCGGCATTTTTTAGAGGAGCGTCCGTATCCTCTAGGCAAACAGCCTCTGTGCTAACAGCTCCTCTGCTCACACCCCCTCCGTCATGGAGAGAGAGTGAGAGAGACATAGAAAAGCAAACAATCAAAAAATCAATACGTGCTTTTAAGTATACAGAAGCACCGCGATAAAGCGTCATTTTGTAGAGGAGCGTCCGTGTCCTCTGTGCAAACAGCCCCTCTGCTCACATCTCCTCCGTCAGGCACAGAGAATGTCAGAGAAAGTGAGAGAGACAGAGAAAAGCAAACAATCAAGCACCACGCGGGAAGCATATCGTATATCATTGAGGAGTTTTATTTAATGCGTAATACATGCTCTGACTGGGTAGCTTCTAAGCCATCCGCCAATAGCGTCCCTTGTATGAAATCAACTGGGCAAACAAACTGAGGAAGCATGTACCATAAATTAAAAGACCCATTGTCCGCAGAAATCCGTGAACCAGCAAAAAATCTGTGATATATATTTAGATATGCTTACATTTAAAATCTGCGATAGAGTGAAGCCGCGAAAGTTGAAGAGCGATATAGCGAGGGATCATTGTATTCTAAATTGAATTTAAGAGAATTACAGTGTCATGGTATGTTATGTGATTTCAGCAAACCATACGTAAAAGATGACATAATATCCTGATTTAAGGTTGTAAATTGTAATGAAGAAAAATTAATATTTTATAAATGTCATTCACATATCGTTCATCCTGCTCTCTGTCTCATAGAAAAAACTTTCAGTGCACCTCAAAACTTCAGTAATTTCAGACTTTTACACAGAAGCATTAATTCAGCCATTAGTTGGCCGAATCATAACAAGACATACCTAAATAACTTTGACAAAGATGAGTTAGTGTGTGCCCTGAAAATCCATCCATCCATCTATTATCCTACCCGCTATATCCTAACTACAGGGTCATAGAGGTCTGGAGCCAATTCCACCTAACACAGGGCATAAGGCAGGAAACAAACCCCAGGCAGGGTGCCAGCCCACTGTAGGTCACACACACACCAAGCACACACTAGGGGCAATTTAGAATCGCCAATGCACCTAACCTGCATGTGTTTGGACCATGGGAGGAAACCGGAGCACCCAGAGGAAACCCATGCAAACTCCACGCAGGGAGGACCCGGGAAGCAAACACGGGTCTCCTAACTGTGAGGCAGCAGCGCTACCCACTGTGCCACTGTGCCACCATGCCCTGAAAATGAATAAGCCAAACAAGTGCAGTGATTTCCCAGAAAACTGGCAAAATCAACATAGCAGTCAAAATATGTTTATCCATCTATCCGTTTCACAGAGAGCCAGTGATTAATTTGGAAGAAAGACATTTACTTAGTCTGGTCAGGACTGCAGTGCAAGACTTGGTGAAGTGAAAGATAAGGGGAGTTGTCAAGCTAGCTCTGTACCCAGAATGATACCAAGGAGGCCAAAGCATTTAAACAAATTAATTTCTAAAAAAAACTACAAGATGAAATAAACAGATAAACAGTAGTGAAAACAAAATAATAAACTCCAAATGCCTTCCTCGCTATTCCTAAAACAGGTCCTCATTCGATGACTGTTTATAAGGTAACTTATGCATGCTCCCAGGACAGTACACCAAAATATGCATCATTAACTTTATTTCATTCTCTTAAAACTCTTTCACTCTTCTGTTTACCAACAGAATAATTTAAGCATTTAGTAAGTCTTAAAGGGCCATTCTTCATTTTTTATTGGGTGCCAAGCAATCCTATCCAGTGCCAGACTGCCCCCCACTACAGTACACAGGTGAAACATTGGCTATGTCTGCTCATGATGCATTTCCTTTCATTTCCTACTAGTGCCCCTGCATGTAACTCTTTGTGAACGCCCTCCATACTTATAATATAAAGCACCCTCTGGCAGTATACTACAAGTAGGTATTATACTGGCATGGCAATCTGTGTTATTGTCACCAGGGCTTTTCACAGCCCTGGTCCTTTCTCAGACCACTGTCAAATGCCACCATTTCCAGTCCTGATCAGGCTCCCTACTATAGCAACTTATCCAAGAGAGTCTTCTTCTCGTGATTTGCTCATCTGTAGCCTGGAGTAATCTGATAGGTGCTAAATTTTGCTTTGTGTATACAGACATCTTCCAAATAGGAAATAAAAAAAATTGTTAAAAAATTAGGGAAGATAAATGAATAAAAACAAAAGGAAACCAATAAACACCAATAATTTTTAAGAAGAAAGCATCATATTGCCCTGTATAGTGTTAGCCCATCAAAATTAACTAAAAGGTTAATTCACGTCACAGATGACATCAGACTGCCACCATCCCCCAGGTGTAGCCGCATTGCCTCCCTGTGGGGGGACATCGTCTCAAGTACTCAGTGTTTTTAATCAGAGCAAAAGTAGGTTAAATCAAGCTTTTGGGTAAAAGAAGCATGCTTTAATCCTGCACATTGAACACAATCCAGGAAAAAATCATGTGTGGATCCTGAATGATAACCTCAGATATCCTAGGTACAAAACAAATTTGGAATTGTGTTCAGTGTAGAACAACAGCTTTACTAGATGGCTTGCTCATACTGCTTTCAGCAGTTCTTCCTCAGTGGATTTAGCACAGACTGAGTAGCAATACCTTGTTGAAGGAGTGTTACTCGGCCTAATCACATTAACATGCTCAGATTTACAATTTAGCTCTCGGCTTATCTAAAGGCTTCCTCTTGTAAAAGAGACAAGTTTGTTATCTGGCCTTTCTACTGACATCTCTTGCAGTACTACAAACCCAGCCATGTCTTTTCTAAAATCTTTATCTGGCACAGGACAGGACAGTATTTGATGGTATGCTTAGGCGTTCCCCTGACATATAATTGCTCTGGTAAGTACATGGTCAGCAATATGGTCTCTTCCTAGTGAATCAGGCCTGATACATCCCTAGTGAAGGGTGCATCCTTACCAGATGCTTAAACCACAAGAATTGGCATCTTTTGATTTGAAATGATGTTGGCTTCAAGATTGTCAAATTCATTAAGTGGTTTTGAGAAGCAGGCTTATGAATCCTGGCATAAAAGCTAACTTCTTCTGCGTGTAAATGCAGTGTTGTTCTAAGGCAGGGGTTCTCAACGTTGGTCCTGGGGACCCCCTGTCGCTGTAGGTTTTTGTTCCAACCAGCTTCTGTTTTTAATTGAACTCCTGGGCTAATTAAGCGAACTGATATTTCCCAAGTTCTGAGTTTAAGGAACAATTAATTAGAAAACTAAGTCTGCTAAAAACAATTATTAAAATGTACCAAGCAGTTATATAGGAATAATGTATTTTTTTTTTTCTTTTTAACATTATTTTCATCTTGATTTTCATTCTGCTTTTCAAGGTGTTCTAATAGTTTAATTAACCCATTATTTACTAATTAGTGGGTCTGACTCTAAAGTAGCTGCAGCCTTTGATTATTCCGTGTTGTTTGCCTGGGTGTCTGCTCTGCTCGTTTTAAGTTGTAATTATTAAGATACAATGAAGGGGGAAAAACTGCACAGAGAAAGGGCAAAGTATAATGAAATCAACAAAAGAGAGTTAAGCATTTAAATCTATAGCAAAAGCAGAAATATTTCTAAATGTCTTATAAATGTAAAAATCATGCTGCAATGCTTTTTTGAATGTCAAAGAAAAAAAATACCAGCTAATTAAATGAGATCAGTGTTATAAAGGTGTTGTCACTGATTAGGAATCAGGTTGGAACAAAAACCTGCAGCCACAGGGGGTCCCCAGGACTCTAAGGCACGTGGGTCACTATAAAGTGAAATTAGATTGGAAGTATGGCCTTACTTGTCACTATACTTTGTCATTAATGACAATTTAAAGAATTTTAACAAGCCTTAAAGGAAAATCTCGAAGCTCTTTACATATCCCTTTGATATGTGTTATAATTTATTAACAAACAAAAAATACTATCTTCAAAAAGCCATCCCCCAAACTGTGCAAGTGCCCCTTAGCAGTTGCCTTTGTCAATCACAGCAGGCCAGGCAGAGAGACAGTGGAGTCTAAATCTAACAAAGTCAATTAATAACACACTATTACAAAATTTATCACAAGTTCTAAGAATTGACTTATTCAAGAAACTCTATCAGTACACATATTGTAGATGGGATTTTACTTGATTGATGTGAATTGACATACCAGGGTTGTGCGGTGGGTTGGCACCCTGCCCAGGATTGGTTCCTGCCTTGTGCCCAGTGTTGGCTGGGATTGGCTCCAGCAGACCCCCGTGACCCTGTGTTTGGATTCAGCGGGTTAGAAAATGGATGGATGGATGGATGACATACCAGGAAAAGCAGATTATAATTCTGCTAATGTAATTTCTTTTGACAGTTGAATCTTTTGGATGATGTCATCCAACAATTAACCAACAATTTGCAATCATTCAATCATAAATTTACAGAGCCAGGAGAAAAATAATGTTTTGTCCTAAATTATGTCTTCTCTTTTGTGTATGACCATATCTGTACTGTTATTTTTTAACCCACCATGCCAATTGACATGAGCTGGTGCCTAAGCAACTGCGGACTGGCATTAGTCCATCCCTAAGGACACTCCCTCACTCTGGGCCAGTTTAGAGTTTGCAATGAATGTATCATGGCAGTGTGATGGGAAATATGGCCAAATGACTACACTGTAAAAAACAAACTGTTTTCCACTACTGATTCATTATAGGACCTTGTGTAATTCATGAAACTGACTTCCAGCGGAAAAAAAAAAAAAACAGTTAAATAATTGTAAGGTTGTAAATAAAATTAATCTGTATCCCAACAGGAGTGACCTTGCTTTTGATTTAATTCAAAGATTCTTTCCTTGAAGAATTCTTCCAGAAATAATAGGAAAGCAGCAGGATGGGAATAGGTCCACTATTCTGCTTTACTACGCCTTGAGATTTCAAATGAATTAATGGCTTATTACATCAAGTCATTTTGTGATGAAGCAACTTTTGTTACACTTATGTTGGCCAACTGCTTGTTAAGTGCTGGTCATCCTGTCAGTGCAGCACTCATTAATTGATTAAACATTATAGAAGGCAAGTGTCATGAGAGAAGAATGAGACAGAGCCTGGTCTGCGAACATTATCCAGTTTTTGACATTTAAATACTGGATGCTCTGATATTAGAATTAAAAAAAAAAGTGTATCACATTATCAATAATTTTTCATTAGTAATGTCAGATATATATTGTACAGTTTTACCTTCCACCATCCCATAATGTAACAATCTACATAATCTCTGAAAGAACTGTGGTAGAGTGATATTTTGTATATAAGTTTATAAATATATTAGTGTTTCATTATGCTTGTTGTACTTTCATGTCTAACTAACCAACCTCCCAAGTCGCTAGGACTGACTCAGGATGTGAAATTTATTGCAAGGTTTTGGGAGGGGAGGGCTTGCCTCGAACTGGTTTGGCAAGGGTGATTCAGTGCAGGACATTCTATAAGCCAGTGGTTCCCAAACTATGACGTGTACCACTGGTGGTATGCATCGAGGTCCCTGAAATTTAATTTATCTGTTCAAAACCCTCTATGACAAGCCTGTTGTGAGCAAAACCCAATGAAATTGTTTAAATTCATCCATCCATCCATCCATTTTCCAACCCGTTGAATCCGAACACAGGGTCACGGGGGTCTGCTGGAGCCAATCCCAGCCATCACAGGGCAAGGCAGGAACCAATCCCGGGCAGGGCGCCAACCCACCGCAGGACACACACACCCACACTCACACACCAAGCACACACTACGGACAATTTAGAATCGCCAATCCACCTAACCTGCATGTCTTTGGACTGTGGGAGGAAACCGGAGTACCCGGAGGAAACCCACGCAGACATGGGGAGAAATAATTCCCAAATTTAGTGTGGTGTGAAATTTCGTCATCTATTTGAATCAGTATTTAGTTCATTTAACGCTGCCATAATTCCGTTTCGCGAAAGTCAACTTCTGCTTCTTCGCTGTTTGAGCTTTTGGTCACTAGATGAAAGCACAACGCCGACACTATTTAGTCTTTGGTTACTCTGCCTCTCAGAAACCGCTTGTGTTTGTTGTTATACGTGCACTGCCGCTGTATCGCATCGTAGTCACTAGATCTAAGCCCAAAGCCGATACCATTTCGTCTTCGGTAACTGCGTCACATACAGGCCGAAGGCAGGATTTAGTTTCGGGGCGGAATTTATCAATTAATGTACATGCACAATTTTTTTTATTACCGTTTTTCTCAGTTGCTTTGGTGCATTTCTCCCAACAGAATTGCAGTTCTCAAAACTGCTCGTTCAATTCCCACAACCTTTAGTCAGTTGTGCACATCATAACAGCAATTTCTGGGTGTTTTCGTTATTTTGCAATTGCTTTAGTTCACTCAGGCAAATGCTTATGTGCAATTCTCAGCTATATCATGCATCAGCGGTTGCTTATGTCATGATGATCAAAACGCATTGTGTAGCCCTCTTTTGCATAGTCTTACACTCCAGACAAACTTGTCATTTTTTTCACTGTGTAAGTCATTGCAGTCAAAAGTGTTCAACAAGATATCATTGGCTGTCAAGTGTATTTTATAGGTTTCTACAAAACGTTTTTTGGTTTGTATTCACAATACTAATGATTCCTGAACCACCTTAAATTGCTCTCAGGTGACACATTGTTCAGGGCAGGTGTGAGATCTTAGATCAATCAGTCTCAGTTGCTTTGGTGCATTTCTCACAACAGACTTACAGTAACATTTGCATAACAGCGAGTGCATTTCTTAAAACACTTAGTGCAAATGGCAAAACATCATCAATGGCAAACAACATCAAAATACAAAACACATTTCAGGATGTATATATTGTTTTCGATGTTGTAATGTTTTTACCTTCATTTCATATGTTATGCATAAAGTATTGAAATGCATTTTTTTGCTAGACTCCAAGTGCTGTGCATGGTATGTCACCATATACATGTGCAATCAATAAAATATCCTTCTTGAATCAATCTCCCGCAATCGGTGTTTTGTATTTTTATGTTTCCTGCCCTTCTCGTTCAGATGTTTTGTGCATCAGACAATGTTTAGATTGTGCCAATTTTATATTGATAACATGACTTTACATTTTGGCAATCATGTCCGTGGACGATGATTGATGGACTTGGCATTTTGATGGCACTGACATATTCAGCGATGTAAATACTTGCTTTTGAGGCATGGATTAAGGATTTTGAAGAGGTTACCTGCTTTTGCTGGTCATCCATGATGTTTTGAGAAATGCACTCGCTGTTATGCAAATGTTAAGTCTGCTGTGAGAAATGCACCAAAGCAACTGAGAAAAACTGTAATTGTATGCATAATTTCTTTCAATTCTTTAACTTTGATTCAGATTTCGGGGCGGTTTAGACCCGGACTCCCTCCCTTACAGCTCTCCCTCCCTTTCAACAAGGTGCGGGTGGTACGCAACACAACTCACTTAACCTAGGTGGTGCTTGACGTCCAATTGTTTGGGAACCCCTGCTATAAGCCAACACAACACAACAGGAATGCTATAAAACTACCTAGCTGTCAAGCTTCAGTTGAACAGATGAGGGGCATTCTATAAGTTAATTCACTACTTGAGGGCAAGTGTAAAAAGGCAGCGTGTGCACCCACTGGTCTGAAGTTTGGCAGTTTGGGATTGGTTTTGAATCAGATTCCATTCTGTACCACAACACCCTATTGTTCTATGGATTTGAAAAGGATTGTATAAAATTGGACACTTTACCCCTCCCTCTCTCTCACACCATGGCCATGTAGAGCACTCATCAGCTATATGGACGCTGTCCTGAAGAAAGCTGACTAGAAATGATGATTGAACCACAAGCATTTAAATAGCTACACCTCTAGCATATCAGGTTGTATGGTTGGCAACATTCACATATACTCTGCTTCATTATTATTATTTTATGAATATTATCAATCATATACTATTTAAAAGTTGTAACTTAACTCCTGCTTGTCCTCTATGTAATTGCCTGAGGTTACAGATGTGGAAGGGAAGGCTGGGAGAAGTACTAAAGTACAATACCTTATAAACAGTGGTAAATCTACGGAATTTGAGTCATTCTGATAACGTCTGCATAATAAAGACTACAAAAGGGGAAAGTAGAGTCACATAGCACAAAACAGGAACCAAACTGGTATATTTATGAACATGTGAGTTAGGATTAAGACCCTCCTTCATGATGCAAATATTGAAAGGCAAGGCATTTAAAGAATGCGGCCATCGTGCTAAACAGCAGATCCGCAAAAAAACGTGTCGCTTGAATGTCATTTAAGATCATTTCAGTGTAATGACGGACAAATAACATAGACTTTATGTCATTTCTTAAACTATGAAAGCACAGAATGCACAACAGCTAAAAAAGTATTTCCCAACATTGCATTTGGAAGCTTAATGAAATATAAAGGATGTATTATGATGGAGTGCATCTAAAAACAAACCTAGTTATTTATTTAGATATTTTACAGTTTCAATGGACACCACAAATAACATGCTATCACTAAATGACCCAGTATGCCACCATTCTTATGGCCAATATGTTTGAAGCATCTATAATTTTAAAGAGTAGTCGATTAAAAGTGTCAGGAATCAATGTGATTATATGGAATTATATGCAGTAAAATGTATATACTTGTATGGTGCAATGTGATCATATTGTGGTGGTAACTTCTATGTGTTGTAAAGGGATAAATTCACAGCCTTTGGAATAACTCAGACATACTGCAGTCCCCATTTACTAGAAAGAGTGCGTAAATTCAGCATAAGATTCATGCTGGCTTCATCCTAAAGTCAACACTCATTCCCATGGTCACAAAAATATTCCATCCATCATCAAACCCACTATATCCTAACTACAGGGTCATAGGGGTCTGCTGGAGCCAATCTCAGCCAACACAGGGCGCAAGGCAGGAAACAAACGCAAACAAACCATAGGGCACACACACACACACACAGCAAGCACACATTAGGGATAATTTAGGATCGCCAACGCACCTAACCGGCATGTCTTTGGACTGTGGGAGGACACCAGAGTACCCAGAGGAAACCCACGCAGACAACTCCACACAGGGAGAACCCAGGAAGTGAACCTGGGTCTCCTAACTGCGAGGCAGCAGCGCTACCACTGCGCCACCGTGCCACCCTGACAAAAATATTCTCAGAACAAAAATAATTTTACTTTCATTATTATTACTATTACAAAAGTGGAAAATGCACATGAGGAGCAGTTCCGGTCAAACCTAGTGAGCCTACACATATAAGCTCAGGCAACACCCGGTGAATCACCTCTTTCTCCAGAAATCTGTCTATGTCTCAGTCCTTCCCAGCTTGATTTCTGTTGATTTTCTTCAGCTTTGTTTTGGAAGTGAGTGCCTGTTGTCATTATTAACACCAGCTGTCTGCAAACTATTTTTAAATTAAGTGCAGCCATGACTTTCAGTTACACAGCAGGTGGTTAGTAAGAAGCTGAAACCAGGAAATGGTCTTGGGGGTAGTCTGTCTCAGTTTCCGTCCATTTACGACATATGTACATGATATGAATCTTGGTAAAATGACTACCACTAAGGAGCACTGAGTGGCAATGGTTCTTCTAAAAGAAAAGTCAGACAGACACAGGCTAGATGGCCACCTCTGGACCACCTTGTCAAAAGTATGCTGATCTGAAGACATGCCCACCTAACATCAAAACAAAAGGACTGCATGTCTGCAATGTGCTACTAAATAATTTTCTTTGAATTTACATTAACAGAAAGTATTAGCTCATTTGTTATTTACACCTGCTCATCAATAAAAAAAAATTAGAAGGAACATTGCTTTGGATCCTCCACAAATCATATTTGTGTCTTCTCACAGGACTCTTTGCTGTTTCATAGCTGACCATGAACATCTCTGCACTCCACTCAAAATAATCATCTGACTGTTGCACACTATGCTAATTTACCCATCAAGCTCTGGCTCAATAAGTCTCAAATAAACAAACCTGAAGTAAATTGAGACGAATTTAAAGATAGCACTCCTCATTTCCCTCACATTGACCTATATACATTTATATGCACGTTGTGACATTAGTTTGTATTTTTCAGCTCCTCCTTTGTTATGAATTCCGGATTCTTTTTTATTTTTACATACTGTTTATGCTTAAATTGGTTCCTTCTTGTGGTTTTTAAATATTCAGAACACATTGGTGCAGTTTATTTTCACATTCAACTTAATAAGATTAATAATGTCTTATGTCATGATCGTTTCTTATGGGTGTTGCCATCTTGTTGTGTTTTGTGTCCTTTCGTTTATACATTGCTATGGCATTTCCAACCACGGCTGATCAAGAGTGCACAGCGTCTGACATCTTCAATGCAACTGTATAAAGCTCAACATCATAACATTGCTGGCTGTCTGAGACTACAAGTAGATGCTTCAAAACTCTGCCATGTCTGCTTTTTGGTTGGCATTTTTAGACAATGACTGTTACTTTCTCATTTCTGACTAGGACTTTTGGTTTTAGGTTTGGCACTAAAGATAAGAAGATTTCTGGTTTGAAGTCTGCTACATTTGTAACTCATAACATATCCTCATGTCTCTTTTTCATATAATATATATTATATATATATTTTTATATATATATATATATATATATATATATATATATATATATATATATATATATATATATATATATATATATATATATATAATAATACTATATCCTTTCCATTGTGGCAACACAAGATTTAGGGATCTTTTCAGACTTTTTCTTTGGAGAATTGTCTTGGTTTTCAAATTACAATTTTTAGCTTTTAATCTCTGAATTTTGGATTTTGTTGTTGGCTTTGGCAATGTATTCTTATCTGTTTTTTTGTGTTTATGTTTCTTTCTTTCTTGCATTAGACATTTGGGACTTCTTCATTTGTTATTAAAACGTTTATGTTCTTGCTTAGTTTTTTGAAATATTTACTTATTTTTGTATTTTGTTTACTAGTTTAATTGATATCATTTTAATTTGTATTTCTAGTTTTGATAAAACTGAATTATTACCTTCTTTATTCTTTAATTTATTAATTTGTTTGATTTTGAACCTTAAATTATTATTACATTTGTTAAATAAATGAATGTATGAGTTATTAGTCAGTTTTGGCTTTCTAGTCCGGGAATAAACCATAAAAATGGGCAGAAAAGAGGAGGACCTCAAACTGTGCCTAGCCATCTACCAGAATTACTAGAGATATACCGAACAAACCCAAAGCCTAGGAACTATTTTTAAGCCCATTACATTTTTCTTTAATAAAAATGACATCCTATAAATATGAGGTTCTGTTCTGTGTATGTTTACTGGTCACACTATATATTAGTTATTGAAAATCTACACAATTTCAGTTTTTGTTAATGTAAAGACTAAAATATTCTTTCAAATAGGCTGTGTAGACATTTGATACCCACCATACATTGTACCAGTGTTTTTATTTATTCTTTCATAATCTTACCAGGTCAGACACAATGCACAATGGCAATATTATGCTTCTTGACTGGCCTAGGTGGAGGTGAAAACAGTCGCTAGAGATAAGGTGCCTGACTAGTATGTTGCCATTGCAGTCCTCACTAGGAAAAGTGAAACTGAAGATTATTGTACTGTATATTTGGCAGAGTGCCCTTACATGAGGTTTCAGGATACCAAACTGTGGTTTACATACTGTAAATATTGTTGGCAAATGGAGAACTTGCAGGTTAATTTATTGCCCAGGATCACACATTGAATCAGAAATGAGGGCTGAAACAACCACCTTATGATTTAAGATCTAATATCCTATCCAGTTTCACACTTTCAAGTTTCCTCCCACTCTTCATGCGATTCTGTTCCACCTACTCATAGTTCTATAATATTAAAGCAGATTCAGCAAATGTAGGGATGTCTAGATAAATCTGTTAACTAATACACACTCTGAGTGCACCTGCTTTTTTAAGATTAAATTTCTAGAGAACCAAAACCTGTCCTGGTAGCAATGGGCCTAATGCAGGCACTGGATAGGGCATCGGTACATCCCCAGGCCCACTTCTTTTTATTGTCATCACTGTGCTAATAGTGTTCTATTGTTGTATTTTATTATTTTTACCATCATTTCAGCTATATCATTTTGTCAACATTTTGTGTGTTTTATTTTTCTCATGGATGTCGTTGTTCTATGTGTTTATTTTTATGAATGCCATCATTTTGTGAGTTTGCTTTCACGGAAGTTGCCATTTTAGATCATTATGATGCTACATGGTTGTCAGGTATGTGATATGTATAACATGTGAGCTGTGACATCACGGAGACTATGCTTTACCAGTAACGGCGTACTGCACGATAACGTGCAGTGAATACACTTGACTTGAGCATTCCTAGTTTTCAGACTCTTTCTCTGTCTTTGTTTAGCATTCGTTTGCTCAGAGGTTGATGCGCTTGCTACTTCCTGAGCAGCTCTTCTTTTCTCCACCCTAGAGGCCCGCTGCTTATTTTCTTTCGTCGGCATCTTTTCGCGTTAAAACTGATTAAGTTAATTTTTGTGTTGCAATTACTTAGTATGTTTTCTTTCATTTTTCACTTAAGCTGGCACTTAAGTCTTCAATCTGCCTCAAGAATGATTAGCGAATGTGGTAGAGAATGAGAGCGGCGGCCATATGCATGTGCCGCACGCAGCCAAGAATTGATTCTACAATAAAATAAAAATAAAAAGAGTAATAAAAATCATCAACCCGAAAGCGGATACAGTGCATCCGGAAAGTATTCACAATTAATAAATTTGCAAAAATCTCAAGTAAACTTTTTTCACGTTGTCATTATGGGGTGTTGTGTGTAGAATTCTGAGGAAAAAAATGAATTTAATCCATTTTGGAATAAGGCTGTAACATAACAAAATATGGAAAAAGTGATGCGCTGTGAATACTTTCCGGACGCACTGTAGTAGACGTCACATATGTGTACCAAATTTCAAGTCAATAGGTGAAACGGTTTGCGTGCTACAGGTGATTTAAAATCCTGGACAGACAAACAAACTGCCACGGTAGCGTATTATATAAGAAGATAAGATGGCCTGGTCACTAAACAGCATCCAAACCTTGTAGCAATAGGAAATACGTTTGAGATACAAACTTTGTTTTTGACAGTTTCTTGTTAGGAAAATTCTGGCTTTGACTCTAAGTTAGTGCAATGCCTTAAACATGAAATGCAATTTCTTGTCTTATAGTGTTTTAACCTTGGCTAAGCTTGCTTACCCTTTTAAAATGACTTGTAAAAATGTCTCAGTTAAGGTAAAGTGCCCTAATGACTTTTATGGAAACATTCCAACGGTTGTAACACACAGCAACACACAGACAGCATTAGGTCAGTTGTTAGGCATATCATATCAGGCCTGTACTTCCCAGGCTGAGTGCCTTTCTTTAGCACCATGCGAAATGAAGGAAGAAAGCAGGGTCACTGGACGAGAATCGCACCAGGTATCATAGATAGAGCTTGGAAACACCAAGCAGAAGACACTATAGCCATGAGTATATTTGTTTATAATGGCAATGGCAAGAAAAAATGGAAAATGTACAGAAAAAGGAGAAACCTCCCTTTAAATTATAGATCTCAATAAAATTATGCAATGCTAAAGCTTTTAAGGCCCAATAAATCAAATAAAATAGATTTGTAAAAGGATGTCTTTATCACCAACTATTAAAACAAATTTAAAATTGCAGCTGCTAGCACCTATTGATATGATGACCACCCTGGTATAAGCCTCCCTCCAGAATGGCAACCAACTGAAGTGAACAGTGCTCAAATGTTTGGGTCACTTGCTAGGTAAAGCTGTCAGGTCTGCACTTTCTAGACTGAATACCATTCCATAATAAATGTTACCTCACTTACGCTCTCCCCTCCTCCTCCTACAAATGCAGCTTTAAATCTAGATTTAAAAAAACGGATCCTGCCATCTGCTCCACTGCTTACTCCCTCGGGTCAGGCAAAGCAGAAAGTGGCAGTCTATTTTTTGTCCTCCTCCTTCACAGCACAAAGGTTTTCCTCTCACCCTTCCCTTCTTTCAGCCCCCGCCCCCACCTTCCTGTATGACGGAGGGAATTCCCACTTCCCACTCCAGTTGAATGTGGCCAACACACTTTTCCATTTCCTTGGCACCTTCCATGGGGATGACAAATAGCTGCTGCTGGAAGTTATAGTAGGGCTTACTATCTCAACAGAATGTTCAGAAAAAAAAAAAAAAAATTAAACACATAACTGCAAGGAGGCAAAACAAACCTCCCACTGGGCCAACTGGGCTAACTGGGCAAGGAAAGGTTAGCAACACAAAGATGTGTACTGTATGTGTATCTGTGTGTTTTTGTGGGTGTATACTGTATATGCAGCTGTCACAATTCTTTTCTAACCTTGCCACTGAATAAAGGAGACTGAGACAGCTGCTCTAAAGACAGGGACTTTAAACAAAGTCAAACACAGCCATGAACTAAGCTTTTATTTTAAATAACAGGAGTGTCATACTGGTTACAGCCCCTGCATGACAATGCCATGAGCCCGGGTTTAGTTTCTAGGCACAGCCTATATTATGTTTCTACCTTCTCCCTGTGGTCATGTAGGTCAGAAGTGTCAAACTCAAAACATTTTATTGGGTGCCAAAAATAACACTTTATATATCTAATGCGGCCTGGAATATATCAACAAACTACAACTACCATTTTTCCTTTACAAAGAAGACACACAGGAACCTCTCTGCTCATCACAGTTGTATGTTCTGCCTTGTGTCTCGCTTGACACAGTTTTCTTGGACACTGCAGCAGGTTAAAAAAGATGATTGTAGCCACAAGACTGAAATCAGCACACAATGTTAAAAATGGCATTAATATCAAGGTCAGCTTGTGATTTCTGCTGACCAAGACATTAATGGCTAGCTGCCTACTCAGCCAATCTTTCAACCAATCTAAGGTTGGAGCCCGGCCGGGACGCCCAGGAAGACCAGAGGAGGGCTTGTGCCTCCTCCAGACCGCAAGGGGGCGATCGCCCTGGTTGTATTGGGGGCCACGGGTAGAGGGCTTGACAGCCCAACCCTGTAGGGGCCCGTGGCCACCGCCAGGCGGCGCCCTGGAGCCTGAGGAACCCTGGATCCCAGCACTTCCGCCACACCAGGAAGTGCTGGGGGGAAGACTTATTGTGGCGCCCGGAGAGCTGCCGGGAGGACAGCCGGCACTTCCGCCACGCTGGGGCGTGGCCAAGGAGGGAATGCCGGAAACACCTGGTGCTCATCCGGGAGCAGTATATAAGGGGCCGCCTCCCTTCAGTCTAGAGCGGAAGTCGGGTGAAAGAGGACGGAGCTAGCGGGAGGACTGGAGGCGGCCAGAAGAGAGAGAGGCAGTGTAAGGCCTGAGGAGAAAGAGAGGCATTGTAAGGCCTGGACTTGGGGAATCGGTGCAAGAGGCACTGGGGAGTTGAGCGCGGGACTGCTTGTAAATATTGTAAATAAACGGTGTGTGGGTTGAAAATATGTTGTCCGTCTGTCTGTGTGCGGGCCAGCGTTCACACTGTACATATGTGACATTTTTCTTTTAATATGGTAATTTAAATGCAATATGAAAGGATTTATCCATCCATCCATTATCCAACCCGCTATATCCTATATATTTACATAATAATATAACGGGGTTTATGTGGACTAGAGGATTGTATCTTGTCAAACACATGCACATGGGAGACAGCTAAAGGGCTTGAATGAAGGTAATTCCACGCAAGTCCAGGGAGTGGCAGAGTGTACTAATCCTTTCTCTCTTTCCACTGCAGACCAGTTATTGACGTCACTTCCGGTCCTATGTGGGTGGGGAGGAGCCCCCAACAACGTCACTTCTGGCCCTAGGCCACAACAAACTCACTTCCTCAGCCTTCCTTTAAAACCACCATCTTTGCCTCATCCAAGTTAGTTCTGTTCTGTGGACTCAAAAATCACCCTATTGTGCAACCAAATTTCAAATTTGCAGCCGGGCGTCAAGTATATGGGAGGCTGCCCCAAACCTTTTTCTGGCTCGTCTTTTAATATGACAATATGTTTTACTGAATTTCACAATTTTTATTAAATTGTGTCAAAGAAAAAGCAGTTTATTAGAGTTCTTTACAATTACAAAAATAAAAATCACTAACATACAAAATGTCTTTTTTAGTGACTTCATTATTTGTGCTTAGAAACATCCATCCCATCCATTATCCAAACTACAGAGTCACGGGGGTCTGCAGGAGCCAATCCCAACCAACACAGGGAGCAAGGCAGGAAACAAACCCCGGGGAGGGCGCCAGCTCACCACAGGGTGCACACACACACACACCAAGGATAATTTAGGATCGCCAATGCACCTAATCTGCATGTCTTTGGACTGTGGGAGGAAACCGGAGCACTCGGAGGAAACCCACGCAGACACGGGGAGAACATGCAAACTCCACGTAAGAAGGACCTGGGAAGCGAACCCAGGTCTCCTAACTGCGAGGCAGCAGTGTTACCCACTGTGCCTCCATGCAGTCATGCTTAGAAACAATTTCTTTGGGCAACCATATCCATTGATATGGACACTGATAATTACAAAGGGCTGCCAAGCAATTGCAGCAGTCAAGCCAGCCCTATCACCTCTGCAGCTTCAAAAAGTGCTAAGAGT
Organism: Polypterus senegalus; assembly: GCF_016835505.1. NCBI lineage: Eukaryota > Metazoa > Chordata > Cladistia > Polypteriformes > Polypteridae > Polypterus > Polypterus senegalus. The sequence continues at coordinate 93,644,409 of NC_053159.1, forward strand.
GGCAGCAGCAGTGTGCATCAAGCAACATCTCCTTCCTGAGACTATTACATATTTGGCATCATGCTAAAAAGCAGTAAAGTTACTTGTGGAGGAGAGCCATTTCACCTTCTTTTCAATTGTTCTTGTTGGGCCATTACAAGTAGTCAGTTTCCATTCTAACTATAGGCTAGTAGTTGCGGATTGCTGTGCTGCATAGATTAACATGAGAGGACCCTGGAGACACAAATTAAGGTGTATATTTAAAAAATTCGGACATGAGCGTCAGTAGGCTTTGCGCCCAAGGAATCAAGTTTCTTAACTATTCTATAACATTTCAGTAATTATTTACCACTCTGATGCTGATCTTTCTGATCATAAAACAGGTTGTTACAATAGCAATTGATGAGAAGAATTCATAATTAACTGCAGAATTATGTCATTTGAGGGTTCCTCTAGAACTGCCTCTTTCTCTTGCATGATTTGGCTCAAAACTAATCGGCACATTGTCACCTCATAACGGGCTTAAGGTTTGAGTTTGGTATTTTTCCATACAGCCATTTTAGCTTTAGACCATCCTCAAGAAACTATGACCCACACACAGAGAACACACACCCATCATTGAGATATCGATGACCCTAAAACGTCGAGATCTGTCAAAAACCTAACATTTTTGACAAATCTAAAACTTATACTCCTCCCCCATAGATGATAGGTTATGGTAAGGGAGGGCGCAAAGCAATTAAATTCTGAAAAAAATCTATATACTTGCACAAAATGAAATTAAACCGGGTCTTTGAGAAAACATGGGCTGTATGTAATATCTTCCATCCATCCATTATCCAACCCGCTATATCCTAACCAGAGGGTTACAGGGGTTTGCTGGAGCCAATCCAAGCCAACACAGGGTGCAAGGCAGGAAACAAAACCCGGGCGGGGCGCCAACCCACCGCAGGGTGCGCGCACACACACCCACACACCTAACCTGCATGTCTTTGGACTGGGAGAGGAAACCGGAGTACCCGGAGGAAACCCACGCAGACAAGGAGAGAACATGCAAACTCCACGCAGTGTGGACTTGGGAAGCGAACCCGGGTCTCCTAACTGCGAGGCAGCAGCGCTACCCACTGTGCCGTCCATGTAACATCTTTTGAATATTAACGATGCGGCCTAATTAAAAAGGTCCAAGGGCCAGATTTGTCCCGCGGGTCTTGATTGGAACCCCTAATCAGGCTCGGGCAAAAGAACTTTTACCAGGATCCAAAAATAAATAAAGCAGTTGTTTTTAAACATTTTTTTTCATTAATATCAAAATAACTGATAAACAGTGTCAGACTAAAAGAAACAAAATAAAAATTACACACAAAAATGCTTCTATAATAATAACAATGTTCCTTTCAGGTTAATTGAATATTGCATATTAATACTGTATTTCTTATATACTAACTAGAAGGATCGAACAAAAAAATGACACATCAAAATAGTTATTTAATAATATAAGGGTAACAATGTTCCTTTCAGTTTAATTGATATTGCATATTAATATTTATTTTTGGCATCAATATTCTATAAGTCATTTCATAAGTCTTTTAATTACAACTCAAAAAATAAATATAGTATCGTTAATAAACTGCTGCTTAACTTTTGCATGGGCAGTATTGAAAAACTTGCAAAGGTAAAACCAATTTATAGATATGTTAAAGTAGTGATATTTGTTGAATAATGAAGAATATCAAAAAATAATGCACTGCAGAGCATTTGCATTGGTTGTGATCGAAGCAAAATATGCTCAATATGTACGCGCTGGGCCAGGCGCTCATACTGGAAGCGAATGCCACTTTAGATGGCCTTTGTTTACAAGCATATTCAAGAAAAGGAATTCAAACATTCCATTTTTAGAAAAAAAATAATTTTATTAAAATAAAGAACAATATTGGACAGGTCCAGGGAGCCTTACCACTCCCTTCTTGTCGAGCTTGCCCCTGTAGTATGTAGGTGTTCTCCAGTTTCCTCCCAAATTCCAAAGACATAAATGTTGGATTAAGTGACGACTTGAAGTCACCTCAGTTTGATTTGGGTGTAGGCATGTGCCTGAGTGTACCCGTGAAGGACAGGTGCCCAATCCCAGGCTGGTTTCTAATTTTCTGATTCTGCCCATGAACTTGTTTTGATAAAATGGATGGATGGCAGATTATATGTGTTCTCACACATGGTGGGAAAACTTCTGAGAGGGTATGTTTGCCTTATTTAAAATTGTATTAGATATACCTTTAAAACATTTTGTCTTAAATTCTGTCACAGAGTTATGTTTAGGCTTGTTGGATTACTGGCCATTTATTTTAACTGTAATTGGTCTGTGACACATAAGCATCAATACCAGTTAGGAATGCCACCAGATATCACCTGGAGAAGTCACAATGCAAATTGAGAGAAAAACACAGTGCAGAAAAAAAAAAGTTCCAAATACGCCACATGCCAAAATTTAAAAGATTTATTTGAAGATTCCAGCCATATCAACTATAAATCACCTTCTCAAACCTCCTTCACCTGCCCACTCTGAAAAAACCCACCCTGGATCCTGAAGTTCTCTTCAATTATAGGCCCATCTCCAATCTTCCATTTCTATCTAAAGTTCTGGAAAAAACAGTTGCAACACAACTTCATGATCACCTCAAACTGAATAATCTGTTTGAAAAGTTTCAGTCTGGTTTCTGCCCTGGCCATAGCACCGAAACAGCCCTGGTCAGGGTCACCAATGATCTTCTAATAACAGCAGATACTGGTTCCCCTTCTTTACTCATCCTCCTTGACCTGACAGCTGCTTTTGACACAATAGACCACAACATCCTTCTTCAACGCCTGAAATACACCATTGGACTCTCAGGAAATGTTCACAATTGGTTCACATCTTACCTGACCAGCCGAACTGTGCATGTCGCCCTGGGCAGCACAAAATCGCATACCCACAACGTCACCTGTGGTGTCCCACAGGTCTTTGTGTTAGGCCCCATCCTTTTCACCATCTACATGCTCCCTTTTGGAAATGTCATTTGCAGACATGGTTTATCTTTCCACTGCTATGCTGATGACACTCAGCTTTACCTCAAGACTACCCCCACCTCCTCTACTGCTCCTCTGCCAATATCTACATTGACTACCTGCCTGGAGGAGATAGAGGCATGGATGAGGCTCAATTTTCTTCAGCTAAACAGATCCAAAACAGAAGCCATCTTAGTTGGCACATCACACCATCTTCGCTCTTCTACCATCACCAGTATCCCTTTCACTGGCCAAAACATTCCCCTTTCCACATCTGTCACTAATTTGGGTGTTAAAATGGACCCTCAACTCATCTTTGACACCCACATCAAACACCTCTGTAAGTCTTCTTTCTACCACATGAAGAATATCGCTAAACTCCGACCAACTCTCACCCTGGAAGATGCAGAAAAGCTCGTCCATGCCTTTGTCTCCTCCAGGCTGGATTACTGTAATGCGCTCCTCATCGGGATTCCTGGCAAGAGTATTCAGAGATTCCAGTATATTCAGAATTGCGCTGCCAGGATCCTGATGAGGGTGCGAAAGCATGACCATATCACCCCAATCCAGAAAACCCTTCACTGGCTCCCTGTTCCAATCAGAATTGAGTTCAAGGTCGTTCTCCTCACCCATCAGTGCATCTATGGACATGCCCCCCTTTACTTACAGGAACTCCTTACCCCTCATACCTCCTCATGCACTCTCTGCTCTGTACACACTAACACTCTCCAAGTCCCTAGAACCAAGCTTCGCAGTATGGGTAATAGGGCTTTTTCATCTGTGGCGCCAAGACTGTGAAACGCCCTCCCTGACTACCTGAGAGCCCCACAGTTGACTGATGTTTTTAAACGGGATCTAAAAACTCATCTTTTTAGAAAGATATTTTGTTAAAGTATAAATAGATTTTCTTGTTTTATTATTTTTATTTTTACTCTGTAGCACTTTGAGATTGCTAAAATATAAAGTGCAATATAAATAAAATTTACTATTTTATTATTATTATTATTATTATTATTATTATTATTATTATATCAACTGTTCCTTACTTTCCATGTGCCAGGAAATAAATAAATGCATATAAATTGCATAAAAAATATAAATGCAGTGTCTACTGTTGCAGTCCTGATGGTAAATTCCCCGTTGTGGGAGTGTAAAGGAGCAGCATGAGCCACCAACAGAAAGAGAAGAACTGATATTTTAAATATACTCCTTTCACACCATCATGAAAAAGCCACGTCACACCAACTTCAAAACTAGAACAAGCTAAAAAAAATTAATTATAGCTACACAAGAGCTCAGGCTTCCATATACAAGCGAGGCCTCAGTCAATTTCCTCGTTACCACACTCTTTGCTGTGGCTTAGCAAAGAGTTTAGGTATGACATGTCTGAAACAGTGAGTAAATATCACACCCTTCCAGTACTGTGTTACAAACACTAAAAAAAGGTATTCCAAATTAGAACATCATATAGAACTCACTAATTTTATTTTGCCTCTTCCATTATAAGGCCCTGCAGTGGGTTGGCGCCCTGCCCGAGGTTTGTTCCCTACCTTGCGCCCTGTGTTGTCTGAGATTGGCTCCAGCAGACCCCCGTGACCCTGTAGTTAGGATATAGCGAGTTGGATAATGGATGGATGGATTATAAGGCTACAGACAGCCGGGGCCAATCCCAGCAGCACCTGGTGCATGGCAGAAATCAACCCTGAAGGAGATATCCGGACTACAGATGTTCATTCTAATGACTGCTTCTAAAGACGCCATTCTAATCACTCCTAATGGCTGCTCAGGGAGCTAACGTGCACTTTGGTTGAACATGACAAGGAATTGGAGCACACAGACAGCACATAAGCTTAGATTTAAACACCAAGGATCCAATGTGGTAACTACTGCACCACTGTGCTGCCAGATTATAACAGGCTTCTTTACACCTCATTAACAGCATTGCCTGTTACTCTATCAATCACTCCCAGAATTCCACACAATTGTGCAACAGGTGACGGCCAAATATAAGACCATTAAGAAGTAGCATCTCCATTACCCTTTGTTTTCTTTCGTTTTGATATATTGACTTTGAACTCTTTGAATTTTTGATTAGCAGTTTGGGCTTTGATAATCCATCATTTGATCTCCCAGTATAAACTTGGCACATTCCCTGACTATGTTTTTCACTTCTCAGGCACTGCACTCTTCGTATTGATACGGAGTCACTTCAAGTAATGAAACAAGTGTTCCTGTATTACGCTTGGTGATAGAAATGGTCTTCTGACACACTTCCCATCTGACTTCCCTCTGTTTAGTATTCTGTTCCCGGAAGACAAACTATGGCCAAACGCTCATCTTAATTTGTAATTGAGTCATCATTGTCCGTGTGTTCGGCATAAGTGCACATGTTATTTCATGCCTGCTGCTTTTGTTTTGAATAAAGAATTAAGGCTGAAAGAGATGGAAGCTTGTGGTCAGATATAAAGACTGGGTGAGATCAAAATCCAGTCACACTTGAGGGGCCTTATCACAAGAAAATGGCAAAAGGAGGATGTGACTGTATGTTTCTGAGAAGAAGACATACATAGAGTGCAAATAATGGGCATTAAAGCAAAAAACAGAAGAACAAACAAGCCCTAGCCTTATGTTACTCGACTATGTTTACCTCTTTGCAAGTTGCTTTGGATAAAAGTGCCTGCCAAGCAAATAAATATAAATATAAATGTAAACAATGCCCACCACTTTGAAAGACACCATTCTGCAAAAGGAAAGGCAGATTTCCTGTTAATCAATGAGTCACAAAAAGATTACGAGAGCAGTGAGAACAAAAGACATTTATATGTCTAAAGTATCTAAATCACTCTGAGAAAAGCCAAACAAAATGACACCTTTTATTGGCTAACTAAAAAGATTACAATATGCAAGCTTTCGAGGCAACTCAGGCCCCTTCTTCAGGCAAGATGATTACATTACAAGCTGACTACATCTTGCCTGAAGAAGGGGCCTGAGTTGCCTCGAAAGCTTGCATATTGTAATCTTTTTAGTTAGCCAATAAAAGGTGTCAGTTTGCTTGGCTTTTCTCTGCATTCATAATGGCTAACACAGTACAACACCCTAGTACTAAATCACTCGAGAAACAGTCTTCTGAAGAGCCACAAAAGAAATAAAGATTTGACAATGGAGGCATTGACAGGTACAAAGTGATGACGATGACAGTTGTAGGGTTGACACACCCCATGGCTCTAGCCTCTGGTTTCTTAATATTGCATTTAACAGTATGCAAGTAGACAGACATTAGGCAGATATCTATTCACTTGCCAAAATCAATAACATAAAATAAGATTACTTACTGTACTTAGGACATGCAAATAACAGTAAAACTAGTGGGACAGCAGGTAGTGAGGAAGCAGCAAAAACAACTCAGGATTATGGAATACCATTTGTGACAAATCAAATAAATAAGAAAGAAATTTTGAAATAAATAACCATATGGCAAAATGCAGCAAAATATATAAGTAGGTTATTAAATTGTGATATGCATATTTAAATAATAATCACATGAAAAAGTTCAACAATATATAAATAACTCATGAAATTATGACACAAATCATAGTAAATCACATAGTTATCATGAAATACAGTTTCATTATTTTATTTTATTTCACAAGTGTTATGTTAAACTTAAATATTGTATTTTTTATTTTACTTAATGGCCGAAGATTTCCAAATAGCACATTTCTATTTTAATGCCAGTGTATATTTCAGAATGCCTCTTTTCAAAATGGCTTCTCACTTGTCAATCAAGAGCAACAGGCTGACCCCTCTTCCTATTGGTTAATCATTTTCTGTCAGTTACATTTGCCTGAGTGAAGGCCACAGGCTACCTTACATCTTTAGACTTCTTTCTTATGCTTTGGAATTGGCAAAAACATGGAGGCAATAAGAGGTACAAAAATGTAGTTTGGCGGACTAATTGACAATATATTGAATATGGCTAGCCAGATACAGTAAGTGCTCTTTCAAATAATCATGTTGATGTAGAGGTTGTCAGTAGAGCAGTGTGTCCGCACAGAACATGGAGGCGCTTGTTAATGTTGGCTGTGTGTGGCTGAAAATGTAAGCTGTTTCTCAAGTCTGAATATGTGATGTACCTGTCTGGTTTGACCCCACCAATTGGTTTTTATTGAAATCATCATGAAAATAGGCATTCTGAAACATTTAAAGAGACATCTGGAAATGTATCGCTTGGAAAATTCACTCTGTTAAATTAAAACAGCCTTAAAAAATATGGCCATTTTTATATAAAATCTACAATAATTAAATGTAGCGTAATTACATTATTGAAGCTAAATAAAATTATGAAATTGTACTTCATAATCATGGAGATGACTTCCATTTACTTATGCTTTTTCACAATTTAAAAATTCACATATATATATATATATCACTGCACTTTCTCAAGTGATTATTTATTTCATAATTGTCTTATTATTTAATTTGGAGAAAATGTAGCAGTAAATGTAGTTTAATGAAGACAAGCATAAAATAAAACATAAAAATAAAACTAGCTGTGCTACCTGTTTAAGACGGGTTAAAATCTAAGTAATCAACATAGACCCCAGAATTAACGTTTGCAGTGCACCATCTATTGGAATGTAATTTGTTGTAATGCATTTAGTAATAAAATGCATTGCAATTTACATTCCAACAGATGGCGCATCTCAAACATTTGTGGCAATAAAATACATTACTACAAATGTTCATGACGTACCATCTCTTGAAATGACATATGGCATATGCATCTGTTATACGCCATTAGGTATGGGATTCATAAAAGCAATGTAAGGCCTTGTTCACACGGGCGTTAAAATCGAGCGTTTTTTTTGCGTTCGTAGCGTCCAGTGAGCGCGGATCAAGCGCCGAGTGTTTTCTACACGTAGGAGTCAATGAGAGTGTTCACACGGGCTTTGGTGACATGCGTTTGTCCGGCAGCGCGTTTATACGGCATCAAAAAAACGTTGCATGCAGCTTTTTCTTGGCGTTCAAAACCCAACGAACGCAAGGAAACCGCTTCTAGTTCATTTTCTGCGCGTTTATTTTACGCTTCGGAGGACCAGATATATCCCATGATATTAATATTTTTATGTTTTCATATACAACATATATATTTTCATATTGCTTATTTTATTTTATTGTCTCATGTAATTTGTAAACCATGAACCTCTTAATTTATGTTCTAATCTAATATTTGATAACGATTATGTAGGGGGGGCAATCCATGGCGGGGGGCATTTCAGTGCATAACACCGGTGTAAGCGCACACTCGACTACTGTTTCCTTACCTCAAAGTGACAAGTAGTCTCTCTTAGGGGCTAACACCAAGTCATATATTGGTTGATCGGCGTGCAATGTGGCATTGCACCAGCTGCAGCAGACAATCAAAAGTGGAAACCAACATCCGACAGGAATTAAAAAACTTGCGCGGAAATTTTCGCATTTCTTCATAAAGCACAAAAAAACTTCCTTTAACCCGACGTTGTGCAGTCAGAGGATGAACCCAGTAGCGGCGGCGTTTTTCTCTCCCTACGCGCCAGTATTACGAGTTTTTTTAAAACAAGAAGATTAATATCTAACATAGCAAAATGGTCCATATTGAAAGGAGGCACCTCAAATAAAACGACAAGGGCTTTCATATCCAGTTCCCGACACTGCCTCCACAGGTTAACACACAAACTACAATTTGGGCTGCAGGCTGGCGTTAGACAGAGACAAACGAACGCCGGTGTAAAAGTCAATCGATCGCCACCACAAAATGCAACATAAACGTCTAGGACGTTCAGAGCAAGTTCGTTTATCCAAAAACTTAACGCCCGTGTGAACAAGGCCTAAATGTTGGTGATGTTCCACTTGTTGGATTGAAAAATGCAATTAATTTTATTACTACAAACGTTTGTGACTCACCATCTGATAGGAATGACAGAGACATAGCAACCAGACTGACACACAGACACCATGCTCTTTTAAGGATGGGTGATGGTAGCATACATTTATATACAATCATAGTGTTCAGTAATCATCGCATATACTTCTCCAGCTGCCTGTCTCTTTTCACGGGGTTCGTGCAGCCACTGCAACACTCAAGAACACTTGGCATCAAACTTAGACATGCTAGAGGGCAAACATGGAGATCTAGTCTCATCTCATTTCTGTTTTATCTATCATTCAGTTACCCTTTTTGTGAACCCCTTTTTTATACAAATAAGTTTTGTGACAAATTCAAGCACAGGTTAAGAAACCACGATGGATATGATGCCATCCCATCCCAATGCTCACTTGTTTATACGCGTTCAATGTAGAGTTATTAATAAACTTCATCTTTGTAAGACAGAAGAAAACCTTTGCCAAAACGAGCAGAGTGTGCAGACTCCACAGAGACAGTAACAATGCCAGTAAACAACACCAGGCCTAAGTGTTAGCATCACTAACCAAAGGACCACCATGACATGTTGTTATTCCCAACTTCTTTAGGTATTTAATGTTTAAGGAGCCAAAACATTTTCCAGCAGCTTTCAATTGTGGATCCTATTGCCCATTATGCCAATATGGTTGAAGAGATCCAATAAAAGATAACGTTAACAATCATGAACAAAAATATTTGATGAGGTGGCCCCAAAATGCAAGCGTAAGAAAGCATGTGTATGTCATTTATTATAGAGAGATGATAGGGTATGCAAGCTTCACAAACAAGTGCAGCTAAAACATGGCAACCTCCTGCCTTAAAGGATACAAGCTGCCGAAAAAGCTTGAAAAGCCTGCAAGCTTCAGTGATGGTTTAATTTGTTGTCACTATCCTGCAAAAGGCAAGCCAGACTGCCCTTTAGGTAGGTAAGTGTTCAGAATATAGTGCCAACCACAGCAAATAATATCTCAGATATACTTCCATTATTCACTGTACTTATTTCTGAAATCTCCTGCTATAAGATTTTTGGGGTTCTTCGGTGAGGCCAGTAGACCAAAAAAAAAAATGGCCATGTGGATGAGGAGGAGGGGATCTCAGCATGTGGTATGTTGAACATTACCCCTGTCACAGGACAAACCCAAAATAATCGCAGCAGTCATCTAATAGGATTAGCAGAGTCCAGCCCATGAGTTACAGGAGGCTATTCTAAGGAATCAACGTCAGCAGAATGGACAGCTGGACAAACTAAACACACCAAGTGGAGCAGGCCTTGCTATCTATTAGTGGCCGTGCACACACTGTTAACTCACTGCCACATCCTCTTACAGAAGGTTTCTAGAGGTCTTGTTTAGTAGGTTAGGGCCTGACAGCTCCACTGATTTATATAAAGGAGATCTCTGACACCAAGCCACTCCCTATGATAAAGCAAATGGCCAGAAAAGAGAATGCACTCTTAATGTGCGGAGTGACATGAAGAACAGGCTTGTCACTTTAGGAGATGGGGCCCTTTTTGGCCTCAAATTAGCATCACGTAAAGATGTAATGGATAAGAAATACAGCAGTTAATCCATGCTCAGCTCAGTAAGACTGTCAATGAGTTGGATGTGTACTGTCTGGAGGGAAGTAGAGGTACAAGGTATGGAGATCCAAAAATATAATTAAAAAAAAAAAATTAAAAAACACATAATGAAGTCTAGCTGTGATTGGCCCGGCACTTTGATGATTACACTGTTTTGTATTAAGGGATGGTTAATGAAAAGAAAAGCTCATTGCCCTAGCGAGGGATAGAAGCAAGGACATGCACATGCTGTACACTATCATACCAGCAAGAAACATGCATAATACGATTTCTGACTGAACAAATCAATAAGACAATTTCCCCTCAGGGATTAATAGTGAGTACCAAATACCAAAAAATACCAAATAATACACATCTGCCATCCCAATCCTGCACTGTTCCTTAATGGCCTCAGTCTACGCAATATCAGGTTCTCCCAATTCGCTTACACTAATATTCACTTAATATTCTCATCAGTCATATAACCCAGTTCCTTCAGGTAGGTGGCAGGGGTTCTGTTGCTACATATATGAACATCACCTGCACTGCGTACAGAATATAAGGAACAGTCATCTAGGAAGAAGGACACGCCATTTAACCAACAGAGGAAAATGTTCAAAAATTAGTGATAAGGGCCAAGAAAGGCAGAACCATGAACAGCCACCAACACAAAATACCGATGCCTTACCACGTGGAGACTCTCAAATTGTACAAACTCAGAAGATACTGAAACATTTGGATTGTCTCAGTAAATATTGTGTATACTCAGTGACATTAATGTGGATTATTATGGACCAGTAACGGCGTACTGCACGATAACGTGCTGTGAATACACTTGACTTGAGCATTCCTAGTTTTCATACTCTTTCTCTGTTTCTGTTTAGCATTTGCTCAGAGGTTGATGCGCTTGCTGCTACCTGAGCAGCTCTCTTCTTTTCTCCACCCTAACGGCCCGCTTCTTCTCTTCTTTCGTCGGCATCTTTTCGCGTTAAAACTGATTAAGTTGGTTTTTGTGTTGCAATTACTTAGTACGTTTTCTTCAATTTTTTTACTTAAGCTGGCACTTAAGTCTTCAATCTGCCTCAAGAAAGATTAGCACTCTGTTGGGTAGGGAATGAGAACGGCGCCCATACGCATGCACCGCACGGCCGCCCTGCTGTGCGCAGCCAAGAGTTGATTCTACAATAAAATAAAAATAAAAAGAGTAATCAAAATAATCACCCCAAAAGTGGATAGTAGACATCACGTAGTATTTGTGTACCAAATTCCAGATCAATAGTTCAAACGGTTTGCGAGCTACAGGTGATTTAAAATCCTGGACAGACAAACGAAGTTGGGAAATGGATGGATATTCCAGCGCTGACTTTGTATATTCCGACGCTGAATTTATATATTGAAGTTTTGACTTTATATATTCAAATTTTGACTTTATATATTCAGAAAGAAGTTTTGACTTTATTTATTCCGACAGTGTCTTTATATAATCAAGTTTTGACTTTATATATTCGGGAATGACTTTATATATACAAGTTTTGACTTTATATAGTTAAATTTAGTCATCATTACATAACTTATTCTTTACCATAGAAATTTAAAGACTAAATTCAACTTCCATTCCTACCAAAGATATTTCTGGGGACAAAATAGAACCCACTTATATCCAAATTCGAGCTATTGAGCTGTCACCTGCCTGCCTGAATAAGTCACCCTCGCTTCGCTCTTACTTTTTTACCGTTCATTTAATCATGGCTAGTGGCGGAAAATTTATAAAATGGAAGGAGGATTACACTGAGGATGGCTTTACCAAAACAATTATTGATGGCGAATCGATTATTCATAAAGATTCAATTGGTGATCTGTTTTTCTGTGTTAACCTCATTTTTTTCATACTTCTTCTCAAACCAAGGGGGTGCGAGGGTAAAATGAATCAGGAAGCGCTGATCAATGTAATCAGTGTTCCAGGAAATCATGCATTGACAGAAGTTCCCCTTTGCTTGTAATTAAATGCGTGATTTTTAACGCGTTATGGAGCACATGCATCGAAGCTTCACAGCTGTGCTTGTGCTAAGAAAAGGAAACATTTTAAAAATAACGTAACACGATTGTCAATTTAACCTTTTGTAAGTAGTGCCTGGAGGATTGAGTGTGGAGAAACTCTACACACAGCGTGTGTATTAACTTGTGGATTTTTCTGTGAGTATTTGGTAGCAGCGTCACAAAGTCACTTCTGTAAGACTGCGTTAGCTGCGGAGCTCAGCTCAGAGCGAAATGAGGTGAATGGGAGGGGAGATGATGACGTGACTCCCCCACCCACCTTAACTGTCAATCCCCCACAAACACAGTCTCGGAATTTGCATAAGCACAGCCCTTCACCAGTAATTTTAACTTAGTTACAAAGTGATCAAAACTCTCGTTTATATCCTGCGTCCTCTCATTAAACTTGTATCCCGCATTACCCGTGGGCATGACAAACGCCAGCGGCAGCCTGTCTATGAACTTAATTTAAACTTTAGGTTTACACCGTGCTTTGTTTCCGAAGTAGCAGCACTCATGAATATGGTTGTATATGTCACTCGCTCGCTTCTTATTGTTTCGCTGCCTTCTCAATTATATAATGCATGTTTTCTTCAGCGCTTTTTGGAGCTCTTCCTGGTTTTCTACGTACTGCGTTGACAGTCAGTTCACGTGATTACGTGGGAGGCGTGATGATGTCACACGAAACTCCGCCCCCCACGGCTTTCGAGCTCAACTCCATTACAGTATATGTAGAAAAATAGCTTCCAGTTATGACCATTACGCGTAGAATTTCGAAATTAAACCTGCCTAACTTTTGTAAGTAAGTTGTAAGGAATGAGCCTGCCAAATTTCAGCCTTCTACCTACACAGGAAGTTGGAGAATTAGTGATGAGTCAGTCAGTCAGTGAGGGCTTTGCCTTTTATTAGTATAGATTGGTGCATGTTTTAGTAGGAGACAGTATATTTAATGAGACATAGTCAAAAGTACAGTGCAAAGCTTGACTGAT